>NW_022589706.1:15974765-16121148 GCF_004348235.1 Phoca vitulina | reverse complement strand
AAGCAGGTGCCAAGGGCAGGTTAAGAAGGGACAGCAGGTGGGCACAGCCTGGGGTGGATGAGCCCACACAAATTAGGCTTAAGATACAAAAGATGTGACGCTCTTGCTTCCCCCCCCTTCCGTCCTTCCTACATCCCTCCTCCCGCCCTTTTTGTTCTGTTGTTTTGTTTTGCTACAAGTCCACATTCCTGTTTGTAATCCTTGGTTTGCCCGGTTTTCTGTTTTCAGTAAAGTTTCGTTACGCCAAAAAAAAAAAAAAAAAAAAGATACAAGAGATGTGAAATAGATGAATACTCCACTTGATGCTAGAGAGAAGTTGACTTTACTGTTTCTCAAACTGGGGTCCGTCCTTCAGTGTCTGCAGATGATCTTGGGAGTCCACAGATTCTTTTGGAGGATCTCTAAATTTTGTGTTTTCATATTGGTAACATCCTATAAAAAGTCAGTCTAAACATAATCTGGGTTCTGGTCAGCAGACGTCAATCATTTTTTTTTTTTTTTTTTTTTGGCATCTACTCACAGAAGGAATCCATTTTACATGATGACCTGGTTTCCATACCCTGATATTCACACTCACATAAATAGAGCAGCCGGGCAGCCTGTCTAGGCCAGTGTAGCTGCACCAGTTATGAAAATAATGGGAACATTCCAAGCCACTTGGCAAATAGCTCTGAACCTTTTAAGTGTCACCACCACTACCTACCTCTCTGTTGTTTTGGTTCCCCCTCTGGGATCCTCCCCCACCCAGGATGCAACAACCAGCGGAGGTGAGAAGAGGGGGAGTGCAGTTTCCTGTGACTGCTGTAACAAATGGCCACAAACGGGTGGTTTAAATACCAGACATTTATTCTCTCACTTCTGGAAGCCAGAAGTCTGAAATCAGTTTCACTGGGTCAAAACCAAGGTATTACAGAACCGTGCTTCTATCTGTGTCAGATCTCCCTCTGCTTTTCTCTTATAAGAACACCTGTGATTACACAGTGTGGCCCACACAGATAATCCAGGATAATCTATCCATCTCAAGGGCCTTAACTTAATCACATCTGCAAAGACAATTTTTCCTTATAAAGTAACATTTCCAGGTTCCAGGGATTAGGACCTGCTGTTGTTGGGGACCATTATGCAGTCTACTACAGTGGGCTTGTGGGACCCTGCTCCAGAGGTGGTAAACTTGCCTCTCTTTGGATTGGTCACTAATGTGTGCACATGTATGAAACAATTTTCTGTATACAATACGTATTCTGACACCATATGACACATTTTGATATTTTTTCTTTTCTATATCTTTTTTTAAATTGTTTGTTTCAACACACTAAATCAACCCACTATTAGGTTGTGACCCAGTTTGAAAAACACTGCAAACACCTTATAACCTAGTAACTTAGTAATGCCACACTTCCATCCTCTATATTTGTGTCTTTATTACAATGGCACTAAACCTGTATATTGCAGGCTAATGAGAAAAGAACCAAGAAGAGAGAGAGCTTAATATGTAAATGATACAGTATAGTACTGACATAAAAATGGACATAAAGACAATGAACAGAATAAGAGCCCAGAAATAAATCCAAGCATACACGGTCAACTAATTTTTAACAAGGGCACCAGGAATACATAATGGCCCTGGGAAAACAGGATATTCACATGCAGAAGAATGAAACTGGACCCTTGTCTTACACCATATGTAAAAATCAATTCAAAATGGATTAAAACCTAGACTTGAAGCTGTATAACTCCTAGAAGAAAACAGAGGGAAAAAGCTCCTTGACATTGGCCTTCACAATGATTTTTAAAATAGGACACTGGGGCGCCTTGGTGGCTCAGTCATTAAGCATCTGCCTTCGGCTCAGGTCATGATCCCAGAGTCCTGGGATCGAGCCCCGCCTCGGGCTCCCTGCTCAGCGGGAAGCCTGCTTCTCCCTCTCCCACTCCCCCTGGTTGTGCTCTCTCTTTTGCTGTGTCTCTCTCTGTCAAATAAATAAATAAAATCTTTAAAAAAAATAAATTTTAAAATAGGACACCAAAAGCAAAAATAAATAAGTGGGACCACCCCAAACCAAAAAAGCTTCTGCACAGAAAAAAAAAAAAAAATCAACAAAATGAATAGGCAACCTACAAATTGGGAGAAAATATTTGCAAACTATCTGTCTGATAAGGAGTTAATATCTAAATTACATAAGGAACTAATTCAGCTCAACAGCAAAAACTAAACAAACAAAAAACCCAAACAACCTGATTTAAAAATGGGTAAAGGACCTGAATAAACATTTTTCCAAAGAAGACATACAACTGGCCAGCAGTTATATGAAAATGTGTTCAATATCACTGATCATCAGAGAAATGCAAATCAAAACCACAATGAGATATCACCTCACACCTGTTAGAATGGCTATCTTAAAAAATAGATAACAAATATGGGTGAGGGTATGGAGAAAAAGGAACCTTTGTACATTTTTGGTGGGACTATAAATTGGTACAGCTATCATGGAAAACATATGAAGGTTTCTCAAAAAACTAAAAATAGAATTACTATATGATCCAAGGAATCCTCTTCTGAGTATATACCTAAGGGAAGTGAAATTAGTCCTTCGGATACCTGTGCTCCCATATTCATTGCAGCATTATTCACAATAGCTAAGATATGAGAACAACTTAAAATTCCATTGATGGATAAATGGGTAAAGAAATTGTGATATATATACACACACATACACAATGGAAAATTATTCATCCTCAAAAAAGGAGATCCTGCCATTTGCACCAAGTTGGATGAACAGAGGGCATTATACTAAGTGAAATAAGCCACACACAGAAAGAAGAAAACCTGCATGATCTCACTTATATATGAAATCTAAACAAGTCAGTACACAGAAGCAGAGAGAATGGTGGTTATCAAGGGTGGGCAGGTGGGGGAAGTGGGAAAACGTTGGTCAAAGAGTACGAAGTTAGAGTTATTTAGGATGAATACATCTAGAGCTGTACTGCACAGCATGATGACTATTGTTAATAATAATGCTTTGAGGGACACCTGGCTGGCTCAGTCTGTAGAGCATGCAACTCTTGATCTTGGGGTCGTGAGTTCAAGCCCCATGTTGGGCGTAGAGCTTACTTAAAAAAAATAATAACGCATTGAACTCTGGAAATTTGCTTAGAGAGTAGATTTCAGATGTTCTCATCACACACACAAATGATAGCTATGTGAAGAGAAGATATGTTAATTAGCCTGACTGTGGTCATTTCACTCTGTGTGTGTGTGTATAGCAAATCAACATAATGTACACCTCAAATATATTCAACTTTTATTTAAAAATATGTAAATGATTTGCTTATGATAAGCGAGGATCAGTCAGCATGTGGGACAAATGAAAACTTGGCAGTGGTTTAGATGGCAGAAAAGGATGGGAGAATGGAGTTCTCACGTGGCACGTGAAGACACAGGCATGCCAAACCCCGAAGAGTCCAGGCCATGGCAGTCCATGCCACAGTCACATTCTGTGCAGGAATTTAATTGCAGCCATTTAGAATGGCGTTGTTGGCTACAGTAAATTAATTCTGTTCGTTAAGATTTTGCAGTGTTGCTTGTACTTCATTTATAAAATTGTTTGGGTCTGATACATCATATGAGAGCTGTAAACCTAGGTACTTTTTAAAACCTATTTTTATATTTTCACATGTTCAGGTACTGTAAAAAGAAAAAGAACTCAATCCTAGCAAATGGTGGTGGCGGGAAGCCACAAGAATTTTTTTTCTTCTGATAAAAGGCGTAGTACATCATTCAAGTTTAAGAAACGCTGATCTACAGCGGGGGGGGGGGGGGGAATGGGATACATGAATATGAAAATACAGAGGTAAAACTAGTGAAAAGAAGAACAGAAATAGCAGCAGAGACTGTAAGCTTGAAAAATAAGGATTGAATCCAGGCAGGGGAGACCTGAGGAACAGCATGCTTCTAGAACATCGGAGATGTTCCTACCAACAAAAGAAGTTGACAAACCCAGGTGGACAAGTATGTAGTCCAAATAGGAGGATAACACAAAAACAGACCAGCAGGGAGACTCCACCTCCAATTACTTGAGGTTAGAAGATTTAACCATTCCCTAGAAGAAAGATGGGCAGCAAGCACCCAACCCCTGTGTTCTATCTATTGAGATGAAATACATAGGGCTTAACTTACCTGTTCAAGAAGGTGTAAGTGTAGATTTATTTTAACTCTTTAAACCTGAGGGGTACCTGGCTGGCTCAGTTGGAAGACCATCCAACTCTTGATCTTGAGGTTGTGAGTTCAAGCCCCATGTTGAGCGTAGAGATTACTTAAATAAATAAAACTTAAAAAATTCTTTTAAACCTGCAGATTTTTTTTGGATTGTTATAAAATAATTCCTCTGCCTCCAGTGTTAAAGAAAAAAATTATGTGGTGCCCAAGTAGAAACGCTCCATCCCAGTCAGAACATACTAAGGCCAGGTAGGGAACCCCTGTGAGTGAATGGGCTGGTTGTCACTACACAGATGCTGGTTCCTCAACAACTCCACTTTGAGACTAAGATGATTTGAGTATTTCTAGGTAGCCCAGTCTTACAATACCATCATGATATTTCTAAGAGTTGGAAGGGCCAGTCAGTTCATAAAAACCCAACCTGTTGGTTTTTCAGAAGAGAAAAATGAGGTCCCAAAAGGTAAGTTAGTCAAGGTCACTGGCATTCATGATGAAACAAAAACTATAAACCAGACAATAATCCTGACTTCCAGTGTAGACCTCTTTCCACAGAAACTTGACTTCCCTTTCATGTAATGTTTGTATTTTAGAAAATGCCCACTATATATTTTTTTATTATGTTATGTTAGTCACCATACAATACATCACCAGTTTTCAATGCAGTGATCCACGATTCATTGTTTTCATACAACACCCAGTGCTCCATGCAGTACATGTCCTCCTTAATACCCATCACCAGGCCAACCCATCCCCCCATCCCCCTCCCCTCCATAATCCTCAGTCTGTTTCTCAGAGTCCATAGTCTCTCATGGTTCATCTCCCCCTCTGATTTCCCCCCATTCATTTTTTCTTTCCTTCTCCTAATGTCCTCCATGCTATTCCTTGTGTTCCACAAATAAGTGAAACCATATGATAATTGACTTTCTCTGCTTCACTTATTTCACTTAGCATAATCTCCTCCAGTCCCATCCATGTTGATGTAAAAGTTGGGTATTCATTCTTTCTGATGGCTGAGTAATATTCCATTGTATATATGGACCACTTCTTCTTTATTCATTTGTCTGTTGAAGGAAAATGCCCACTATATTAAACACAAACATGAAACTAATGTGTAGCTACTCTGAGATCCTTTTGGGGTGCATACATTCATTACATGTTTTTGGATACAATTGCCCTTAGGACCCTTTGAAATGACTTACAAAAGGGTAGACTGAGAAGCAAAACACTTATTTGAGGTCCAATCCGGCCACTCACTGGTTATTAATTCACTTCATTTTCTCAGAGCATCCATTTACTCATCTGTAAAATGAAATGACAAGACTCTCCTCGATTTCCTCATTGAACTAATGTGAAACTGAATTGAGACTGAAAGTCTCAACTGAAAGAACTTGGCATTAATATATTGTAGAGCATTTTCAGACATCATCTTATAAGATGCCAGCTAAATTATCAGAATATGGGCTAATAGAGTAATTGAAATGGAGGGAATGCCTGAGCTCAAATCCACTTACAAGATGTGTAATACCAAGCAGAGTTACTTCACCTCTCTGTGTCTCTATTTCCTTGTTTGAGAAATGGGGATAATAATAGTGTTTATCTTATAGAGCTCTATGAAGATTATAGGGATTAATTTCTATAAACTACTGTACAGCACATAGTAAGTACTCAATAAGTGTTAGCGATTATTATTATCTTGCACACTTGCTGATGGTGATGTCTTTTTCATTGTTGTAGATGTCTTCTCATTGTTGTACTTGTGTGATGCTTTAGAAGTCAGCAAACTTTAGCACCTCTGGAAACTGTAGATGGGAACCTCTACACCTCTCCTGGGAACCCTTCCATCATTAGCACTGTAATAGGAAAAGCAGAGCTGCCTACCAGAGCCAAGTTGGCAACCAAAGCCATATGCTTCCCCCACTTCCCAAGGCCCAGTTTACATCAGTGGAAGCCTGACAGTACGAGAAGGGACCGGTGTTTGCATTGACCTGGCCGCTGCAGTAGTGTGAAGGGCAGCAGGGGCCTCAGGCAAGGCCACCCCTTGTGGGGATCCTGGCAGAGCCTACAAGTCAAACAGGATCAGGGTGGGGCATGATTTGGCCCAGAGAACCCACTGGCACCAGCTCATGAAAGGTGGGAACAGGGAGTGCCCCAGATGATTCAATGGGTGGCATATTTCCCTCGGAGTAGCTGCCAAAAATGCCTCTCAGGCACTGGTTAAGAGGCAGTGAGTACAGGGGTGGCTGGAAGGCCAACCCCTTCAGGGCTGCTTTAATTTCTCTCACACCTCTGTGCCTTCACAGTTATGATTTTCTCAGCTTGGAGTATCTTCCTCTCCCTACATGCTGGATAAAAACCAGTCCTAGCTCATTCTTCAAGTCCTAGTTCAAATATGTGGGCAAAAGTTTCTGGGCTCTATTAGGCAGAGCTAAGTGTTTTGGACAGTACACAAACTGTGTATGTATCCCATCCACTATACACTTAAATACTCCATCTTATATGCTTATATCTTACATGCTCCATTCACTATAGCACATTACAACTGTTTGTTGCTATGTTGGGGTCGTGACAATGGGGATGCTCACCAACAAGATTTCCTCTAGCTTTGTCCATAGACCTCGGGGCACCTTTCTACCATATAATCCTGCTTCTAACCATAGCTGAACGGACAAGGGGAACCAGTCCCTAGATGGTGATGTGGGCCAGGTTAAATCAGATTCTCACAGTCAGGGATTTGAATTGGGAGAGACTCCAGCAATGAATAGTAGTAACTGAAGCTGAAAGGTCATGACAAACAGAGAACCCGATGTAGTGGATGCTGTGATGTGCTGCCTAGATCCCATTCAGGAATGAAGGATTTATTCCCCCTGCTGCTGATGGCGCTGCCAGCAGACAACCCTCAGTTGTTAGCTTTTTTTGGGGAATTGTCTTTATTGAAGATTTCCCCTCTCCCCACTAAGCATGATCCTTCCCAGGGAAGCCCATTTCCAATGGCTGCTTGGGAAAATTTGGTGTGTCATCTCAGCTTCAGAGTGACCTGTGTAGTTGGCTGAGGCTTTTGTCAGTACTAGGATGACCAACTGTCCCGGTTTGCCTGGGATAGAGAGAGTCTCAGGGACAGAAGCTAAAATCTGGAAAGCCCCCAGCAAATGAGTAGGTCATGCAAGTCAAGACAGCACTGCAGCTCAGCTTCTCTCCGCATGTATTTCTACCAGTTTCTTTTGCCTTCCACAGGTGGGAATCCCAAGAGCACTCCCTCATAAACTCCTGGCCTGTTAATCACCATCTCAGGGTCTGCTTCCCAGGGGACTCAACCCATGACACTGGAGAAGTGATGACGTGAAAGTTTAAATTATAAGGCATCAGAAACTCTAAGTAAGTGGAGACTATAGGGTAGAGAAAAGGTATGTTAAAGGGAGTCCAGAACTCACTTGGTGATGGAAGTGAAAGAAGCTGATGATAGTAGTTATGTCAATAGCAGCTCTGGGCTGAGGGTTCTAGAATCATTTTGGGTCTCTAGTAAATAGGTCTTCTTCATTCTTTTGTAATTTTTATCATAAACTGAAATATTTTGCTCATCAGTTCACTATTGCATTTTTTTTTTTTTTTTACTGGAATATAAGTTCCATAAGATTTTGGACCAGGGTTTATAGTATTTGGTGAGACCTAGAACTCTTTGCATCCAAAAGATTAGCACTTCTGCATCAGCAAGGGATTTGGTTGTTGGCCATAGAAACCAAACCAACCTCTCTGGAAATTTTAAGGGAAAGAAATAAACGTACTGGAATAATAATAGGGGGTCCTCAAGATCAAAGAAAGACAAGGGCTAGAAAATAGGCAAGAACCAGAGGATCTGCCACTAACATCGTGATGACTAGAACCTTCAGCCATACTCAAGGTTCTTATCACACCGTCAAGATTCCATGTCCTGGGAGAGCATCTGATTGGCTGGGCCTAGTCATATGCTCATCCTGGGGCTGCAGCAGGAATGGAAAAGGGAGAGAGAGAGGAGCAGCTAGCAACTTTGACTTCTGTGGTGTGAGAGTGTACTGACTATCTCAAACACACAGTATGGGGGATTTCCCAAACAAGGGAGTGATATGCTAAGAGGAAGTTGGGGTTAAGGGCTGAAAGCCAAAAAACAACAGATGTCCACTTCAGTGTCCACCTCCCTCCTAGGCTAAAAGCTTTTAAAGCAGGGACTATGAATTTTCATCTTGGTATCCTAGATGTCTAGTGCCTGGTACTCAGTAGGTGCTTAATAGATTTTTTTTTTAAGGAATTGCAGGTTGGGTGATTTCTCTTATTCAAGAAATCAACACATATGGGAGACTAGTGCTTGCTCCTTCAAGAATTCAAAGATGGATACATAAAACACCAATTCTTTTTTTTTTTTTTTTAATTTATTCATTTGAGACACAGAGATACAGAGAGAGAGAGCATGAGCAAGGGGGGAGACAGAGGGAGAGGGAGAAGCTGGCTCCCCGCTGAGCCAGGAGCCCGACGTGGGGCTTGATCCCAGGACCCTGGGATCATGACCTGAGCTGAAGGCAGACGCTTAACCATCTGAGCCACCCAGGCGCCCCATAAAACACCAATTCTTAGGGGCTTTAAAATCTAGAAGTGGGGTTGGGGCATACAGACAGTATATCTATATACATATGTATCGTGTATGATGGACACACTGTAAAGTACAGCTATGTCTCCCTCCGTGCCCTGGGTGAGGGCAGGAGGACTTCTGTCATTCTGCCCCTCTGGTTGTATTGTTGTCATGAGTGGAATCACCAGTCACCCTGTGATCCAAGAGGGTGCCTAACTAAAGAGGAGGGATTGTTTTTCACCCTGTTCCAGATACCACGTTGTCTGCCCCCCTCCAAAGCAATTACCTGCAAATCTGTCTTCCAGGGAAAGTTTAAGCACCTTTCACTCAGGGCTTGAAGGATACATTAAAATTTTTCTGAATCAGGGGTGTAGAAAAATCAACCACTGTGCTCCCAGACTGGCTCCATCCCCTTCCCACCAAAATGGGGGGGGGGGAGGCATTCAGTGCCCGGACCTCAGGACACTCCATGTCAGGCTCCAAATTGTGCCCCCCACAGATGCTCTGTCTTGTCCTCATGCTCCCTCTTCTTTTGCTTTATTCTCTGTCTTCATACTCTTCCCTCCCAAACTAAGTCTTGTCTTATTCACCCCAGCCCATTTTCTGGGACACCATGTGCTTCTCTCAGAATTCACCAAGTCTCATATCCTCTTTTGTGTCTTGTAGTGGTCCGGCTTCTGGAACATGCTAGTAAGTCAAAGGCATAGTCTAGGCTATTCTTTCTCCTGTTAGTGAAAAGACTTGAACTAGAGTCCCAAGATAAAAGGGTTGGGAGCTCCCACTCGCACTCCTAATGACTCTTGGCTTTGCTCCAGGCATCTAAACCGAACAGTGCACATATCTTTCACTGCTAAAACTAGTCTCTTCCTGAAAAACCTCTAGTTTAGACAAGATAATCATGTAGCTCCCGGTAATATTACTTTAATTTACTGTCCTCGAAGAGCATTTATCCACCTTCCAACTCTGGGTTAGATTACAAAACCTGTTCTGTTAAATTGACAATGAAGCCACCTGTTCCAGTCACTCCTTTTTTCCTGGGTTTCTTTCCAGGCTGTGGGATGGGGGCAGGGGGATGCGAAGACTATCCTCACATGCATACATGCATTAGAGAGAAAGACAGGAGGAAAATGGTGGTAAAGGCAGCTAGTTGTCCCCTAATATCCGCTCTCCCCCTTTTCTATAGTCAAAACAAACAAACAAACAAACCTTAATTTTTAGCTACCTACATGCTGCCCAGAATATAGCCTGCACTTCCCAGCCTCCTTTGCAAATAAATGTGGTCATATGATTAAGTTCTGGCCGATGGGATGTGAGTGGGAGTTTCCTGTATAATTCCTAGCTGGTACCCTTAAAGGGAGGAATGTGCTTTTCCTTTTCCCCTTTCCTTCCCCCACTTCTCCCTTCCTGCTGCCTGGATCACAGACATGGCAGTAGTCATCTCAGACCATGTGTATGAGGGCAACATCCTAGGGATGGCAGAGCAACAAGGTAGAAGGAGTCCAGATCTCTGACACATTCCAGTTGCCATAGCAGCCCTGAATTATTAATGCCCAAACTGTTCCTAAGGGAAAAATGCATTTCTAGTTCATGTCGCTACTATTTTGAATTTTCATTAGAGCAGCTGATCCTATATCTCAGGAGTCAGTAAACTACGGCTTACAGGCCAAATCTGGCCCATGACCTCTTTTTGTAAATAAAGTTTTATTGAAACACAGCCATACCTATTCATTTTTGTGTTGTCTATGGCTTTAATGGCCAGGTGCAGTAAAGACCATATGGTTCACAAAGCTTAAAATATTTACTATCTGGAACTTTACAGCAAAAGTTTGCCATCCCCTGTTACATCCTATTAATTCGTGTGTATATCACAATATTAATGATGGTTACTTCAGGATATTTTACTTTCTCCTTATGTTTTTCTCATTTGATCAGTCAATCCTTCTCCAAAAAAAGAAAAAAAATCTCCACATGAAATGGGTGAATTTACACCCAATTCTACCCTGTATGAGCCTGCAATATCCACACTTTTATTGTTAACTGTCTTCCCTGCCAGAAACATTTGAGCCACTCACCAGCTTTTACAAAAATATGGGATCTGGTATCGTATTTGGTAGGATGATTTTGTTTGCTTGCAGTCAGAGTTTGACTTAATAGGTATAATTTATTGCCTCCATCTTTCCCTTCATCTCTTGGCTCTGTTAATTTGTAATAACTTATTTTAAGTGGGCTCTTTGTACTCTAAAAATATGGTTGCTGGAAGAGTGGAGCTTGCATCTTTCTGTCTAATAGTTCATAAATGTGTCCACATATCAAATTTCAGAGACAATTCTGATTGGCCTTGCCTGAGTCAAGCTTAATGCCTGAACCAATCAGTCATTGTATTTAGGAGGAGGCAGTGATTTGATTAGCCAGGTGAGGAGGCTCAATGTCAATAACGACATGGGTTTCTCTCAGAAGAGTGGTTTTATTACCTAAAAAGGAAAAAAGGTAGCCCAGGAGATAAAAGCAAAACAGAACAAACAAACAAACAAACGAACAAAGCAAATGGCTGCTCATTCCAGGCAACTTAGAATTCTTATATATAGTTGTGATTGCTTCTGGGTGTGTGATGTTACATTTATTTGGATGCTAACGTTCATCTCTATTGTCTGAGTTGGATGTGAATTGATGATTATTTAAGTTACTATGCTAAGCTTAGCACATCACAGTATCTATGTCAACTCAGAATAATTCTTTTTTTTTTTCCTTTTAGCCATGACTATAGTTTACAGAATCTAAATGTCTGAAAACTGAGATATAGGCAACATCCAGCTTTCTGCAAATAGCAGGATATAAAAAGGCAGGATTAAGTAGTAGCAGATGAAGGGGGGTATAAGGAGTTAGCCAATGTGGATTTGAGGCTTTGATCTTCTACTTCTTGAATGGACCATTTATTTAGCATCTTTGAGACTCAGTTAACTCTTCTCTAAAATGGGAATGATAAGGTTGATCACTCAGGATTGTTTTGAGGATTAATTCTCTATCCTGACCGTGGGTTCCATTATGGGCTTTCAATTATTTGGGTGCAAACTTGTGTCTGTCGATTGGGTTCTCAAGTTACAAAGGAGCATTTGGCAAGAGAAAATTTGTTGACCAAGTAAAATTCAGAGGTGAAAAAGCAACTGGCTTCAGATCCGTGACATTATCAGATTAAATCTTTTCTTGTGCCCACAGAGTTTGATGCTTCAGGTGAGTGCTTGGAATCTATCATTTTCTGTAGGTTTCCAAGGGGCTCCCAGGAGGAAGCCAATCATTTTGTTAAATTGCTGTTTCAGTTACTACCCACTTTTGAAGATGGTAGATGGTATTTTTCTTTTTCTTTTCTTAAATTCATGTTCATTCATCTCAGTCTAATCACATAGGGATTAGGGGAGAATAATAGCTGGGGCATCTCAGAAATTCTAGGTTACACGCTTGCTTCTAAACCACAATACGCTTGCCAGGCTTTAATCTATCCATGCCTCAACTGACTCATCTATAAAGTTGAGATAATGGTCTTGAGTAACCTATTGGGTTAAGAAGCTGACATATGACCATTAGGAGATAAAGGGATAAGCCAGAACTTTCAAACAAGATGGTATCAAGCAGTAAGCTGCCAAGGTCAGGATGAAGACCATTAGGTCTCAAAAACTTACTGTCTGAACAGTATGAAAGGCCATAAGCATTTATGTGTTTTACTAATGTGCTATGGGGCAAGACAGAGAAGACTCAATCTGTCTCTGAAGAGAAAACAGGGGCACAGAGAGAGCTATTTCATGTCTCAGTGTCCTATGGAAAGCTCTTCTAGACTGTTAAGAGCAAACATTGACTCAGTTGTTCCAGGTGATAGGGGTTTACTGTAAGGATGCTTAGCTAGAAGTACAGAAAGGCAACATCAGCTGAAGTTTTCCTAATGGAGATCCGGAAGCTTGCTCAGGACTGCACATCATTCCAGGTCCCAGCAGCCACTCTAGGGATGCATCTCTCTGGTGACTCAGCTGTCCCTTTGTTGCTTCTACAGGACTGAGTCTGCATCTACTACTCTTGCTGATTTCTGCTCCACCTCTGCCTACTCTCTGTTCAACCTCATGCTTCCTGCTCATCCACTGCCTGTGATGCCTGCTTACAGGCATCGCCCATGGCTTTTTTGGTTTTCTCAAATGCTAGTTCTTCCAATGACTCTCTTTCTATGTGGCTCAAATTCAAACTTTCCTAGAAAGAGAACCCGCCTATAACACAGATGCCTTTGGCTCCGGCACAAAGCCCTATTCAATCATTTGCAGCCAGGGTGGTTGGGTCTTATTATCCAAAACATGGTATTTTACATGTAAGCTATGAAGAAAAAGGTATATGAAACTCTCAGGCATTTTAAGGCTTCATACCATGTCCATTACTTGAATATATTTGTTTAATATCTGCTTTGTATCACAAAATTGTTGAAGCTGTTACATTGATAAGACCACTGTAATATAGAAGGTAAGCAATACCTCATGCAAGGTGTTCAAATGCTCCGTGGAAATTCAGTGAGAAAGTTGATTTGAACCTGGTGATTCAGAAAGACCTCATGGGTGAGGTGAAAATAAAATGGAGCATTGAAAGATGGATTGAGTTTTGATGGAAAGGAGTGAGGATAGTGCATTCTAGGCAGGCGGAACAGTGTAAAAAAAAAAAAAAAAAGCACAGGGGATGGGTGAGCTACCCAGTTTGAGTATGTCAGAGGCTTTCACAGGGAGAGAGGAAGGGGAGCTAAATCTGAAAAATTTAAACGCCAAGCTAAAGAGTCTGAACTTTATTTATTGAGTTGACATTGGAGGAGGCATTAAAGATTTCCAATGTGGGCAATGACAGGATTGGAGCTGTTTTTAGGAAGAGTCTTTCGACAGCTGGGTATATAATGGGTTGAGGTGGGAAACAATGGAAGACAGGGAGATCATTATTGTTATGCTAAGGTGTGTCAGAGAAAACAAAATGAGATAATAGATGTGAAATACCTGTCAGAGGTACCGAGTAAGAGCTTATGGTTACTGAGTGCTCACTATGTGTAGCCCTGTGCTATGGGCTTTCTGTACCATATTTTATTTAATCTAACAATGATATTATAAGGTAGGAATTATTAGTCTTATTTTAAAGGTCATGAAGTAAAGACTAAGAGTAATGTAGTAATAACCTGTTAAATATCACCTGTTAATGAGTGATAGAAGTAGAATTTATTCTCAGGTCTGGAGGACTCCAAAAGTAATGCTTTTTGGACTCCACTAGACTACCTTCCAAGGTCATTGGCAACTGACTTAATGAAGGGGCAAGAAAAAAAAACTGTGGAAAAGAGTGTCAAGTTTTCAAGAGCAGTTAATGGGGAGTGTCCCTGTGCTATGGACAGGAGTTAAACAAAGGAGTACTTTTTTGGAGGGGGGTTGGGAGTTTAAAAGGAAATCTGGGGAGATGAACAAGGTTATGAGCTTACTTAGACCTTCCCTTAAGGCAAAATACATGAATCAACCTAAGCAGCAGTGGAAGTCATAGGACATAAAGAGGTTGGGAGACTTAGTATTACAAAAGTGGACCAATCAAGTACTCCATCTCTTCTCTTGTATTTGGACTGGCATGAATGACCACTCTGTTCTGGAAACCACATTGCCCTACAAACCTGATTGATCTTCTGCACCTGCCTGCTAGTATTAAACAATGCCAACATGTGGGCCCAGTCTACCCATTCTTTTAGAGGAAACCCCTGCCTACAGCCCTGGGGAGGAGGTGGCAGCCACGTTTGTAACACATGATCCTACCAACCTGGCCACAGCTGGCTGGAGAGTAACCAAACCACAGATTGACTAGTAACCTATGCCCCACCGGGTGGTTGATTAATGCTGAAGGATGAACTCTTTTGCACACTACACATCTGGTAGATAGACTTGTGTCTCTAATTTGTTAGACCTGTCTAACAACCGACTAAATAGTGTTTTAAGGACAAGGCTGAGTCCTTATGATTTCCTCTTATCACTGCATCCTTCAGGTCCAGCACCATGTCTAGCACATTGTAGGCAATCAACAAATACACATGGATGAATGTATATTTAAATCTTAGCTGTGGACACAGCTTTGGCTCAAATAAGGGGTATGGAATTGTGTATAGTTATTGTGTGTGCTTTTGCTACACTGCTAAATAATTTATTTTGTTCTATCATAGGCTATCTTCCTTAATAATTATTATGAATGCTAATAATGCTAGGCACTTTTCTGAGTGTTTTATGTGCATTGACTTGTCACTTCTTCACAGCAATACTAAGCATTAGATACTCTTCTTGTCTCCTTTTGAAGGATGAGTATATGTATCCAGGGAAGTTCTTTAGTCTAAAGGTTACAAAATTAATTAAATGGAGGAGCCCAACTTTCTCTGCAGAGTCTGTGCCCATAACCCTTTCTGCTACATTGCTCTTTTGGGTTAGATGGTAAGCTCCGTGAAGTCAGTTTGACTCATATCCATTATTTAATACTTGTCACCTAGCAAGTTGTCAGTACATGTGTGTGATGTTGAGTTGAATCTTTTCCCAACTTGGCCAACATGGGCTGCATCATTTCCTGTTATATATTATATCGTATGTAGAGAGGCCAGGTCTTGCTAGGTATAATGAGAGTTCAGATAATATTGGGGAAGTTGGGGTTGCAAGGGGCGGTAAAGTAAGATATCTGGGGCCAGAAAAACCAGAGGAGGACGGTCGGGCTAAGGGCTCTGCACACACCACTTTGTGATCATGGAAGATGTTTGAGAAGATGGGGAATGAGGTAGTCACATGGGGCAGGAGTGCTGAGGCTAGAATGTCATTGATACTTCTCCCCATTCTGGAAGACTGCCTCGTTAGGTAGAGCAATGTTGGCAGTCCTCCGCTTTAAGAAATCAACTTTTCTACCTCAATGGACATTTAGTGGGTATTGCAAATTCAATAGTAAAATTTTGATTAGTTGGTTTTTCCTCTGAAAACATATGACTTCCTCTGGAAGAATGACTGGCTTTGAATCTGTGGGAAGTCCGTGTTCTTAGAGTCAAAGGTATTTTCACCATAGGGTGTACCTAGGCCTGGGCTTATACAAAGATACCTCTGTAGTGCATCCTCCTGGTACCTCTGGTGCCTCAGAGAAGCGAACCCAGGCCCCACAGATGGTCCACGGCAGATGTGTTGGGTTCAGAATCTTGCAGCCTGCCTCTTAGGATCTTTCAGCTTTCCCTCTGGTTCAGATATGGGGACACTTGCAAGTCTATTCAAGGGCAGTTTATCTAGGACCTATGTGAGACCTGGAAGCCCAAGTCACATCCACATGGAACCCGAATTGCAGAGTGCCACCCCAGGAGGGACAGAGAGTGTCCTTAGTGACAGAGAAGGTGAAGTACTCTGGTGCCACTTTGAGCTGTTTGGGGTAGGTTTGGCAGCCCGTGACATTATGGCTGTGGCCACAGGGGCTGGTGGCATTGGCAACAGCAGAAGGTCCGGCATATAGTAGTTGTATGGAACCCTGTGTGGCTTGATCATATCTTTGCCATCTCTGTGGTGCACCTTCGTGGGCATGAGAAGCTTCTGCTGTAGTTCTTTCTAGGAATCCAGGGCTATAGAGGGAAAAAATGATGTGCACCCAGGGTCTCTGAGAAGACAGTCTCGTGAGGACATACCAGATGTCTTCAAGGGCCTCGCAGAAACAACTGAGGGAATTTTGGATATAGGGAAAGCTAAAGATCCTGCAGTAGCAGACTGGAAAAAAAAATTTACAGAAATAGTGTGTGAACCCATTCCCCTCAGGACTATGTAAGCCATACAGATTAAGAACAGGTAAGGTTTTCTGTTTCCAGCTCTTCACAGCATGCCTAGCATTCCATGTAATGAACACAAGCTGCAGGCAGCAATGATGGACCGGCCTTCTGACATCATCCCACCCCGTTTATGGGTTTGACAACCTGTCAGCTCAGTGCAGCCTGTTGATGCCTCCGCATGAGTCAGTCTGTTAGAGCCTGTCAACATGAATGGATGTGTGTTCTTCGTGCTGATAGCCTAAACAGGAAATGTTGGCTTGGTTAATAATACTGAATGAGAACTTGATGAAAATTTGGAATCTCGAACTAAATGCTAATTTTGATATGGTTTTATTTTTAAAAATTCCGTTCTACGTGCCTGTTTATTTTTAACAGGATGTTAAAAAGGGACTCTCTCTATCTTAGAGGTTTTTTCAGAAGCTTCAAAAGCTGAGAACAGTAGAGTGCCTGCCCAGTGCAGCCTTTTATGACTGATAAGGCACTAGACCAACTGTGTGGAATATGCTGAGAAATTATAAAGCTTTTTCTGCCAGCTTTAGCCCAAGAGCCATGCCTGGGCAATCGATGGAGAAAAGAAAGAAGTGAGGAGACCGAGGAGTGGGAGTGGTGGGAAGAAATCCATGGGGTACATCATGGGGTTCTGGGCGTTTCTGTGCCTATTACGTCGAGGTGGGAGGGAAGTGCATTCTCTTCACCATATGCCAAGTGAGGAGGGTTTTTGGAGAGCTAGTTGCAGAGATGCGTAAGAGTCTCCTGGAGCTTAGGGGCGCAGGGGCTGGTATGTGACTCTCACAAGGAGTCTACAAGCCTGGGGCTGGGTCGATCGCCTTTTCTCCGGCAGCAGGGTGAATATGGTATCTGAGTAAGATGCTCTGTTAGTAATTGTGAACCCTAGGCATGTGGCCCCTGAAAGGAAGCTGGTCTGGTGTCCTCCTCAAAGATAGCTGGACCGACGGCCTTTAGAGGGTCTTACCTCAGTGAGTTCTTTGCTACAGATGATAGAACCCCCTCCAGTCAGAACCACAGGGAGAGATTTAGTATAGGGCGCTAGTGACTTACAGAATCTTTGCAACAGGTTTTAAATCTGGTCTCTGGGAAACCAGTCTCAGAACCTCACCCTGGGGAGAAAGCTGCCGCTGGCTCTCTGTTGACTCCAGGACCGAGCTGTACCTGCAGTCACTCACATCAGTGCCAGGGAAGCCATGTCTGCCTGCCGTTTCCTCACATGAATAACTCTGGCCTGAAAGCCTCATGTGGTGCCTCTGATCAGCAGAATCTTGGTCACATGTCCATGCCCTAGCACCAAGGGAACTGGAAAATGTTGCATTGTGGATTCTTCCATGGGAAGCTGGGGTTCAGACTGTGGGGAACCGTAAACATGCAAGAGGGTGCGAAAATGACAGTTGTCCACTTACCTTGAAAGAAGGGTCGGCTGCTGGAAATCAGGGCTGAGGGGAGACTTCTAGGCAGCCAGCTGGCGGACAGGCAATGCCTAGAATAAAAGAGTTGGATTTGGAGGTGCCTAGTAGGAAGTTTTCCAAAGGTCAGCAACAGAGCTCCAGGAGACCATGAGTTAGCTGTGGACATCTGCCATGCCACAGAGCACCAATGCCCCTTTTCAACTGCTCCACACAAGTAAGCCCTTTCTTTCACCTTCTCCTCCTACCATCCCCCTATGCTGGATCCTGAAGATCCCTAACCAGCAACTAGTAAGTGGGAGGGGAGGAGGAGTAAGAAGGATAGAGAAATCTACCACATCCTCTTACCTACTGTAAGCCTGTGTTGAAGGATGGGTAAAGTGTCAGCAAGGTGAAAACTTGTAGTCCTCCTCCCCCAACTAGCTTTATTGAGATATGATTGACACATAACATTTATAAATTACAAAATGATTACTACCATAGGATTAGCTACCACCTCCATCCTGTCACATCACTATCATTTCTTTTTTGTGGTGACAATATTTAAGATCTAGTCTTAGAAACATTCAAGTGTATGATAATAGTATTATTAACTATAATTGCCATGTTGTACATTAGATTCCCAAACTTATTAATCTTTTTTAAAGATTTTATTTATTTAATTGACAGTGAGAGAGAGAGAGCACAAGCAGGGAGAGTGGCAGGCAGAGGGAGGGAGAAGCAGGCTCCCCGAGGAGCAGGGAGCCCAGCACAGAGCTTGATCCCAGGACCCTGGGATCATGACCTGAGCTGAAGGGAGGCGTTAACTGCCTGAGCCACCCAGGTGCCTCCCAAACTTATCAATCTTATAACTAGAAGTTAGTACCCTTTGAACAATATCTCCCCATTCCCCTTCCCCTATGACCCCTGGTCACCACTGCTCTATACTCCCTGTATCTCTGAGTTTGGCTTTTTAAAATTCCACAATTAAGTGATATCACAGTGTTTTTCTTTCTCTGGTTTAGTTTTCTTAGCATACTGCCCTCAAGGCCCATTCAAGTTGTGAAAGCTTGTAGTTTTGATTATTTTATTATTACATTGAATTGGTCTCTATTTATAGTTGAAATGACCTGAGGACCTTTTAGTATCTAAGAGCAATGGGGAAAAGTTTGGGACCTCACCTGAGATTTTACCCCAGAGTAGGGAAGAAGACCAAAGAGCACATTGAATGGGCAAGGAGAGAAAGAATAAAATGAATTCTGTGGGCCCTCTGGTAGGTCTGGTTTATTCAATTAGCTGGTTATAAGCATTATTATTATGAAGATATATCTATTGTTGCTTTGATTCTGTTCTGTTTGTAAAATCAACTGAGAATACAGTAGACAGCGCAGAAAAAAGAAGGCAAGGGAGACATTTACAGCTTATTGTTGCAGCTGTTTTTATCCCCAAAGGCTGGCTGTGGAAAATCGAGAATAAAAGAGATCAGTCCAAGTTCCTGGACAAGGAGTAACTTAATAGTGCCACTGTGCTATTCTCTTTATAAACATTATTGTCTTTTATCCTCAGAAGAGCCCCATGAGGTAGGTATAATCACCCCAAGTTTATGGATGAAGAAACTAAGTCTCGGGCAGACTAAGCAGCATCCACAGTGTATTTAAATAGCCAAGTGGGGGCTCCATCCCTTAATCTTACTCTGCTGCCCAACTGATTTGTGCTGTATCTTAGATGTGTCCATCCTAGTCTGTTGTTTTTTTTTTTAAGGAGGACATTTCTGTTATCATAACAATAGATGGCTTTTACTGAACACTGAAGATATTTCAGGCACTGTTCTACGCACTTCATACATTTTCTCATTTCATTCTCCCATCAGCTCTACAAGATAGGTGCTATTGTTGTTCTCACTTGACAAATGCAGAGTGTCAGACAAACTTGCCTGAAAGCCATGTAACTGGTGAGTAGTGGAGTAGGGATATATATTCCAGCAGGCTGACTCTTCAGGGCAGACTCTTAACTACCACATTCTACCACCATGGGATGTACCAAGGTTGAGTCAAAAGGAGAAAAGACCAGCCCACCAGATTCCCAGCCTTCCAGGAATGAGAGAGGAAACAGTCTTCCTTCTTATGTCCCTTATGCCATTACCTATCCCTGCTGGTCTCCCCCCATTTCAGTGGGAGGGGTTCAAGGTGAATCACCACTTCTGTGTGAGCCAGGATGCCTACTCTCATCTCTCCTCTGGTATTCTGCTTCATATAAACCCTCTACTATGTCTGCAAATCCACCTCCTACCCTGATTTATGAGCTAGTGGCAAAGCATCTCTTAGGAGACAAACTGTCTCAATGAGCCATTTTGCTTGGAGAAAAGACCATCTGGGCAGGCAAGGCTGAGTGAGAAAGGTAATAAACATTAAAACTGCCCAACAGAGAAATATACAAGATTTGGGTGGAGGGAACAGGAGGGTCCTGACTACATGGCAGGATGAGGCAGGAACCAAGTGGAAGAAAGAACCAAAGAGAATTCTTTGAGGGTCAAATTGACCAAGGGACTTTAAAGAAAGGGACTCAAATTTAACTTTATGGTTTTCTGTAATAAGCAGGGATGTAATATCTTAACCTTTGAGTGAAGTCTGCTACACACAATATTAAACTAGTGGCACTTTGGAAACTGAAGTGTTTGAAGGGTTGGCTTGAGGGCAACACCTTGGGGAAATCCTCTTGTGGAGGATGGAACAGGGAACAGAGGTGGAGAAACAGTAGAAGCAGGAACCTCAGAGGGTTAAAGAAAATATGAGTCACCTCTCATTTCCAAGGCACTTTGGCATGTTGGGAGGAATGCTAGATTTGCTAGGGTGTGTATAATGGGTATTTGAGCCAATTTCTAACTAAATTCATAGCAACTCGAAGAACTTGGGAGTACCCAGAGTTGCACCTCTCTTCTTGCTCCACAATGTCAGCTTCTTTTGCTACAGACCTTCCAACTCATCCTCAGTCTCTATCTTTATCTCAGCCACTCCCATTTAACACAGAATTTAATTTCTCTACTACTCTAAACTTGGCTCCATTTCCTGGCTTCTGAGTCTCTCTCTCCTTCTCAACTCAATTCGAGAATGATATCCTGGGTAAAAATCTCCCTACATCAGTCAGCTCCTGAGAACACCCCTTCTGTTTTCTACTCCACCCTCACTCCTCATTCAGGTCCATGTGCAGAAACTGGGAAGAAGCTGGGATTTCTGTAGACCCACCTTGTGGAGGAGATGCATGAGTTAGCATTTGGTTGCAGAAAACAGAACACACTCTAGTCAATTTAAAACAGAAAGGCATTTATTAATGAATATTCAGTGGCTTAGATAACCATTGGGAAGTTGAGTTTCTAGGAACAATACTCAAGCCATGCCGCAGAACAAGAACACCAAATTAGCTACAAAATCTTCCATAATCAGGAAGCTGCTTCTACAGCTGCTGGCTCCAGTACCACCCACCACCATAATCAGAAATCCATACAATAGTCAGGACACCAACGTTATCAAGAATATGCCATAGTGAACCTCTCATAACTTGCCAGCTGTAGAATCCCTACTTAGAAAATGGAAGGCTTGGGTCCTGCCACTAGACTCACACAAAGCTAATGACTGGTTGCTGGGGCCATGCTGATTCTGCCATCGTGGTGTTTGCCTACAGAAATGGCAGAAGCAGAAGGGTAGCATTCATCTTGGTGTCTACCTCAAATCTCGCACTAGTGATTTCAGTAATGGAATCAAAATGATGCTTAGAACTCTAGCTGCAAGGAAGCCCGGGGGATACTGTTTAGCTTACTAACCTTTTCTGCACAGGAAGGCACATCAGAAGAAGGTTGGAAGGGATGTTGTACTTTGATCAATTGCATTTATCACAGACGGTTATCCTCGCTCTTCAGTGGCTCTTCAGCATCTTTTTCTAAACAGATTTATTGCCCACCTCTTTGGAATGACTAAGGATAGTCCTGTTTGGCTCAGGAAAGGAAAACTCATTATCAGCTATTATTAATCATAGACTGTATTGTAGCCTCTTCCAACTTGTTGATGCACAGTAATTTAGGAATGGCCAAAAGCAGATAAATAGCCATTTCCCCTCCTTGGTACTAAGCCATTGCATTGGTTTGCTGGCTTGAGGTCCATGAGGTAGATCTCTTTGCTGAGGCAGTACTGACAGCAGGAAGGATAAAATCTTTCAGATTTTTTTTTTTTCTCTAGGGAAATACAAGAAACGACAAGTCAAGTAGTTGATACTTATTTTCAGTACCATGTTTTAATTTTCTCCATCTCTCTTGCAGGCTGAAATCACACACACTATCTTTTCTCTTGTTTTTTTCAGTCTTTGAGTGTTCTTCAGTTATGTCCAGCTGGTTCCAGTCATTAGTAGGCTCTTCCCAAGATAGGTCAGTCCTACTGGAGACAGGAAATACTGGAAACCTCACTAGAAAATCAGGTCCATTTCTGGCCTACTTTTGCCAGAGTTTTGATAAGTATCCAAATTTTTGCTTGTTTATTCAAATCAAGCTTTTGAATCTCCTGAGATCTAACCCTTGCAACTGGTAAGCCAACAGCCTGAAGGCAAAGAAAAAAAAATCACACATTTTCTGGCCAATCCTTGGAAAAATGCTCTCTTCTCTCTGTCACGATACTAATTTACACATGTTCCAAAGCTGAGGTCAGCTGGTTGAAATTGGAAAGGCAACTTTTAACAACTGAACAATCCAGCAGTAAAAATTATTTGGATTATTCCAATACCAAATTAAGTCTTATTTATTCTTATTTAAGGTGCTGGAAGAATATATGCATAATTAAAATTATATGGATTGAGTCTCAAAAATATGGTTTAAAATTTATAATGAAAATCAAGCATTGGATCATAGAATAAGAGAACTTATATTTAGAAGGGAACCTCTGGGCACCAATATTCTTGATTAGGTCATATTCACTTATCTTGGGTCAATGGGTGTTATTGTAAATATGGTTTTGTTTTTCTTAAGGAATCCTTGGCAAAAAAAGGATGCATTTGTTTAGAGGAAGGCAGTAACTAGTATTAGGAGAAAAGCAAGACATAAAAATATCCTTTCATAAGGCATTGGTGTTGAAACAAATTGTGGGGCTATATACATGAACTTGGGCAAGTTATTTTACTTTTCTGAGCTTATTTCCTCATCTATATGGAGTTCAACTTTTTCTATTCTCTCCTTTATATCCCTATTGGTCAAAAGGGCTCAATTTAAGGATGAGAAAGCTTATTCCACTAATTTTTATTCCATCGAGTCAATGGAATATTCCTTAAATATTTCTGAGAGTCTCAGAAGTGTCTTACATTAACTCCCAGACAAATCCACTATATTGACTACCATGTGGAGTACATCTTTCTCCTCAGCTTCCCACCTCTAATGCACAGCATCATCACTTCAGGCTACCATTGGGCAGCAATGTCTCCTGACGGGCACCGCCTCTCTAATGCCATATTTGTCCTGGTGCAGTCATCAATACACTGCATGCCTCGAGGTGTCAAAGCTATAAAGTTGTTTGTAGCCAAGTGGAGATTGAGACTGGCTCACTCTATATATTACTTAGGATGTTTTTGGTTGCAGATTAATAGAAAATTCAAACCAACCTGGATCAAGCAAGTAGAACTTATTGTCTTGCTAGAGAGTTCAGTAGAAGTCCAAAGATAAGAAGGCATATGTACCAGTGAGCATTAAGTTAGAGTGAGAAACAGAGACCCAGACTAACAGTGGCTTAAATGAGCTTTGTTTCTCTCACACACATATAAGGCCAGACATAGGAAAGCCAGGGCCTCTATCATAACTGTGCTCAACAAAATCTGGAGAAACTTTCATCTTCTTCGAGTTTCCTTCCCACTTACCACTCTGTCATTTCTGAAAGGGGTAAACATTGTCACCACAGATCAAGATGTTGGCTAGATCTTCAGTCATCATATTCGTGCTCCAAGAACAGGAAGGAGAAAAGGGTAAGGTTGTCCATGAACCAGCTGTCTTGTAAGGAAGGTTCCTAGAAGCTGCCACATGACATATCTGCTCATGTTCCATCAGCCAGAACTTAGTCATGCAGACATACCAAACTGCAAGGAGAAGATACCTTTATTCTCGATGGTCACATGCCCAGCTGTAACAGGGGCTCTCTCACATGGAAAATGAGGAGAATAAATTCGGAAGGGATAGTTTCTGCCAAAGCACTTTTCAGGTTGACGAATTCCAGAGGCTTCAACTCTGTTTTCTTGTGATTCTTTTGGCTTTGTTCTACTCAGTGTTTTAGCTTCCTTTGAATTTGGTAACAAAACAACAGAAGCAGTTCAAGAATATGCCCACCATGACAATGCCCAGAGAGAGGAGGTTGCTTCTGCACATGCTTTTAAAGGAATGTGAGCAAAGTTTCCCACAAGACCCTAGCAAAACTGGATTTCACCCTTTGCTCACATTTGAGTCAACGATGGCAAGGGAGAAGGGTTTACATCTATATCAGTCAAGCACATCCCCTCAGACTGGGGGTGAGGCCAGTTTCTCCAGAGTAAGCTTCCCCTTCAAGGAAAAAGAGTGGACAACTGAACAAAGTTGGGATTGCACTAGAAAAGAAGAAAAGAGAAGAACAGATGTTGGGTGGAGGACCCTCTCACCTGGGCCAAGGAGAGGTGGCTCTAAAGCCTACAGCTTACGGCCCATGGGCATACACAGTTTTTAGAGAAATGATTCTTTATGTTTTCTTTTGTTTTGTTTTGCTTTTATATCCCTTAGAACCCAGACATGAATCCTTATAAGCAGGTTCAAGGATATCCATGGTAAACACCACATTTTACTGACCCTTCAATGGGATATTTGTAAATGGGTCAGGATCACTGTGCTCAACTTCCCTTAGTATGAGGTTTCTCTGGTAAAGTTCTTCACTCCTTCATGCAAGTAGTCATCTGTTAGATTACTTGACAAGGCACGGCAAGATGGACATTACTTAAATCCAAGTTGGAAGCTACACTGTATGTAAAATGGGCATAGGAGTCACCCACCCCAAAAATATTGTTTTGAAAATAAAATATATGGCCTTTGAGTGGTATGTTCTCATTTCTTCATGCCACTAATCTCCAAAGAACAGTGCAAGACACATGGTGGTAAATAATACATAGTTGTTAGGTGTTTTCAACACTAGATTAAATAAGACAGCACATGTAGCGTACTTAGTATACAATAGACATTTTATAAATGTGAGCTCTTTCTGGATAGGCCCTTAATGTCATCAGTGGCCTCTACTCCAGAGGAATTTCAACAACTCAGAACTATTGATGGAGTCCCTGGTTTCCATGAAAACAGCAAGACCAAATTCATTTTTAAACTACCCCCCCAAAATCATGTCTCATGCTGAAGCACCAGAATGACAATTTCTTTATTTCTTTGCCCCTGGGAGAGGAGTGAAAGGAAGAGCATCCTTTCATTGTCATTCAGTGGAGTGGAGATTGCAAACATGAATAGTTGAGTCTGGTGTGGTGGGCGTCTAGCAGCATGGAAACAGAGGAGCCTTGGCTAAATTGATTTGATACTTGAAGTAGTTATTGGATGAAACATTATTTTGATGAAGAAAGAGGCAATTGTTAGTAATTGTAATTTAACTATAATGAGGTTGTAAAAACTTGCATTTTATTATTGATCTTACAAGTCCTGTGAGTAAGAGAAGAAATGGTTGGAATTATAAGTCAGTTTTTTTAAATTAGACATTTAATTATGGTGTTTTCAGACAAGGCATCGATATTTCCTGGGTTGTTTAAATTTTGTCTAGTCATAGTATTATAGTATTCTATTTTTTTCCCTAGTTTGAATAGTAGTTATCCTATTGAATAGTAATATCCTTCATACATTAGTTTTAAAGTATACTCTAGAGGCTAAAGTCTCTTTGATACAAGTTTATGTACTTCCTCACATATGGTGTTGACATGTGTGAAATCTAATTGTGTTAAATAACTCACTGGGAGCAATGCGAAAGGACAGACTCATCTGACAGAATTGATTTTCTTTCTGTTCTCCAGGAAGACACTGTAAGTCAGTCATTTCATATGTGGGGTGAGAATCAGGGATTGTTTCTTCCAAGGGCTGGCTGGTTGGAAGGCAGACTCCTCTCTTTTCTCTAGCCTTATTCAATAATCAGCTCAATTCCCAGGCTCCATTGTGGGGGAGAATAGAACATCCCCCTTAGACTTCACCAAAAATGACATAAAGTTCATAGACCATGATTCTCCTTTTGGGAAAATTATTGGTCTTTACTATGTACTTTTACACATAGAAATGACCTCTCACTTCTGCATTCTCTGAGTTTCTAATTTTGAATCTCTCATTTGCTCTTCCACAGGTATTCATGGAACACCATTTTACATTGTTTTCATGGTGCTCACATGTTTTGGAAAGAGGAGGACCAAAGTTAAATGTAAATTAAAAGTAAATTAAAAGTAAATAACCATAATTCATCTTTGTGTCCTGCAGAGCTTATTACCTTGATTATCTACCATAGATATTCTGTTTGTTTGTTTGAGAATGGAAATGCATTTTTAGTCAGGAGATTTCAAGCTTTTGAAACCATTGCTTTTGATTTAAACTTAAATACCAGTTTATATCATTAAGTTGACTTCAACTTAAATACCAGTTAAGTATCAATTTAAAAAATACGGAAGACCACGACCAAGAAGTTGACAGTTCTGTAATCTGACTGCTAGAACATGGTGGTTTAGGTGGGATGCGGAGCACAAGAATGGAATTTTATCGGGGTTATAGTTATCAGTTTTCAGAGCCTTTGAGGGGAGAACTGCTTTAGATCACAGACACCCGCCCCCCCCAAAAAAAAAAGATTTGGCAGTTTACAATTAAGTTCTAATTGTCGAGGAGTAGGAAAGTCCACCACTTTTGATGGAACTGGGAAGTAGACAAGAAGTGCTGTGGAGATTCAGGATGTAAAGAAAATTTTTTGCTTATCATCTGGCTTAACCTGATATTATTTTATTGCTTTTTGGTGACTTTTATTGGACTTTGTGATATTTACCTTTTAACCTAAGTTGGAAAGCTGTTTTTGAAGATACCTGTTCTGGAGAAGAAAATGTCAAACAGGCTGAGTTTGGGGAACTATTAGAGGACAAGTATTTCATTAGACAAGGGAAATGCATGAAATTTAGATTACAGGTATACAGTGTATTAAGTAAGTGAATTTAGAGAAACTTGTACCAAACAGCAAGACATTGTGGGACTGCTGAGGAGAGGAGCAGGGGAGGCTGTTGAATGTTTACATTCTTTTGTATTTAAGGGTGTGATGAGCCAAGAACACAGTTGGAGTTCATCGAGGAGCATTCCTGGTGCTGCCTCCTCACGTGAATGGTATTGTCATGAGAAAAGTCACATGCAAATGAAGGAGGCTGTGATTAAGAAAAGTCACATGCAAAGTAACATCATTTTGGGAAAAGTTTGCTGAAGAGTTCAGGGAGATTTGTCCCCTGAACAAAGGATGAGATTATAAAGATCCTGTGGTGCAAATACAAACAGTTGTACTTGAGACAGTGGACTCAAAAACTTCTGGAATAAATGCAGACCTGGTACGTTTCTTGCTGACTCAGTCACAGGCAGTATAAATTTGACAAAAGTGGATGAATTCACAATTGCCTTAATTTCCCAGTGGTGGTCTTCCTGTATGGAGGACACCAGAAACTATTCCTCTTAGGACCTGATTAGTCCTGCAGCAATTGTGGTGGCATGCTGCTGTTAGCAATTTTTGCTGCTTCTCTCTGCTACCAAGGAGATTCCAGCTCACCAAAAGTGGTTAGGATTGCGTGGTAGGCAACCTCCTGGTATTTATGCCTGTGTGTAATCCCCTTCCCTTGAGTGTGGGTGGGACTTACTAAGTCACTTCTAACAAATAGAATTTGCAGAAATGATTGGATGTTGTTTGGAAAAGATCCGGTTATAAATAGACTGTGGCTTCCTCTTTTTTTTTTTAATTTAATTTTATTATATTATGTTAGTCACCATACAATACATCATTAGTTTTTGATCTAGTGATCCACGATTCGTTGTTTTCATATAATACCCAGTGCTCCATGCAGTACATGTCCTCCTTAATACCCATCACCAGGCTAACCCACCCCCCCCACCCCCCTCCCCTCTAAAACCCTCAGTTTGTTTCTCAGAGTCCATAGTCTCTCATGGTTCGTCTCTCCCTCCGATTTCCCCCCCTTCATTTTTCCCTTCCTTCTCCTAATGTCCTCCATGCTATTCCTTATGTTCCACAAATAAGTGAAACCATATGATAATTGACTTTCTCTGCTTGACTTATTTCACTTAGCATAATCTCCTCCAGTCCCATCCATGTTGATGTAAAAGTTGGGTATTCATCCTTTCTGATGGCTGAGTAATATTCCATTGCATATATGGACCACATCTTCTTTATCCATTCATCTGTTGAAGGGCATCTCAGCTCTTTCCACAGTTTGGCTATTGAGGACATTGCTGCTATGAACATTGGGGTGCATATGGCCCTTCTTTTCACTAGATCTGTGTCTTTGGAATAAATACCCAGTAGTGCAAATGCTGGGTCATAAGGTAGCTCTATTTTTAATTTTTTGAGGCACCTCCACACTGTTTTCCAAAGTGGCTGTACCACTTGCATTCCCACCAACAGTGTAAGAGGGTTCCCCTTTCTCCACAACCTCTCCAACATTTGTTGTTTCTTGCCTTGTCAATTTTTGCCATTCTAACTGGTGTAAGGTGGTATCTCAATGTGGTTTTGATTTGAATTTCCCTGATGGCTAATGATGATGAACATTTTTTCATGTGTCTGTTAGCCATTTGTATGTCTTCTTTTGAGAAGTGTCTGTTCATGTCTTCTGCCCATTTTTTTTTAAAGATTTTATTTATTTATTTGACAGAGAAAGACACAGAGAGAGAGGGAACATAAGCAGAGGGAGTGGAAGAGGGAGAAGCAGGCTCCCCGCTGAGCAGGGAGCCCGATGCGGGGCTCGATCCCAGAACCCCGGGATCATGACCTGAGCCGAAGGCAGACACCCAACGACTGAACCACCCAGGTGCCCCTCTTCTGCCCATTTTTTGACTGGATTATTTGTTTTTTTGATTGTTGAGTTTGAGAAGTTCTTTATAGATCTTGGATACCAGCCCTTTATCTGTAGTGTCATTTGCAAATATCTTCTCCCACCCTGTGGGTTGTGTCTTTGTTTTGTTGACTGTTTCCTTTGCTGTGCAGAAGCTTTTTGTCTTGGTGAAGTATCAAAAGTTCATTTTTGCTTTTGTTTCACTGGCTTTGGGAGATGTATCTTGAAAGAAGTTGCCATGGCCAATGTGAAAGAGGTTATTGCCTATGTTCTCCTCCAGGATTTTGATGGATTCCTGTCTCACATTGAGGTCTTTCATCCATTTTGAGTTTATCTTTGTGTATGGTGTTAGAGAATGGTCGAGTTTCATTCTTCTGTATATAGCTGTCCAATTTTCACAGCACCATTTATTGAAGAGACTGTCTTTTTTCCATTGCATATTTTTTCCTGCTTTGTCAAAGATTATTTGACCATAGAGTTGAGTGTCCATATCTGGGCTCTCTAATCTGTTCCATTGGTCTATATGTCTGTTTTTGTGACAGTACCATGCTGTCTTGGTGATCACTGCTTTGTAATATAGCTTGAAATCAGGCAACGTGATGCCCCCAGCTTTGTTTTTCTTTTTCAACATTTCCTTGGCGATTCGGGGTCTTTTCTAATTCCATACAAGTTTTAGGATTGTTTGTTCCAGCACTTTGAAAAATGTCATTGGAATTTTGATCGGGATGGCATTGAAGGTATGGATTGCTCCAGGTAGCGTAGACATTTTAACAATGTTTATTCTTCCGATCCATGAGCATGGAATGTTTTTCCTTCTTTTTGTGTCTTCAATTTCTTTCATGAGTGTTCTGTAGTTCCTAAAGTATAGATCCTTTACCTCTTTGGTTATGTTTATTCTGAGATATCTTATGGTTTTTTGTGCTATTGTAAATGGAATAGTTTCTCTAATTTCTCTTTCTACAGTTGCATTGTTAGTGTATAAGAAAGCAACTGATTTCTGTGCGTTGATTTTGTATCCTGCCACATTACTGAATTGCTGTATGAGTTTTAGTAATTTGGGGGTGGAGTCTTTTGGATTTTCCACATAAAGAATCATGTCATCTGGGAAGAGAGAGAGTTTGACTTCTTCTTTGCCAATTTGAATACCTCTTATTTCTTTTTGTTGTCTGATTGCTGTTGGTAGGACTTCTAGTACTATGTTGAACAATAGTGGCGAGAGTGGGCATCCTTGTCGTGTTCCTGATCTTAAGGGAAAGGCTCTCAGCTTTTCCCCATTGAGGATGATATTCGCTGTGGGTTTTTCATAGATAGATTTTATGAACTTGAGGAATGTTCCCTCTATCCCTATGCTCTGAAGAGTTTTAATCAGGAAAGGATGCTGTACTTTGTCAAATGCTTTTTCTTCATCAATTGAGAGGACCATATGGTTCTTCTCTCTCCTCTTATTAATATGTTCTATTACATTGATTGATTTGCGAATGTTGAACCACGCTTGCATCCCGGGGATAAATCCCACTTGGTCGTGGTGGATGATCCTTTTAATGTATTGTTGGATCCTATTAGCTAGGATTTTGTTGAGAATTTTGGAATCCATATTCATCAGGGATATCGGTCTGAAATTCTCCTTTTTGATGGGGTTTTTGCCTGGTTTGGGGATTAAGGTAATGCTGGCCTCATAGAATGAGTCTGGAAGCTTTCTTTCTGTTTCTATTTTTTGAAACAGCTTTAGGAGAATAGGTATTATTTCTTCTTTCATTGTAGCTTCCTCTTGAGCACACACTCTCACTCTTTCACTCTCTTTCGGGTCCCTCTGTCTGCGGGAAGGGAGCTTCCATGCCGTGAGCCGTCCTATGGAGACGGTCTAGTGAGGATTTCTATTGCTGCGCCTTGTGCTGTGGGACAGAACACCCTCTACCATTTCTCTCCTGTGCCTTCACCAGCTTTTCCCTTACTGTGCTGGTTAAGAACAGAGATTCTGGGTCCAGAAACCTCCTTTCAACTCCTGGCTCCACACATACCACTGACAGGGTGACTTGGGGTGATTTAATCTAACATCTGCATGCTTTGGTTTCCTTATCTGCAAAACCAGGGTAATAATGGCACCTATATCACAATGTTCTTGTGAGAATTAAGTGTGTTAGTACATGGTAAGGGCTTACAATAGGCCTGACACATATTTTACAGCTACTTACTAATACTTTCTGAAATTCAATTTTTTTTGTTTGTTTGTTTGGGGAGGATGTGACAAAGAGCCATGTTCTATTTTAAGCATAAAATAGAGCAAAAAGCATCTCAGATCTGCCTGTAGTATTCTTTTCAGCTAATAGCTGCTTCGCTACTCCACTGTCTCCCTCCAACAGACGTCATAGCTTGATGGAAACCAGCATTCTGACCTCTCCAAAATTCTCTTTTCCTCCCTCCCTGCCTCTGTCTCTTCTTTCTTCCTTTTCGTTAACCAACACTACCTGGTTCTACAAAGACTTCTCCCAGCCTGCATACTCACACTCATCATCCCATTTAGCATGAACTCTTGGAGGATGATCATCCTTAGAATGAGAAGAATTATTTTTCCTGCCACAAATCTATTTCTCCTCCTGTCACACTAATAACATCAATATTGAAGTATTAGGATTTGGGGTGAGAGATGTAATAAGATTTCACTTTCTAGTTTATTTTCTTCCTCTAAAAAAAGAAAACTTGGTAATACCAATTAAATACATTTCCTGACTATACAAGAACCATGTACCCTCTAGCTTTGTCCTTGATTGTATTTGGGAATGAAGACACCGCACAGAGTAAAGATGAAAGTATAAATGAGAAATAGAAAAGAAAGAAGCTGAATGCAGAAATAATATCCTCCAATAGATGTTAAATATGAAAAAAGGATGCTTGACAATACTGACCCTTGGGAGGGAGAGCTATGGAAAGGCTTGGGATATGTTCCTGTCTCTGCACTACATGAAGTGACAGACATCTGTCTCCCCAACCATGTAGACTGAGGAGTACCTGTCACTTTAGGGAATACACTAGACTTGGTAAATCCACCTGGCCCTTCCCTTTTTGCTTGGTAGCCTGGTTTATCCCTGGGCATGCCCACAGACCTCTGACCCTGAGGTATGAGCAAGGGGAAGGTCTTAGCTCATCAACTTTGGGCCAGATGACCTGCTCTGGGTGACTTCAATCCCCGAGGGCTCATGAGTTGAGCCCCGTATACCCAAGTTCCAACTCATGGGATAAGGGCTAAAAATTAAAGTATTGTGTGTGCATTAGGTGCAAGTCTTTTATGTAAGTTAGGTGATTTTGCCCATATTCACACTATAAATTTCTAGGAAATAACAATAACAAAGCATTATAATCACATGTAGAAATTGAGAATGAAATCAATGTATGGAGTGCTAAGACTGGAAGGCCCTTTGCGGTCCTCCATTCAAAAACACTTGTTGAGTGGAGGAGAAGCTGAGGTCTAGAAATAGAGGGCTTGCTGTAAGTAGTGGCCAACTCAGTGTCAGAACCCCCAAAACGGTGCTCCTTGCACCACGTGATAAGCCCATTATAAAGCTCAGATCTGCTTAGCTTTCAAGCAGAACCATATGGACAAACTCAATAGCAGAAGCCACACATCAGTCCGAAGATGACCATTTGTAAAAAGCCAAAGCAACCTAGGGCCCGACTGGAAAGCATAAATGTGTTATTATAATACTTCTCTTGACCCCATGACTCCCATTTACCAAATGTGCTATTACTCTTACTTCCTTTCTAGACGTTTGGTTACAGAGATGTTGTTTCCTCTCGTTTTTACTCTCTATGACTAAATAAAACTTCCTGGTTAGAAATCTCTTGAACCCCCTGTAATTCAGCTTCTGTTTCTACCCTTTTGTTAAAGCTGCTTTGACAAAGTGCATCATCAGTAGCTTCACATTACCAAACCTGATGGCGGATTTCCACATCTGCTCTTTTCTTTCTAGAACTCTCTGCTGCATTTGACACTGTGAAGGAGTCCTCTCTTGCTTTCTGTGATGTTACTGCTTCTTGCTTTCTTCTCTCTTTGAACACTTCTTCTCAGTCTCCTTTTGGGGACACTTCTAACCACCTAGAATTCTTGTTCTCTCTGGATTGTTCTTGCTTGATTCTTTTATGTGCTTTCTTGGAGATATCTCATTCAGTCTCCAAAGTTTTAATCTGTATCTGTTTTGGTTACATGTTGCTACAACAAACCACCTGAAACTTAGTGGTTTAAAACTACCATAAATTAAGATCTCCACAATTTTGTGGGTTAAGTGGTGGTTCCTCTGCTTTTTGTAGTATTGGCTAGGGTGCTAAGGGGGATGATAGTTCCAAAATGGCCTCCCTCAAGTGGCTGGTGATTGATGTTGGCTACTGACTGGGAGTTCAACTAGGGCTGACAGTTGAGGGTCTTTGTATTCTTCTGTATGGTCCCTGCCTCATGGATGTTGAGCTTCCTTACAGATGGTGGCTGTGTTCCAAAAGGAAGGTGGTAGAAGCTGCCAGTTCTCTTAAAACGGATTTTCAAAAGTCTCAGATGTCACTTTTGCTGCATTGTATTGGCTAAAGAAGTCATGAGGCCAGCCTAGGAGAAATAAACTCCATCTCTTGATGGGGGAGTGTGACAAAGGTTCTCTCACTGACCAAACTCCCCTCAGGCTTCCCTGAACTCCTTTTCAGCTAGGCCTGACTTTTGGATTTTTGTGTACATCTGCATTGTCCAATTTTAGTGAGAATCCTGCTAAGCTGGTTTAGCCAGAATCCCTCATCTTCCATATCTGATCACCCTCAGTATCTGATCAGTTCCTTATCCTCTACCATCCCCTAGGTGGTGTCTGATCACCCTGGCTTATCTTCAACAAGAATCCTGCTAGATCAGTTTAGCCAGAATCTTCCATTACCCCCAACGTTTCCTTTTGGCAATTTTCATCCACCGACCCCCACCCTGCTCCTTGGCTATAGATTCCCACTTGCCCATGTCATGTTCAGAATTGAACCTGGTTCCATACTGAGGTCTCTTTTCCCTTAGGGCAATAGTCCTGAATAAAATCTGTTTTCACTTCTGTGACTACAGTCCAGTTCTAGTTTTTCTTGGACAAATGGCATATACATTCAAGGAGGGAAGGAATTGATGGTGGGTATACTTGGAGATTACCCACCATGGTTGACTCTCTGACCACAACAATGAACAATATTCCTACGTGCAAAATGCACTCATCTCTCCCTCAAAATTCTCATCCCCTTACGGCATTTGCTCAAAGTCTGGGATATCATCATTTCAATCAGGTATAAATGAAGATTTATACCTGATTTGCTGGTCTGCTTCAGCCATGGTGTTTTGGGTGTGGAGATTTATGAGACATAATAGCAAGCCATCTTACAGTGACATACAATTGTCAAAAGGAGACAGAATAAAACAATGGATGTTCCCACTCAAAAAAGAAAAAGAACAGGAGGCACATTGACACCACTGTCCTTAGCAGTTCTGAAATTCAGCTGAGCCCATGTGGTCATTTTCCTCTGACTCCAGGGGGAGAGAATGTTCCTTGATTAAGAGTTTATTTCTGCTCCTTGTGAATGGTTTTCCATGGCTTTTGGATCCTCCCTTTGGAATCGTGGCTTCACCTTCTGAGTTGCCCTTCTTTTCCTAGAGGAAATACCCTCTGTTTGCCACTGAGGAGCTTTCTCAGTCTGCTTCCTGCTCATAGGAAGTTTAGGGTCCAGGGATCTCTTTTCATTTCCCATGATCCATCCTTTACCACATTCCAGATCTGTAACCTAAACGTCGTGCATTTTCATTCTCCAGTGAAACATTTCTCTGGAGCCCTGCTTGTTGAGTTTAAACTGACGTAATTCCTTTTTAAAACGTTGTAGGCTCCCAGTGTATTAAATTATAATTCATACCCACATATCTTCTTGAGATAGGATCCTCAAAGTCAGTGTGCCATGGGGCAAAAATCTTTAAGGTTCTCAGAAGTCCTATCGTCTGACAGAAAGGCTAGGAAGTTCTCCATGACAAAGCTCTTTTATCTAGTTGAGAAGCTTCTGAGGCGCTACCTTAAATCTTTCTGAGGCGTCAACAAAGGGTCTTACTACCACACCCTTGCTCTGATCTTTACCAAAGGCTATGTTTTCTTAGAAGCTTCTGGATTTGATTTTTCCCTGTGCCTATTTCTTTCTTTCTTTTTTTTTATTACCCTCCCCCCTCTTTTTTTAAAGTAATCTCTACAGGGGCACCTGGGTGGCTCAGTTGGTTAAGGGTCTGCCTTTGGCTCAGGTCATGATCCCAGTCCTGGGATCCAGCCGCTTGTCAAGCTCCCCGCTGAGTGGGGAGTCTGCTTTTCCCTCTCCTTCTGCCCTCCCCCTGCCCCCAGCTCGTCCTCACTCTCTCACATGTGCTCTCTCTCTCTCCGCAGTAAATAAATAAAATCTTTAAAATAAAATAAAATAAAATAAAATAAAATAAGTAATCTCTACACCCAACGTGGGGCTTGAACTCACAACCCTGAGATCAAGAATCACACACACCCCCAACTGAGCCAACCAGGCACCCCTCCCTGTGGCTTTTTCTTACCCTGAGGATCTCTTGTTTTCCCAAAAAGCTGCAAATACAAAATTGTTTTAATTTTCCATCAAGCAGGTTCTACATCAGAAATACTGCCTCTAAATTCTGCTTGAAAGCTAAACAGTTCCTTCTTAATCTCATCTCATTGTTTTTGTACTTTATCTTTGGCAGCTAAAGGAAGCCGTCACTCTGCCTGGAAATCTTAGCCAGGCCATCATTAATCAGGCAGTCTACTTTTCATGTTACTGTAGGCAACATTTCTCTAAATAATTCTGCCAATCCCTAACGCATGTCTTTTATTCTCAAATCTTCAATATCAATTTCCTTACTGCCTTTTCAGTCTGTATGTCTTTTCAAAGCCCCCAGCTTTTACCTGCTGCTAGCTTTCAAAGCCAATGTCATATATATGTATATATGACATTTATATATATAAAATTAGGTTTTTGTTATAAGTAGCACTACACTCTTTCAGGTACCAATTTATCTTCCTAGTGCCATGTATTAAAAAGTTTTTAAAAAACTAGTGGCTTAAAACAGCAACAATAACCATTCATAACCATTCATTATCACGATTCTGTGAGTTTAGAGTTTGGGCTTCCTCATAGCATGGCAGCTGCATTCCATGATCCAAGAGGAAATAACTAAAGATTACTTGTCTTCTTAAGGCTTGAACTCAGAAGTCCCAGAATGTCTCTTTTCCAGAATTTGTTGGTCAGAACATTTACAAGTCCATATGAGTTTCCAGGGAAGGGACACAGAGTCCTCCTGTGGGTGGGGGAGTGGCGTGTGCATTACCCGAGAGAAGACATTGATGGCGGTCACCTTTGAAACTAGTTATTACAGCCTCTAGGCCATAAGTACTGAATTTACTTTCCCAATTTTATCATCATTCCCTTGATTTCAGATGCATCTGCCTCCTGTTGGATGTTTCCACATGTACCTCAAATCCATATGCCTGCAACTAAACTCATCATCTTCCTTCCTAGACATGTGTGTCATCCTATGTGCTTTATTTTAGTAAATGACAGCCATCCAGGCCAGAAACCAGAATTCATCCCGGTCCCTCTAGTTCTATTACCATCCCAGCTCCCATGCATGCACAGCTGACCAATTTTAGCCCTTCACTCTTTCTCAAATATGCCCCCTCTTCTCTATTTCTAACATTATTCCAGTTTAGGCCCTCAGCATACTCTCTTGCTTGGCGTGTTGTAATAGCCTCTTTCTGGTTTTCATGTCTCCATTATAACCCTTGTGGTCAAGTTGAGGTGTGGTTTCACGCCAATTTGGCCACTTGATGAAATAAGTAAGATAAAAGTAGAAAGAGGAGGAAGAAAGGAATTAAGGAAGAAATAATTTTAAAAAAAAGGAATGAAAGAAGAAAGAGAAGAACCCTAGCCAGGCATCAGTTAAAATTAATTAGGCTGATGATGTCATGGTTTAATTTGTGGAAGGTAAAAACTAAGAAAATACCACTTTTGGGCCAATAGACTGACTTTTAGTAAAAAGAAAAGTGTAACTTCAAGACAAACTTCTTTGGCCACTTTCTAACCAGTTTCTGACATAAGGCCTCCCTATAAAGAACTACAAGAAAAGTAGTTAAAATTGCCATTCTCCTAGCCAATAATAATAATAATAATTATATACAGATATATATCTTTAACAGTGTTGCTAAAGTGGTCTAATATCATAGTACTCCTTTGCTTAAACTCCCCCCTATGGCCACCCAACTCCTTAACTTGGCCCACAGAGCCATGTTTGGCTGGACTCTCATGTGTTCATTCAACAAATGAAGATTTGTGTGCCTTTAACATGTTAAGCTCCCAACTGTACCTCACCTATCTTCCTCCTCATACTTTATATTACCCCTACCCCCAAACTGCTTGTTTCTCCTTACACACCCTTTTTATTCCTGTTGTCTCGGTTGGTTTCCCTCTGCCTCTTTGTCTCCCTAACTTATTCCTATCCACTCCTCAAGATTCTGGTAGAAGCCACCTCTGTCCCCAGGACTGGACTATGGGCATCCCAAACACCCCACAACTACCCATCATCTTCTGTTCAAATAATACTGGCATTACCTGTTGATGACTCTAACTCCCTGTAACCTTCTTGAGAAAAGAAATCATGTCTTAAGAGACACTATAATATAGTGATTTATAGCCCAGTCTCTGAAGACTTACTGAGTTTATATCCCAGCTCTAGTATTTATTACCTGGATAATCCTGGGAAGGTACTTAGCCTTTCGGTGCCTTGTTTCTGCATTCTTAAAGTGGGGATCATATTAACAGGCATAAATATTATAGGTTTGTTATGAAGATTAAATGAGTTAATACATATAATATACTTAAAGCAGTGCCAGATGGGAGGTGGGCGAGGGGATTAAGAGTACACTTAAAATGATGAACACTGAGTAATGTATAGAATTGTTGAATCATTACATTGTACACCTGAAACTAATATAACACTGTATGTTAACTATACTTCAATAAAAAACAAAAGCAAAAACAAAAACCAGTGCCTGGAACTTGGAAAGAGGACAGCAAGCATGACCCGCTCTTACAATTGTTATTATGATGATGATTCATCTAGCACAGCACCTAATGCCTCATAAATATTTGTTGACTTGAATTCCTTCTTTTTTCTTTTTTCACTTTATGGCACAATCTTCCTTTTTTTTTTTTTTTTCCCACCAATTTCCCTAATTCTCTGTTTAAGTCACAGGCTGTCTTTAACCTTTGAAAGGTGGGATTTCCCACCCCACTCTCCACCCACCCACCCCAACTCCCTCTGACCTGGGGACAGTTGCAGAAGTAGGTGAGATCCAAAGATATAGTTCTATTTTCCACCTCTTAGCACTGGTGAATATCTCCTTGGCTGATTGCAAAGGTTCTTTCCCAACACCAGTCAAATAGAGGCAATATCTATCAGTGGTTACTACTTCTTCATCTGCCCACATCCTGAGCAAAACAGATGGGGGAATTCTTTGCATACCCAGAAGAATCCCAAAGGTATATAGTCAATTTGAATGCCTAATTGCCAACCATGATTCAAAGAAAAATGTAGCAATGAAAAAGCATGTGAGTCCCTTGCCATAAAAACAGCTCTCTGACTGAGGAAGGGAGTGTCCCCTAAGAGCTAGAACCAGCCAATAACCAGAAATAGTGAGCTTGTTTCTTGGCTATCCCTATGGTTTCCTGTATGAAAATAAAATGAAGTTAATCACGTTTGCCCCTCGCCAATATGGCTGCCCCAGTTGTCAGGAGACATTTTCCTACAGCCCTATTCTGAGAACTTCTTCCTTTTAAAAAATTCCTTGCATTTCCCTGAAGCTTCCCGCACAGAGAGTCCTGACTTCTGAATTCACTCTTATTTTTAAAAGGATCGCGTGATTCCTTTGTTACAAAGGCTCTATTACTGCTCCTCTCCAGTAATAGGAAAAGACTCTATGTTAGTCTTTTGTCTCAAATTCCTCCTTTTTCTTTATGTGCATGAGGAACTGAAGCTCTGCTGCCTTTGACATGTGCCCTTGGCTAATAACTGAGAATCTCATTATAATATCTCCTGTAGGAGATCAAATGGAGAGGACCTTCTTCTGGAGTTCCTGGTGTGAGTAGGGCATCTGAAAGGATGGTTTTCCTCTGAAAAATGTCCTCCACTCCTCTCTTACATTTTAGAAGATAAGTCTATTTACATAATGCCAACAAAATGGTTTGGTTATGTAAAAAATATAATATGATAAAATAAAAACACCTCCAAATAGCAACCTAAATCAAAACAAAAGCAAATACAAACAGTAATATCCTTTCTGCTTATACCATAATGAAGCGTGTTACATACAGATTCAGCCAGGAATGGAATGGAATTACTTTAAAGCAGTGCTTCTCAGTGGGGCTATTGCAAGAAGGTGAGCTCCCTGGGTCCCTGCCTTCTGAGGGTCAGTAGTGCTCCCCTCTCCTTCCCATCCCTCCCCAGATATTGAGACAGTCCAACAGAATTCTACAGATTTCCAAAGGCCATCCCCCATCCCAGGGGACAGTACTACATTCTCCCTGACACCAAGCTGGAAATCCTGTACTAAAGAAAGTGAGCAAGGAAAAACCTTATATTAAATCCCCATGTGCACTAAAACCCTCCCAACATGTTAGTAGGTTTTTTTTTTTTTTTAAGATTTTATTTATTTGCAAGAGAGAGAATGAGAGACAGAGAGCATGAGAGGGAGGAGGGTCAGAGGGAGAAGCAGACTCCCTGCTGAGCAGGGAGCCCAATGTGGGACTCGATCCCGGGACTCCAGGATCATGACCTTAGCTGAAGGCAGTTGCTTAACCATCTGAGCCACCCAGGCGCCCTGTTAGTAGGTATTTATGGTCGGCCCCAATTGGAGCATTCGCTGGCTTGTAAGAGATCACTTTGCATGAGGACCACCTCCCCCTGCCCTTAGTTGAGTAATCCATTCTAATTCAATCCAATCCCAAACTGGGTCAACCAGTTTCGGTCCTCCTAGAATTGTTCACTCAGAACTTGAAGCTGTCTCATGAATGGCAACTCCTGCTGCTGAGGGTCCTGAGCTGTCTCAGTCCTTACCTTTCCCAAGATGCATTAACTCTCCATTAAGTTGGATTAATCTCGCCAATATCCTTCTTTACAATTGCCTTGTTTCTTATTCCAACCACAAGTGATTTTCGCTAGCAGCCAAAAGTTCTTAGCTAATTTATCATTTTAATCCCATGTTCCCAATTTTTTATTTTATGTGAAGTGATAGTTTGGGGGGAGGGGGCGCCTATTCACATCAATCTCAACAATGGGTTGAGATATTCCCAAACGAGACAACCAAGAATTGACTCCTTCCTCAGTAGCATCCATGGTGCTCATGCCTAGCAGGGATGAGAATGACCAAGCCATTGTCCTTCTTTATCTCTGGAAAAGTCCAACCTGACTTTCCGCCAGAAAAAAAAAAAAAATTGCTTATGCTCATAAATTGGCAAAATATACCTCTTGCTACAACAGACATACTGCCTCTCAGGAGTCCTTTTGGATAAATTTCCCTAAAGCTCCCTGCATCTTTTTGCCTTTCTGTCATCCCTGCAACCCACACAGACATTGTCCAGACCTCAAAGATATAATGATTAGCTGGTACTTTTTTGGTTCATTAGCCCTTCTGATATATTAGTTGATTATCAAAAGAAGTTTCAGTATGTCATAAAATCTGTTTGGTATTAAGTTGATACATGATGTGTTTTTCTCCATCCAGCTACATAGTTTCCTTCAAATCTGGACCAGATGAGCACCCTGGGACTTGTATGAGCTCATGTGTGTATCTGCATGGAATGCAGTGCACTGCATCCCATTGGATGTGTGGAACACGTGCTTGGCCCAAATGGAAACATCCTTAGGCACTGATGCTTCAATTAGGGAAAAGATAAAGACACAATATCAGATATGGCATCTGTAAAACATTAATGTCTTGGTGATGCTCTCTATTTAAGTCTATTTTTTGGTTTTCTTTGATGGCTAGTTTAGGCAAAATTGTGATGTGCATAAAATCGCCCATATCCAGCCCGCCTTTGGGAATAGCATCCCACCTCTGCCCCTGCTGATTGCTCCTTCTCGCTGCCTCAAGCTTGCTAAAGCCCCATTGTGTGCTCCTGCTCATTCATTCAGTAGGCCTCTTTTGAACATCTATTAAGTGCTAGGTATAGGGGAAAGGGAAGGATAAGAATAGTCCTTGCTTCCAAGGTGCAGAGGAGGGGACAGAAATGGGAACAGACAATTGTTTTACAGCAGGATACATGTATGATTAGGTGCTATTGGAGCAGGTGAAGTGTCCAAACTAGTCCAAACTAGTCTGTCCAAACTAGTCTGAGGGAGGGTGTGTGAGGCAGGGAAGGCTTCCTGGAGGACCAACCCAGGAAGAGAACCTTGAACAACACCCAGGAATTAGGGCTGCTGCTATTTGTGTGAATAAGAGAAAAGCACTCCTTTGGGCAAGAGGCAGTTTCATGCGGAGCGCACAGCTTGGCAGGCTGAGTGTAAGCTGGATGTAGTTCCTACTCACCCTCTCAGCTAGGTGGCCTTGTGACATCAGCAGCCAGCAGAGCCTTTCATATCCATGGGGAGAACCCATGAATATTCATTTCCTGGGGCTGCCGTAACAAATTACCACAAACTGCGTGGCTTAAAAGAACAGGAATTTATTTCCTCGGGGTTCTAGAGGTGAGAAGTCCAAAATTAAGGTGTTGACAGGGCCACATTCCCTCTGAAGTGTCTAGGAGAGAATCCTTCCTTGCTTCTTCCAGGTTCTGGGGGCTCCAGGCATTCTCTGGCTTGAGGCCGCATCATCCATTCTCTGCCTCTGTCGTCACACGGGCTTCCCTTCTGTGTGTCTCTGTGTCAAATCTGCCTCTGCCTTCCTCTTATAAGGACTCCTGTCATTGGATTTAGCCTCCCAGGTAATCCAGAATGATCTTGTCTTGAGAACTCTAAGTTGATTATAGCTGCAAAGACCCTTTTTCCAAATATGTCACATTCTTACATTCTGGAAGTTAGCACATGGACATCTCTTTCTGGTGTTCATCATTCAACTCACTACACCATGTGAAGGAGGGAGGGAAAGAGTTTTTAGATAGGGCGCAGAGTACAGAAAGCCAAGGAGGTGTGGGAGGGCAGGTTGGTTCTGGGAATGGCATGGAGTATGGAACACAAGGTTCTGGGGGTAGGGTAAGAGCTGAGGTTACTTGGGAAGCAATCTGCTGGCCACAAAGGGCCTGTGTGCTGGCCAACAGGCTTGGACTGTGCCCTGAAGGCAGTGAACAGGCTTTTCATGATCTTAATTTTAACTCAGAAAGATCACTGGGATTGAAGGTCAGAGGATGGATTAGAGGAGGGCGAGACTAGAGGTGAAGAAATTCCTCCCAGAGGGTGTTCCTGCTCCTCAGGTGAGGAATTCAGTGGCCCAACCTTTGAAGAAGAGACAGTGAGGATAGGGGACCCAAACACAGTGATTGGTGACAGGTGTGAGCTCAGTGGGGAGGGAGTCAAGAGTCTGGGTTGATCTCAAGGTGCCTGTTAACATTCCAGTCCCAGCAACGTGCACACCCTGTCATCCACATTCACGTGGTGCTGGACATTTTAGCTCTTGACAAACAAGCCATTTGTACTTTAGAACTTGAATGTGAGTATTCAAGAAATCACATCTGGACTCAAAAGAACATCCCCCTTGTGCGGGGTTGACAAAATTCATGTCCATCCGGAACTTGTGTATGTGACCCTTGCAAAAGGGTCTTTGCAGATGGAATCAAGTTAAGGATGAGGTCATACTGGATTAGTGCAGGTCCTAATGCAAGGACTGGTGTCCATCTCCAAAGAGGGAAGTTTGGACATAGAGCTACACCGGGAGAACATGATGTGATGATAGAGGCAGAGACCGAGTGAGGCTTCTACAAGCCAAGGATGGCCGAGGGTTGCCGGCAACTAGCAGAAGCTGGGAGGAGACAAGAAAAGACCCTTCCCTAGAGCCTCCAGAAGGAGCGTGGCCCTGCTGACACCTTGAGTTTGGATTTCTGGCTTCCAGAACTGGGAGAGGATAAACTTGCACTCTCTTAAACCACCCAGTTTGTGGTAATTTGTTAGCAACCCTAGGAAACTAACATCCCTGAAGGTGGGATTTCCACACACTGTGGACAGTCCTGGGGAGTGATATTTCTGATGCAGAAGAAAGAGCATGTGATGTCTGTGGTACAGAAGAAAGAGCATGAACCATCAGGGCATGCCCAGGCCTGTCACTGCGCCATGAGTCTCAGAACAGACCTTCACCTCAGAGGGGTCTCGTGAGGATTAGATGAGAAAACGAGTGTGTCTATTGAAACATTGTTTAGGATGGTCCAAAAAAAGGGCAAAAGTGACAATGAAGGTGGTGGTGATAGCAAGTTGTGGGGTAAGATTCATGGATATTGCATGCTATGGGATTAAAAGAAGCACGTACACACATCTATACATACGTACACATTTACTATACACACACAGACACGTTCACTATGATGTCATGTCACCTAAGAAAAGTAGCTGGGCATAATCTACTCCCGTTGTTTAAAGAAATGAACGCATCTACGGCACCTGGCTGGCTCAGTGGGGGGGAGCATGCGACTCTTGATCCTGGGGTCGTGAGTTCGAGCCCCACGTTGGGTGTAGAGGTTACTAAAAAAAGTAAACTTAAAAAAAATTAAAAATGAACATATATCTATCTGTATGTGCATATGATTATGTGAGCATGCGCAAAGGGGTGGGATGCTCCACAGCCAACCAGTGAAATTTGTTACCTCAAGGGAAGGGGATAAACTCGAGAAAAGAGTGTGTCCATGGTGGGCGTTGTGTCCTACTCCCTGATCCCACACAACCCACTAAAGCCACTTCTGTCATCTCTATTACCCACTGCTTTTTCATGCCGCTTTGCTTTCCAGCTGACGCCATATGTTGACAATGAGTTTAAACTCATTATTGTTCTTTTCCTCTCCCCTCAGGAGCTCCATCTGCCCTGGCTTCCTCCCTGCTGCCCTCCAGGAGGGATGGGACAGAAAGTGATCTTTTCTGGTCCTATTCCATCTGTAGGCATCTGGCGTAAATCCCTGTTGGGGCATAGCTCAATAATCTCATTTCTTGATTTGGGGAGCCCTGCTGCAGAAGTCCATGGGCCCCTGTCTTCACGCCTTATTGAGATCCCTGCACCTAGAGGCCTTCCGGTCCCCTTTGTCTCTGGGTTTCTCCTGGTCTATCAGTCCCCGCCTGGAAGTTGCACAGAAACTCCAGTACAACAGGCCATGGGACCCAGGGGGGCTCCTCCATATGTGCATGTGTACCCTTCTATCAGCCTTCTTTATTTTTATTTATTTATTTATTTAAGAGAGAGCAAAAGCCCTCGACTGGGGGGAAGGGCAGAGGGAGAGAATCTCAAGTGGACTCCCTGCTGAGCACAGAGCCAGAGGCGGGACTCGATCTCAGGACCCATGAGCTCATGACCTGAGCCGAAACCCAGAATTGCACATTTAACGGACCCAGTTACCCAGGTGCCCCATGATCAGCCTTCTTTAAACCACCCTCTGGGCAGCACCCTGTTCAAGGGATTTCCAGTGGTCTGGAGCTATACCTTGAGGGGTGAGCAGCAAGCTTCTTGCACTTGGAGTTCCCATTTGGTCTGGGTTTTCTGATTCCCCTCACTTCCTCCCCACCTAGGTTTCTAACTGAAAGGGGGGTACCCAGATGGAAACTCTTCCTCCTCCTCTCTCCCCTTCTTGACCTCTCCTGGGAGTGGGAGGACTCTCTCTTCCCTTTCTGTCTTTTTATCCTTTTACCCTTTATCCTCCTTTTCTTCTGCTTCACAACATTTGCTGAGGTGAGAAACAAATGAGGAAGGGCTACAGAATGAGAGCTGAGATTATCGAAAGGGAAAAATACATTGACAAGGTTTTCCAAAACTTTATCCTTTCCTTTTACCCACCTTTAAATTCATTCATTAGTTACTATAGTGGGTTGAGTGGTGGCCGCTCAAAAGATATGTCTGCATCCTAATCCCTGGTACCTTTGAATGTGACCTTATTTGGAAAAGGGTCATTGCAGATGTAATTAAGTGAAGGATCTTGAGACGAGATCATCCTGGATTGTGCAGGGGCCCCAAGGACAATGACAAGTGTCCTTATATGAGGACACAGAGGGAAAAGAGCAGAAGGTCATGCTGGATGGAGACAGCGACTGGAATAAGGTAGTTACAAATGAAGGAATGCCAACGATTTCCTTGGAATCACCAGGAGCTCGAAGATGTAAGGAAGAATCCCCCCTCCCACACAGCCCTGCCAACACCTGGATTTTGAACTTCTGACCTCCAGAAGAGGGAGAGGATAATTTTCGGCAGTTTTAAGCCACCGAGTTTGTGGTGATTTGTTGTGGGCCCTAGGGAACCAATACAGATTGACAATGAGCATGACATACTTTTGACATTAAAATAAGCAAGAGGCAAATGCAGAGTGTCTGTAGAGGACCTGGCGGATGGGGGCTCTGTAATAGCGGTTCTCATTCTAACGGGAGCTGGCAGCCTCTAACTGTGCCTCCGGGGACCAAGCTCTCCTGACCCTCTTAGCAAGATCGCTAAGCCCTTCACCTGTTCTCTTTGCTAATCTAACTGTTCTTTCTGTCATGCCAGCATACACCCAGGATGCTGACAGAGTTCAGAATCGCTGTCTCTTGCTACTGATCATGCAATAAAAATGGCAAGCTGATTAGTCAGCCGGAGGAGAGAAGCCTTTTTCCCATTATAAGCATGATCTAATGCTGTAATCACCTAGCCTGCTGCCGGCAGCCAAGTGCTCGTGGTCCGGCAGAGGCCCCACAACAGGTGAGCCCTGTTAACGGGCATCCAACGACATGGTTTCAGCTGCCCTGCAGACCAGCCTGAGTCTCATTCCCTGAAACACAAGCACTACATCCAACTCATGTGTCCCTGAGCTCATTACAACCTTCTGGGGTCATACTTTTAAAATATGCAAATAAAACTGAGGGCTCTTTGGGGAGTGTAAACATAATTTTGGTGGTCATTCTCCATCTGAATGGTGCTCCTGACCGCCCAGATGGACTCGGTGCCTTCCATCGCCCCTACGGCAGTGCTAACGTGAGGCTTTCTGGCTTGAGTGAAAATCTGAAGGAATTTCAGTGCACAGAGAAGAAATGTAAGTTCAGTGCTGGCCCTAACCCCACCCCAAAGCCCTGGGCCATATGGCATCGCACCCAGTCCCTACTGGTCTTCCTTGATCTTCAGGTTCCAACATATTGCTGAGTACAACCCTGCTCTTTGCTCACCTCTGCACAGAATTTCGCTTTGACCATCTCTTTCCTCCCCCAATGCTGGACCCCAACAGCTTCGTCCCTCCATCCCACCAGAGAGAGCCCCAAATCCATTAACATCAGAACAACTCCCCACCTTTGACTTTGGTATACACAGAACTTGAGGCTTTCCTGTTCCAGGATGGAATTTCCCTTTTTTCTACAGTTAAAAGTCCAGTTAAGTGCTTTCTCCCCAACTAGAAAGCCTTATCTCTCACAGACCAGTTTGGCTTTCCATTGTTAGCAGCACAAAGAATTGGCCGAAGCTTTGAAATTACGATTCTAACTTAATGCTTCTGAAGAGCCTGGATCCAATTCTCAGTCGGGATTAATGTCCACATACTGAATGTCCCTCCCCTTACCTCCACTATAGGCAAAGTTTTCTTCCAGCCCACAGGCAACTGGGTCTTTACAAAGCAGAAGATGCACTTCTTCTTCCATTGTGTTCCAGCATTGTGTGACTTTGGGCAAGAAGTTCACTTGCCTGACCTCACAGTCTCTATCCGTAAAATAAGAGTAATAATACCTCTTGCATAGGGTTATTGTAAGAATACTTAAAGGCAGAATTTAAGAAAACTATTTAGCATGGCACCTGTCATTCAAGAAATATTCAAGAAATCCTAGGCTCTACTTGTTTCTCTCTTTATATGATTAAACAATGGTTTGCTTTGTTGCCTTATACAAGTATTGTAATGTAGTTCTAAGAGTTATAGGAAGATTCAGAAACTAGTTAACAAAGATACACTGAGTCTCCAGAGAAACTGAAATGTTCTGCTTTGTTGAATATGTTTTTAGCTATGTCTTTGCACATGTCTGTACTTATTTCTTTAAGATTAATTCCTACATCAGGAGTTGGTGGGCAAAGGATATTTACATTCTTAGGACTTGGACTTCATATTGCCAGATTGCCCCCCAGAAAGTCTGTACCAGTGTGCATTCTCCACAGCACTATGTCCAAGTGTCTTTCTCTGGGAATCTTAAGTTTTTCTCAAAATTTATTAATTTGATGGGTGAAAAGTGTGATCTCATTGTGGTTATCGAATTGCTTTTTAAACCTGGAAAACAAAAATCCAACAATTCCAACACATGGATTTTAAAGATGAAGATCCCAAGACTCAGAGAGATTAACTGACTTGGCCAATTCACCTAATTAGTAGGACAACACAAATCCATGTCCCATGTTTCCTAACTCTGGAATTCTTTCCATTATACCACTCAGGAGAGGCAGATTTAGCCTAGAGGTAAAACTACTCAGGGCCTACTTAATAACAAGGTTCAATTAGACCGGAGGGAGTGTGCAGTAGAGGAGTCAATGAAAGGAGCTCTAATTAGTGTCTGGCTAATTCAGCATCACATAATGAGTATGGCACGCTCCGTGTTAGCGCCACCTACTGGTGAGAACTTAAGCTCGCCCAGGATTTCTCTCTGAAGTCGAAGGTAGAATGGGGGAAGATGAGAGAGTCAGACTGGTTTAAATTGTTTTTCTCTAGGGAGGAGTAGACAGAAACAGAATTCAGTATGGAGTCGCTGAGTCATGAACCATTGGGACTTCAGTTGCTGTGGTCTCCTGAATTGCTGTGAATGAAATTCCAGTTTCCGGTAGCGGCAAAGTCAGTTTCCTGTTCTTCCTATTGTGTACATGGAATGTAACTTTCTTCTTTTTTCTATAACCTAATTTCTAGTTTAAGCCCACATTCTGCTAGTGGCAGGAAACTTAATATAGAGGGAATTCCAGAGTAAAATCACCCACTTCGGTGTTTATGCAGTCATTTCTGGTTCCAGTCATTTAATCCAACATTTTATTCCCTTCCCTTCTTCCTGGGGTTGCAGCTAAGATCCTGGAGGTTTAGGACTGTTTAAGTGTAGGAAATGGGGTGCTGGGGTGGGTGAGGAAGGGATGGTGGTGGTCTGGTCCACAGGCATCTTAAATCTGATGTAGGCCTGGTCTGTAGCCCTTGGCATCTATTCGTACTGGCACCCAATGGCCATATTTGACGTCCTGCCCAGGTCTCAATTGTTAGGGAGCCTTCCATCTCTGATGTATCCTCTTCATCCCAACTTCAACCCCTGCTCAGTTCTTCTGATCTTCTTTTAGCCATTTTGTGTCCATATGGGGGAGGGTGCAAACAAGGGAAGATGCTGTCCTACAGATTTTTGGTCATGGGAAAATCCAAGGGCTCTCTCAGGCCCCTTCTGCCTGCTTCACCCTGGTGCCCTGTCTAGGCTGTTATTCCTAGTATATGGGACAGAAGTTGGCAAACTATGTCCTGTAAAGGGCCAGATAGGAAATATGTTAGGCAAATCCTCAACTCTGCCATTGTAGCACGAGCAGCCAAAGACAATTTGTGGACAAATGGACATGGCTCAGTTCCAATGTAACTTTATTTACAAAACTAGGTAGCATGCCAAATTTTGCCCTTGGGTGGTAGTTTGCTGGCTGCATATATTTTTCTGTGGGGTCCCTCCTAACTCCAGGTAGCTTTCAGAGAGCAAGGTACACATTCTTTCATGTCCTGGTGCCACCTAAATCTATCTTGAGGATCTATTACCCTGCCTCTGAAAGTCATAAAGTGTGGGAGAAGGCAAGGTACACAACCCCTCAGGGATCTGTCAGCCTGTCGGCTCCCTTACCCCCTCTCCTCTTTCTCTAGCCAGAGCAACCACCCTCACTTCTCTGTCCATTCTCTTGTGTATAGTGGATTTTATGTCTCACTTACTTGGGGTTTAAGTTCAGTTTAGATTCACTTTAGATTCAGTTACACCTAGCTCTTGCAAATCACAAACCTTTGCTCTGGAAGCTCTAAATTCTGTAGTAAGAGTCAAGAGCCTCAATGGCTCAAGGTCAAGAACTTGATGTTTTATTCTCCATGTTCTTCATAATCCTTCCCTTCTCTGGGAGCCATCAATGCCTCAAGTGACTCTTGCTAAGTCTGGGCCTTGACTGAATCTAACCCATACTCTAAGGGCAGCCGAAAATAAATTTTCTGGCCAGAGTCTTCATCTGGGTTTGTCTTATGAGGAACTGAGAAGAATAAGGTTGACCTGAAATTCTTAGAAAAAGCTGCCCACTCAGACGAATAGAAATAGATGCTTTCAGAGCAAAACCGTTTAGAGCAGAGCTTTTCAAACTATGGGTGAAGACACATTAGGACACTGGGACAGGGGTAGGCAAATTTTTTCAGTAGAGGCACAAATAGTAAGTATTTCAGGCTCTGTGGGTCATGCTTAATATGCAACTCTCAACTCACTACTACTCAACTCTGCCATTATAGTGTGAAAACATTCATGAACAATGCATATGTGAATGAGTGTGGCTGGGTGCCAATAAAACTTTATTATGGACACTGAGATGTTAATTTCATGAAATTTTCACATGTCATGAAATATAATTCTCCTTTAGATTTTTCTCAGCCATTTAATGACATAACCATTCTTAGCTCACGGGCCATGCACGAAACAGTTGGCTGGTTAGATTTGGCCCTTGGGCTGTAGTTTGCTGACCTCTGCGTTAGGGCATCAGGAAATCAATTAAGGGAGAGGCTAGACCAGGAATTAAAAAAAAAAAAAAAAAAGAAATGAAAAATGGGAGAATGAAGAAGATAGAAACTGTCAGACTGCACTGTTGTCAGAAAAGGTTTTGTGAGATGTTTATTTCTGTTAACTGGCATACATATGTATGCATTGAATGGAAGTACAAAACGTATTTCTTACTGTGTGTAGTGGCTGAAAGCTTGCAAAATCATCCATTTTGAGAAACATTCCTTTCAGCATGACAAATTGTTCTCTAAAGAGTCATTCCTTTATCCATTCCCCACCTCCGGGTTGGGTGCGAGCATTGCCGGATAAAATACTGGACAGCAAGTTAAATTTAAATTTCAGATGCTAAAAGCTGAATAATTTTTTTTTTTTTTAAGATTTTATTTATTTATTTGAGAGAGAATGAGAGACAGCATGAGAGGGAGGAGGGTCAGAGGGAGAAGCAGACTCCCTGCCGAGCAGGGAGCCCAATGCGGGACTCGATCCCTGGACTCCAGGATCATGACCTGAGCCGAAGGCAGTTGCTTAACCAACTGAGCCACCCAGGCGCCCCAAAAGCTGAATAATTTTTTAGTATTAGTATGTCTCCTGTAATATTTGGGAAAGATTTATACTGAAAATATTCATATTTTTATCTGAAATTCAAATTTAACCAGGAACCCTCTATTTTTTTTTTTTTCTCTAAATCTGACAGTCATATTGGGTATATAATGAATTGCATCCATCAATGCTGTAATAATCTTAGAACTCCAGTAAGGGCAGTCCAGTTTAGTTGGTAACTTAAGAAAGAAACCTGACATTTAAGTAATTCCTCTGACAAGCTCAGAACTAAAGGTAGAGCAGGGATAAAAGCTTGGCCCTTCCTACTCCAATTCCTTGTTCCCTCACCAGGAGGTTCTCAGACGTGGGCTGTGTGGAAATGCAGTTCTTGGTCGAGGAGGAGAGGGGTTCAGTGGGAGCAGTCCGGGGACAGTGCAGACAATACCAGTGCATTGTCTGTGGAGAATTTAAGCACAACATAAAGCCGATGGCGTCTGTTTTTTATTATGACTGTGCAATGCCAATGATAGAACACCCTTCTGCATCACGGCCGACTCCCACCCTCCCTGATATGCCCCTACTTGGTACGTAGTTGGTGCTGAGTTAAATGCTGCTCTCCTCTTTCTTCCTTCTTTCCTTTTCTCTTTCTTTCTCTCTACCCTGGGGCTGGCAAATAAGTTGCAAACCACTTGCCAACTGTAATTGGTGAAGACAGCCTGGACTATTGGGTTGAGAAGGATTCTGAAGTTGAGTCTTTGCTCAAAGCAGAAGAATGCTCTGCTTGATCCGTGATGTCTGCCACAGGAAGGTGAGTAAGGGGTGGCAGCATCGATCCCACGTGTTTACCAAACCACAGTGAAACTCTACAGCCTCCAGACAGCAAATAAGTACACTGAGCAGCTATTAAACGTGAATCCAAAGCTCTCTCCTACTTAAGACAAGGCAAGAAGCGCAGAGGAAGAGGATTTCTGCCCATCAAATGCCCACTCCCACCGTCAACACACACAACTCCTGTGGGACCTGGGGCTCCATGCTGTGCAGATAGGCAAGGAGGGTGTATGTTTGTTTGGGGCCAAGGGTCAGGGAAGATGGAGGTTTGGGTCCAAGAGGAAACTGCTTTGGGGGACATAGAGGAATGGAAACTCTTGCCTTCAGCCTATTTTTGTAGCCCTCTCTCCCCCCACACACAGCCTCTCCATGCCTGGAGCTTTTGCATGTGGCTCGTGCACAGTGCGACCAGAGGTCTCTGCTCGCGTGTGCCTTGTTGGAAGCAGTGAAGAGGAATGTCTTCTCTCTCCTCAGATGTGTGTATGCCTGAAGAGAGGGCTACAAAAATAGGCTGAAGGCAAGAGTTTCCATTCCTCTATGTCCCCCAAAGCAGTTTCCTCTTGGACCCAAACCTCCATCTTCCTTAAATTCCCAGATTGAGTAACTTCTTGGAAGGCTTCCTTGGTTTTTTTTATTTTAAAATTATTTTTCCAGCTGTAATTTTTCTTGAATCTGGAATCTTGCTCTTTCTGCTTCAAACTTCATTGTAAATCCAAGTGTAAGATCAGACTTATAAATAGTCTTTGTGTACAGCAGGCGTCTGGGCGTGCCATGTTTTGACATTGAAATACTCTTCCATTTAGATGACTCCATAATTCCTCTGCATCTCAGTTTACCTTCCCGCCCCAGAAATTGGAGGTAATAATTGGAAGGCCATGGGCAGGCCTTCCACTGGGAGGAGTTGATAAATTTAAGAACGCCTTTAAAGCCAAAGAGAAAGAATGTTCAAAGGCATATAAAAGCACTTGGATAGCTATCCGGGTCTTTAGTAGTTTTGGCAATACTTTATTTTGTTGAGTCAGTATCCTGTGGGCCTAAAAATGGCTTCTAAGACTATCTGGTCAATTTCCTCTTGAGGAGTGGTGGTGTGAAGGGTCAATGATCCCTCGTATGGCTCAAACCAACTTTGTATTTTGTGCAGAGGTCAAGATATTACTCATGATATGAAGGATATAACCTTTGGATGATTCTGGCTTATGTACATCTAGACATTGCAGATTTGATTTTTTTCTTAACACACCAATGAGACAAGGAGATGGGTCCAAACTCTGGTGCTTTGTTTTGTGTTGCCTCAGCCAGATGATTTAGTGAGTCATTCATCGTGCTTTCCCTATGGATTGTTTTTCATTCTATCCTTAAACCCAACTTGTAGGCCACTTAGTTGCGTCTCTTCACTAGACTCTCTGGAGCCATATTAATTTCTACCTCAGAAACAGTGTTCCCGCTTTGTTTTAGATATCCCCAACTTGTCTCCTCCTCTAACCTATTCCCCTACCCCACCCAGCCTTCAAGGTCCCACGGATATCAGCTCCATCAAGCCATCCTTGACTATTTGTCCAGTACCCTGTGATTTCTCCCATTCCTGAACTCCTGTTGGGAATTTTGTCAATACTCAGTCTTTGCACTTGATCTCTGATGATCTCCTATAGTCGTCCACATTTTTCTTGAGGGAAAAGATCCTGTCATGCTTTCTCTGCATTTTCCAAAACGCTGAGCCCATGTTGGGTCTGCCTCAAGCAACTCTGGATCGATGAATGGTTGAGATGTCTTAACTGGGCCTACAGTGGATGCGTCTAAGAACACAGAGCTTCCCATTATCTTTGCGGTGTTTGACCAGAGTTTGCCCCCAGCCATACCCAATTACAGGAAAAATAGTGTTTGAAGTAGGAAGCTAGTTCTGTGAATCCACATTTCCTTTGTTGGGCAATGATCTAGCTGCGTGTGGTATAACTTTTGCTGACACATAGTGTACTCACTCGTTTTTTCTTTTCTTTTCGTGTCAGAAAAAGACTATTTCCATTCAAGTCACAAGTGGTGAAGGGGGGTAGTGGTTCCTCTGTGACCTTGAGCAAGTCATTTCATCACCTTCAGCTGCAGTTTCTCTTCTACAACTTTTCCAGCTCCAATGTTCAGCGAGTCTACGGTTTTGTGGCTGCTGAACTCTCTTCACATCTCATCAAATAGATTTGTTCACATGACAAAGGGAAGGTCTCCCTTAGCTCCCTCTTCGTTTATTCTTTGGATCTGTTGTTGACGGATGGAACTAGTGATGTTAATCATCAGTTGCCTGGCTGGGCCTTCTTCCTCCAGTAGCTGTAGCTCTTTATATCCCACTAGCTAAGACTCAGAGTCCGCTTGAGGGTGGTTGCTTTGACTTGACTGCTCAGGGGCACCTAGACAATCTAATTTGGGGAAAATTGTTCTGCTAATCTTTCTCCCTACCTTGGTGTACATCCTTGGTAGCACAGAATCTTCTGCCTGTGGTTTTGCAACATGGGCCAAGTCAATTCTTTTGTTAGAGCTTTTGGAAAATTCACTACATGTACTAGTGACTAATAAAGCAACTAATAAAGGCTTTATTAGATGCCTTTTCTCTTTCTTTTTTTGCGGTGGATTGCAACAACAAAACTGTCTACCATTGTTAGCCGTAATTTTATGAGTTGTTGTCTTTGGTGACTTATGTTCCTGCCGTATCATTTTAGGTGTCACATCTTGTGGACAGATGTCTTGGGTAAGACATGAGTTAATTTTCACACTTTAAAGTTGGCCCTTGTGCTAGACAGAAAGTAGAGGAGACTACTCTGTTATTAGGGTTTTCAAATGGATGTTTACATTCCTGTAAAGCTAGTCTGATTTCTGCCATGATAGAAGAGAGATCTAAAGTTAAAACTAATTAAGAAATATCTATTATCTAATTGTTGCTATGTTTAATAAGCTATTTAAGCAGAAAAATTATTTTGTGGAATTTTAAAAAGTCATTTGATTGGATACCTTTTGGTCTTCTAAAGTACCTGCAGCATTTTTCCTAAGAAGGCATTGTTCAGTGGGAAATGTCAGTGGGATTATTCCTTCTTTTAAGTAGATTTGGTGTGTGATTTATATGCTTATATTTCCATGCACACTCAGGGAAGCAATTCTCCTTTGAAATGTACAAAATACTGATGCCAAGGAAGGAAGGAAGAAAGGAAGAAAGGAAGAAAGAAAGAAAGAAAGAAAGAAAGAAAGATAGAAAGAAAGGAAAGAAGACAAAAGAAAAGAAAAGAAGAGAAGAGAAAAGGAAAAAAAAAGAAAGGAAAATCAGAATTTCAGAAGAAAGTAAATTACTTGGATTAGAACTGAAACCATGTGGGGCCCAGGAATCTTGTAATATTCTGCCCATTAAAAGTTCTTCAAATAAATGTGAATATACAGGAGAGAGAGCGAGAGAAGTCGTGCATTTGGATTCAACGGCGTGTCAGCCTAATTATATTAGACAATGGTGAGCTCAGTAATTCCACTTTTGATCCATTGCTCTGTGAAGTTCATTATTATCTGTTTCAAATTATTGTTCATTTCAAGAGCCCTACAATGAAAAAGCATGTAAAGACTTTGAAAGAGCACTTGGTGCCTTCCCCGAAAGCTTTGTGAAACATTTCTTTGGAAACATTTCTGCTGAGGCTGTGCATTGGTTGTGAGTGGGCGTAGGGGACGGGTGTCTGTGCTTCCCCTTTTCAAATTTGTTTACCTTAAGTATGTCTCCATGGAAACGAGGCCTACTTTTGAGCCAGCTTTAGGGTTGTCCATAAGAAGAAGGAATAGAAAAATATAGATAGCTAAAATTCTCATATAATCCAGAAAAGGTCATTCAAGGTAAGAAAAACTAAGATTTATAGAGCCTGTCTTTAAGACTGATGATTTAAAAATAGGTTTTCTTATTTAACCCTGAGAGCTGGATGATATTATCTCTGTCTTACAGATGAGGGCCTTGAAATTCTGAACATTTACTCAAATAGTAAGTAACAAACTCACATTTGAACCCAGGCCTGTCTGATTCTGAAACCCACGCTCTTTCTATAACACCATGTTGCCAGTAGTTTCAACCTTTCCTCCTACCTCCCTCAAGCATTTTCCAGAACCATATAAAAATGGGCCACTCTTGATTTTACCTTCTTTTGGGTAAATAAAATGCTTGTGAGGAAAGAGATACTAGGAAAAAAGAAAAAATAAGTGGCCTGAATAATCCAAGTATGAAATCATCATCAACAGCAGTAGCAACAACATCATGAACACTTGCCCAAAATATTTCCAGAATCCTAGGCTGGTCCAGGAAAGCCTCATTTAGCTAACAATCCCTTGAGTAAGAAGGGCTCCATTTACCAAATTATTGGCTATGCTCCGCTTTGAAGGGAAGACAAAGCTATGCGCTGGAAAGAGTCCTGCAGACATGGGTTCAGATCTTGTCCCTCCATGTGAGAGCCTATACAAGACCCTAAGAAGCTTCTTTCAGCGTCAGATATAAACAGGGTATCTTGATGGGGCAGGATCTGGCCCTCAGCCATTTCAGCCGGTGGTGATAGGCAACACCCTTTTTTATATTCATGACCTCTAGCTCAGATCTATAGCAAGTTCAGTTTGTACAAAGCATCAACAAGGGCTAGGAAAGAACTCGCACTAAGGGAAGTGGTCTCGTGTGGAGAGATGGGCCTTGCAACCAGGCCTGAGTGTTGGAGAAGAGCTATGGCCCCAGTAATATATTGTGGCTGATATTAGAATTTGGCCCCACCCAGCAATTAAAAAACTTTGACATAAATGCCATAGCCCTAGAGCTTGAGCAGCCTGTGGGCCCTCCTAACTCCCGCTCCAATTGGGTGGAACACAAAAGGAGCATTCTCCTATTTATTTCAGGGGTGACAAGATCTCTGGCATTGAGGTATAGGTATTTTCAGTTCTAATGGAGATAGAGGTGGGACTGCCAGCTTGGAGTGGCCCCTCCATGGAACAGTGAGGCCCTGAGGCCAAAAATCCTAGTTCTGTGAGCTTCAGGTAAGGAGACAACCGAGAGGGATCCATGGGCACAATTAAGCAGCCGAATTTTCCCAGCAATATATAGGGACGGCAACCCACTAAATATTGCACTTCCTATAGTCAAAGAAGTAGGGCTTTGCAGCCATTGGGACTTTAGGTGGAGATGGGCATGAGACTAGATGACACTCACCATAGAAGTTACCTTTTAGGTTATTGGGATGATAAGGTGCAGTGCCAGGCACAGAGTAGGCCTTCAGTTAATGTGAACTATTTTGATCTGTCTGGGGCATAAGCAGGGATTGGCAAAGTAGGCAAGTCCGGGACACTGGGCAGAACCCTGCAATGCTGCCCCAGATCTCAAGGGGCATCGGGCCACACAAATCAACTCTCAAAGTGCAGTCTGAAAGGAACATTAGACACAGGAAGGGGAGAGAAGGTGTAAATCTGGAAGCTGGCTGAGAGGATTTGGAGTGAGAAAGGCTGAGCTATAACGCCTCCAGCTGGAAGGGCTGGTGGAGGCAGGAAAAGACGGGGGTGGGCCCTCTATGCCTTAGCTTGGTGCTACGTCTTTCCTGAAATGCCCACCTACCCCTTGTCTCTCACTGTTCACCAACAATTTCTTTTAAGACCCAACTCAAGATTCATGTCCAGGGAATGTTTCCCTGCTTCACTGCAATGGACACCGACCATTCCCTTGCTTTCCTTTGCGCTTCTGCCTTTAGATGTTTCTTGGTTTCAATTTCTTTAAGGCTTGGCTTTTCCTTACAACATGACTAGGGCGACATCATCTTTTATAACGTGTTTTTCAAACTATCTGGTGAAGAACCAGGTTTTTAACATTTCCAAAACGTTGAGGAAAAATTCATGGTCCTCATGCATGTGACTCACCACCCAAGTTTAACAGCATCCAAACTGGCCCCTACTACCTTGTTCACTGACACAGGCCCATTGATCATGTGTTGGATGTCGTGACAAAGTCAAGTTGCCCTAAAAGTTTCGAGACTTTACTGGAGCCAATTCCATTTTGTGCTAAACATTTCTGAACTTTGCCAGGCTTGGTGAAATTTTGGGTAGCATGTTTTAGGGCATCCCTTCCTTCTCCCTACAAACACCCCCACTCTCAGACCCAAGACGGTTGCATATGGTAATCACGTGAGAGAGAAAAATCCTTCTTTTTCCCCCGATAGTCTCCATTCTATCTGATTTCAGCCAAGATTCTCTTTGTGACATAATTACTGCCAGGGTGCCTGGGTGGCTCAGTTGGTTAAGTGACTGCCTTCGGCTCAGGTCATGATCCCGGAGTCCTGGGATCGAGCCCCACATCGGGCTCCCGGCTCAGCGGGGAGCCTGCTTCTCCCTCTGACCCTCTCCCCTCTCATGCTGTTTCTCTCTCACTTGCTCACTAATAAATAAATAAATAAATAAAATCTTTAAAAAAAAAAAAATTACCGCCAGAGACCCGAGATTGCATGGGTGAAGAACTGATGAACAGTGGCTCCTAAGGAAGAATGAGTTTGAGGGACATGAAGGGAACATTAAGATTAGAAGTAACTCCCTTAGTAACAGCATCATCATGTTTTCGAGGAATAAGCAGATCTGCATTTGTCATTGGAGTAAGTCAATCTACAACAATCAAATCAATGGAATAACGAACTCTCCTACTCTTTTTCTCTTGGTAAAAACAGCTCTTCATCTGAGATCTCCAACATTAACATAGGAATGCTATTTTTAAAGAATGTTTTTTGTTTTTCTGTTAGATACCACTCAGGCACTGGGGGCCATAGGTGCTGAGAAAAGGGAGGAAACAAAACACAGTCCTTGCCCTCATGGAGCTGATGTTCCACTTGGGGAGGCAGTGATAAAGCCTCCAGGGGACAAAAATAAGGAGCCCTGAGATCACAGCAGCTATTTGGGGGTCAAAGATGCCCCCTTCCCCTCCGCCCCGACCCGAAAGGAAGGGATATTAGAAGTGGGAATTGAAGGTGAGTAGAGGTGGGACGGGTACGGAGGAAGTGCTCTTCCAGCAAAGATGTCAGCACACACAGTGGTGAATGGGGAGTCCACACATTCCAAGGACTGCTTGGGGACTAGTGTGAATGGGCACAGAGCGAGCCCAGTGTGGCTGCTGGATTGGCAAGAACCAGGCACATGGGTCTCCTGAGCTGGTAAGGATCCTGTTCCTAGAGCCACAGGAAGCTATTGAGAGTTCCTGACCTGAGGAGGGATAGGCTAGGTTGCGTTTTGGGGGGATTTCTCTGTTGTAGGGAGAACATGCTGGAGGTTCAGAGTGGGCTCTGTGGGATGAGTTAGAAGGCTATTGGCTCGGTGATGCTGGCTTGGATCAGGCAGTGGAATCTCTTGCTCTTTTCATCTTTGGGGGACCTGCCAACAACTGAACTAATTAAATCCTTTGAGAGATGAGTGGGCAGCATTCCCATTTTTCAGATGGGGAGACTGTTAGAAGGCGCCCTAATCAAGTTATTTCTGCACCCCCCCCATCCCCACCCCGGGTAGTGAAAAGAAACACGTTTTTGGAAAGGCCAAGACCACAGGCCACATGGAGCCCAGGCGTGTGGGCCGCTGAAAGATTGTTTCAGGACCTAATTATCCTATTGGCAATACCCAAGATGCCATTTCTAGCTCCTTCTGATCCACCATGGATGTGGTTTTCACTCAGCAGATCTTGAGGATGACAGGTCTAAAATAAGAAGTTAAAGCTGAGTTTTGGCATGGAGCCTATGAACAACTAGTTCCTAAGAGTTTTGCTGATTAGGAGCAGAGGGGAAGGCTGGTGAATTAGATCAAATTGTGAATTGCGGTACGTTTTCAAAGAAACAGTGTGATGACTTTCAAGGATAAAGGTAAGTCAATTCAGAGTCATGTATATGAAATGGTTTTCCTTTCCCTAATACATCAATCTGCTGCATAGCATCCTCAGACACTGGTGTCTTCCCATCAACCATGAGGCACATTGCTAAAAGAATGAGAAAGCGTTAATGATAAGGTAGTTATCATCTATTATTTACCATGTACCGTAATAGAATCCAATCCTAACAACAAAACCCATTCGTGGTAGGAGTTCTATTATCATACCCATTCTGCAGATGAGCAATACTAAGGCTCAAAGAGGCTAAGTAACCCACCCAGGGTCACACAGCCTATTAAGTGCAGGGGTCAGAACCTGAGATTGCCTGACCTCCAAGCTTGTAATCTATGGAAGCAGTGGGGAAGGCAGGAAGGATTCTGTGTGATTTACTTCTTTTGTAAATTAGAGTGAGCTCGTGGTTCTTCTTCTGTATATGTCACTCTCAATTGCAGGTATTGGTGGCTCCAGGAAATGTGTAGAACCCTGGGCATATCAAGGACATGGGTGTGGCCAGTGAAGGTCAAGTGCCTTGTGTGTCACCCCAGGAGAAATGTTGCAAGCCGGTGGCTTAGTAAAGAAATCACTAAGACTGGGGAGGGAGGGAGAAGTGATGTCAGGGTGGGGCTGCCTTGGGACCCTCCCCTTCAATTTTTAGCCTCTGCTTCTACTCCACATGCTGGGGGCCTTCTCCAAGGTGCTTGCTTTGTGTCCCCAAGGCCATCTGCAATCCTGTGGCCCTGTGACTCTGGAAATGCCCTGGGTATGTCATCTAAATCCTAGGGACAACTGTCTGCTTTGGGGTCCCGGGCAGTGAGCCTTGCTGGGACCCAGAAATCCTCCTCATCTAACATAACCTCAGCAGCCCCTAACTCTGGCCCCTCAGATACAGTCTCTCTAACAGCAGCTGGAGGGAAATTTCTGGGGCTCAGGTTGACACTGTCACCCACCCACCTTGAGATTCCTTTGTGGTAGCCTTCATCCTTGCACATAATGCCCATGCCTCCTGGATCTGCCCTCCTCTTCATCTCCAGCCCTGGCTCTCGTCAGGGGTCCCTCATTCTACCTTGGGGCTATTTAGCCACTGGCGATTCCCCCAGATGCCCCTGTGGACCCTCTCTCCTCCTTAGCTTTGCACGTGCTGAACCCACCACCTGAAATGAACGCTCTTTCTTCACTTTCTTTTCTTTACCCAGCCAATTCTTCCTCATCTCTTAAGACTCAGCTCCAGGGTAAGCTTTTCGGGGATACTATTTCCTTAGTTCCATCCCCACCTCTGGTAGGTTCCTGCCTACTTCTCTCTACTGAGGGCATATTTCTATAATAGAATTCCTTACATTGCATTATGTGGTGGGTGGGTGTGTTCTGCTGGTCTCCCAGGTAAGTCACATGCACACTGACACCTGAGAAGCACTGGACTAGCTCTTTGCCTGGGGGAAAAGAGAATGAGCAGCTTGCCAGTCTCTGCCAGTTTTGTTCAGTGTTGTGCCAAGGTGAGTGATAGAGCCTGCACTTGAAACTACATCTTCTGGGGCACCTGAGTGGCTCAGTCGGTTAAGCATCTGCCTTCGGCTCAGGTCATGATCCCAGGGTCTTGGGTTGAGTCCCGCATCGGGCTCCTTGCTCAGCAGGGAGCCTGCTTCTCCCTCTGCCTGCCGCTCCCCCTGCTTGTGTGCTCTCTCTCTCTCTCTCGATCTATCTCTGGCAAATAAATAAAATCTTTTTTAAAAAAGAAACCACGTCTTCTGATTGCAAGCCTATGTCTGTTCCTATTATAACTGCATCACTGAGGTGAGGAGTGTGAGCTCTGAATTTGGACAAACCTGAGTCCTCATCCAATCTGCTCACCTGTTATCTGTTGGGCTTTGGGCAAGTTGCTTGACCTCTCTGAGTTTCGGTTTCTTATCTGTGGGATGAAGGAAATTAACAAGAGAATTCAATGAGATTACTAATGCAAAGAAAATATTTTATGCACAGCACATACTGACCAAGGGCTCAGCAAATACCAGTTACGGATGATGTACATAAAACAAAGGCTTTTATCATGCACGGACATTTAATCTCACAGAAGTAGCTACTCAATCACACATATATTAATCAGGTGTCTTTATTATTCAGGGTGTTTGCCAGATGCTGAAAATAGAAAAAGACTCAACTCCACCTAAAGAGATCACAAAAGATTTAGGTAATAACACGTAAGAGATAATTCAAATTCATGAAATGGAACCCACTCCAGAAAGTAAGGGCTTTGAGGTTTCAAAGAAAGAAAAGCTCATCTTGTATTGAGTGATTAGGAAAGGCTTTATGACATAGTATTTGATAGGGCCTTGAAGTGTGGCTAGAACGTCACAGACCGGGGGCTGAATGACAACATAACTAGTAGGAATGGGGTGGTCAGTGGGGCTATCCCTTCTGGGAACATGGCAGGAAGGCCTTCACTTGTTTGTTGTTGTTGTTGTTTTTTATTTTTTATTTTTTTAAAGATTTTATTTATTTATTTGACAGAGAGAGACACAGTGAGAGAGGGAACACAAGCAGTGGGAGTGGGAGAGGGAGAAGCAGGCTTCCCGCCGAGCAGGGAGCCCGATGCGGGACTCGATCCCAGGACCTGGAATCATGACCTGAGCCGAAGGCAGACGCTTAATGACTGAGCCACCCAGGCGCCCTGTTGTTGTTGTTTTTTTAAGATTTATTTATTTATTAGAGAAAGAGGGAGAGAGAGATCACAAACGGGAGGGGCAGAGGGAGAGGGAAAGAGAGTCTCAAGCCAACTCTGCAATGAGCATGGAGACTGAGGTGGGGCTTGATCTCATGACCCTGAGATCATGACCTGAGCTGAAACCAAGAGTCAGACATGTAACTGACTGAGCCACCCAGGTGCGCCTGCCCTTCTGTCGTTTTTGAAACTAGGTGTGTTCACGTGGCTTGGCTTGACCAATGAAATGGAAGTGGAAGTGAGGCGTACCTGTCCTGCACAAAAGCCAGTGTATCCCTTTCTAAGTTCTGTTTTCCTCTGTCACAACGACCAGCACACGAGAGACCACAGCTACTCTGACAGTGTAAATTCCTGAGTAACTATGATAAGCATGGTGCTTGCCGATCCACAGTGGACATGTAGCATGTGCAAAATGGGAAAATTTGTGGTTTTAAGTCACTAAGACTTTGGGCATGTTTATTACTATGACATACTGACTGATACAAATGATTTTTGAAAATAGCAACCAATATACTAACTATATGCTAGGCACTGTTTAAAGCTTCTCATATGTTAACTCAATCCTCATATCAACCCTATGAGATAGATGCTATTACGGTACCATTTTACAGATGAGAATATTGAGGCCCAGAGAGGTTAAGTGTCTTGCTCCAGGCTATATAACTAGCAAGTGGCAGATCCAAGGTGGCCTGATTCTCAATCACTAATGTATATCATACACACACAGAAGATAATTTAATGCTTCCTATAATGCAAAGGTCCAAGTGCGCTTGCTTCAGGCACAGTTAGATCCAGGTGTTCAAAAGGTATCAACTGGAATCACTCTCTGTGTTCTACTTTCACCTTCAGATGTTCTTCTAATGAAGAGGCCTCCTCATCTCCAGGCTTACATTCTGATGCTAAGCAACTACAGAGGCAAGAACAGTCCCTCCACCAAAATTCTAGCAAAAGGTCTTTCTTTTTTTATAAATATTTATTTTTTAAATTTTTTTAGATATTTATTTATTTGACAGAGAGAGAGAGAGAGAACACAAGCAGGGGGAGCAGCAGAAGAAGAGAGAGAGAAGCAGGCTCTCTGCTGAGCAAGGGACCCGATGCGGGGCTGGATCCTGGGACCATGACCTGAGCCGAAGGCAGATGCTTAACCGACTGAGCCACCCAGGCATCCTATCATTTTTATAAATATTTAAAGCATATTTGTGTCCAAAAAAGAGTGGAAATGAATGTAACATGAATGTAGGAAATGAATATAAGAAAATACTTCCATATGAAAGATAAAGTGCTTCTAGCAAAAGTTCTTTAGGGAAGCTCCCTCCACTTTCAGTCCACATCACTTGGTATCACTTTACCTGCAAAGGGGCAAGTGGGTGCTGGGCAGACAATGGCGATGTGTCCCTGCCCACGTGGAATGACTGAGGCCGTGAGTAACTGAGAGCTCTGTGAAGCTGCCAAAGAGTCTGAGAACTCTAAAATCGTAAAAATAAACAACCCCCCAAACGAACACCAGTAATATTGTCAAACATTGTCATGGAATTGAAGATGGCAAAGTTCCAGATTAGAAATCTCTGGAACTTGCATGTGCATGGGAAGGATTTCTGAGTTTTATTTCTTTTATTTCCCCCTTTTTTCTTCCTTGCTTGAGTTCCTCTTACTCCATGCTTCAGCCTGTGCTGTATGCTCAAACACAGAGTTTTATGCACAGATATGTTTCTCCCGTGCCCACGGCTGTATAAACACACACAGACGCACAGACACATGCATGCAACCCCCCCGCGCCCCCCACCCACACCCCCTCTTTGCTTTTGTCTTCAAAGTGGTAGCAGAAGGGGCACTGGATTCGAAGTCAGGAGACCTGGCCTCTCATTCATTTCCACTCACTGTGAACTTGGCAGGTGGGTCTGTCTCCCCACCTGAAAAAAGTGGTCTTGGATCAGATGATTCCAGATACCCTTCCTCCTTCCACACCGTTCTTGGTTCCAGCTCCCCCCATCCACCCCCGAGCTTCTTCCCTTAACTCTGCCGCTGGCCCAGAGCCCCAGGCCTGTCCCTGGCCTCAGCACAGCCCCAGCCCCACAGTGAACCCCCTCCCATTGGCTCCCTAGTGCTCGGCTCACTCAGCCCAGCTGCTCTATTGCACCCCCCCCCCAGCAGCACCCACAATTTCCTGGGCCTGTCCTTTATTTTATTTTTTTTTATTTTTATTTTTTTAAAGATTTTATTTATTTATTTGAGAGAGAGAATGAGACAGAGAGAGAGAGAGCATGAGAGGGGGGGAGGATCAGAGGGAGAAGCAGACTCCCTGCTGGGCAGGGAGTCCGATGCGGGACTCGATCCCGGGACTCCAGGATCATGACCTGAGCCGAAGGCAGTCGCTTAACCAACTGAGCCACCCAGGCGCCCTGGGCCTGTCCTTTAAAAAGGCAGTATCTCCCAGTCCTTCATTCATGCCTCATTCCTCCATCGGCATCCTTAAAGGCAAAAATGCCGGAAATTATATATAAACACTCACCCAAATAAAACAAACCACTCATAGTGCACCATGGTATGTTGCCAAAGAAATACCCAATTTGGTATCGATCTTACTTTGTATGGCTCACTGCCTTCATGGCCGTCTCCAGTCTTGCCTTGAGAGGCAGGGTGGTTCGGTGCGCAAGGGACACACTTGACATCGGCCAAGCCCGGGCTCCCCTCCAGGGCTGGTCTGCCACTTAGCTGCTGTCTAACCTTGGGCCAGGTACTGGATCTCTCGGTAAGCCTCAGTTCCTTACAGCAGCATGGTGGTGGTACCTGCAGCTCCTATTTCCCTGCTGGGGCTGTGAGGGTTAAGTTAGATCACGAGCATAAAGCACGTGCATGGTTCTGGCCCATAGCAGGCTTGTTGACTGCTGGGGATTATTGCTTTCTGCAAAAAAAAAAAAAAAGTTATATGGGATTATTACAGAGCTGTTTAAAAAAAGAGTTCTCTACGTGCCGCTCACGGGTGCAGCACTCAATGACAAAGCAAGGTGAAGAACAGCGTGTGTTGTTTGATATCTTTTGTTTCAAGAAACAAGGGAAAATCAGAATTCAGTTCACATCAATGTAAATAGAAATACACAACACACACACACACACACACACACACACACACACAAACACACACACGCTCTAGAGAGATAGAGGGCCAGGGATGGTTTCATGGTACAACTCAATCTGTTCTTCAGAATTTTGCCCCATGCAAATATATAAGCTATTCAAAAAGTTGAGTTAAAAAATGTTAGCGATCCAAGTCACCCCCGTTTCTTTGCTGAAAGCCGAGAGATTTCATCTCTCACTCGGAGAGAAAATCCACCTGGCCTGAGCCAAGGCACATCCCCAGTGAGTGAAGGGGCAGGAACGGACTGGAGGTCTTGTTTTTCTCTCCACCCTCTGCTCTGTCCCTCAGAGACAGTGAGAAGGAATCCCGAGCGGGATTTCACCTCTCACTCGGAGAGAAAGTCCACCCAATAGAGGACATGTCACTTCCAGTCACCTTGGAAAGTTACGGAGTAAAGGCTTCAGATCTCTGTGGGACCCAGGCTCTGATCAGAGATTCCTATGAGGGATGTGGGGCAAGTCAACGAGCTGATGAGTCAGTGTTTGCATCACATGGAACATTTGTATGCTGCTTTTAAGTTGACACAGTGGTTTCGCACCTGTCACCTCACTGAGCTTTCCAGCCATACACTGAAGTTAGCATTCCAGTTTTGTTTTTTTTTTTTTAAAGATTTTATTTATTTATTTGAGAGAGAGAGAATGAGAGACAGAGAGCATGAGAGGGAGGAGGGTCAGAGGGAGAAGCAGACTCCCTGCCAAGCAGGGAGCCCGATGCGGGACTCGATCCTGGGACTCCAAGATCATGACCTGAGCCAAAGGCAGTCGCTTAACCAACTGAGCCACCCAGGCGCCCAGCATTCCAGTTTTTATTATTCCTCTGACCGTGTCCTTGACAGCGTGTGGCAGGAGCTGCTACGGCCCGCCTCTTCTGCCCCCGGGGACTCACCATCCTGCTGGCTTCCTACTATAAACACCAGGGTCCCCATCCTGAGGGCTCTCTCTGGCCCCGCAGTGGCTCAGCCCGGGCTGTGGGCAAGCCAGGGTGTGAGGAGTTGTGCCCCTGGGAGCTGCCTGAGGGCTCAGGGCCCTGGGGGGCCTCACCCTCTGAATGGGCCATTGTGAGGCGAGGCTACGCAGTCTCCCCGAGGACCCGGCTGGGATGAATCCTCAGTTGCCTCCTGTGGTAACCAGCTCCTCAAGGCAGGGATCCTGGAGTGGCTTCCTTCCCTTCCCCACCTCTTGCCCCCCCTTCCCCTCCCGGCATTCCCTGCCATCCCTGCTCGGATGAGTTATGTGCCCTCACACTTCGTCTCGAGGTCACCCTCTGAGGGAACCCGGCCTGAGCCAAGGCACATCCCCAGTGAGTGAAGGGGCAGGAATGGACTGGAGGTCTTGTTTCTCTCCACCCTCTGCTCTGTCCCTCAGAAGCTTCCATGGAAGAAAACGCCCAGAACTGAGCGGGCAGACTTTTCTCTTCAAAACTCAGGCTGAAGGAAGCTACAGAATCCAGCATGATGAGCTCTGAGCAAAGAGTATTCAAAGCCGACAGCAACCCGATACTAGTTAATGAGTGCCAGTGTCTCAAATTGTCTTTTGGAGCAACATTTTTAAAATTGTTGAGATTGTTTTTTTCTTTCTCCATTTATTTCATGTTTGGAAAATAACTGTCAATATTCACTAAGCTTTTTCACATATGTGCTGTTTTGGTTTTTTTGATGCCTTACATTCGAAGTCCAAGAATTAAATTGTTGCTTAAAATGGTCTATTATTTTCTTTTGAAGGCTGAACGTCTTTTGAAGGGAGCTCTGTTTCAAGAACTGCAAGGGGGCTGCCCCGAAGGCTTGGAAAGGAGCTGGTATCCGGGCCGTAACCCTGCAGGATGAGTGGGGGGTCCAGCAGGCTGCAGGACTGGCCTGCATGTGTGCGCGGAGGCCAGGCACGTGCTTCCGGGGAGCGGGGCTTGGGTCCCTACTTGGGACCAAGTAGGGTAAGTGTGTGGCTGAACGGGCGTGAACTCCACACTCTCCAGCCCAGAGGCAGGCAGGAGAAAGAGGAGAAAAGGAGAGGCCAGCGGGGAAACATGCCTGGTCTCCACCAGACCAAGACTGGGGCCCCGAGGGTGAGCCTGCCCTGGCACCCGCCCTGAGTAGGGCTTGGGGTGACACGCGGGAGTCACATGGAGTGCCTGGGGCATTGGCTGTCACTACTCCAGGACACTGGAAGCCTTGCTAAAGACCCAGGCTCCTTCCGTAAGACCAAGCCTAATGAGGCACCCTGCGGAGGCCCTCTTACCAGGTCAGAGGGTCCATCCAGGGAACAGGATGAACCGCCAGGAGGGTGTGCGGTACTCAGAGCTGGCGCGTGTGCTCAAAATTTCTAAATGACAGAGAAGCAAGATCAAGCTGTTCTATTCAGCTCTTAACACTTGAGTTCTAACCAGTGGGGTTTGTCTTCAGGGACACGGGTGCCACGCATTTTAGAGGTTCGATGCCCCACAGCAGTGCCGGGCACTCAGTAGGAGCTCAAATAGGGGCATGGAACAGAATGTACACGGAAGCACTCAGTTTCCGCATCTTGTTTGAGTTTGTTTGGATCAGGGAAAGGGATGAGAGTGTCTTGCACTTGAGTCATTGCCGATGAGTTGGATCGGCTGGTGGCCCACAGCGCTGAGTGTCCGAGCGGGATCCAGCAGCTCTGTGTCCCACGTGGACAAGGGCGCTGCACAAGGGCGGCGCATGCGCAGATTCCCTGTAGCAGGACTCCTTTTGCTCCGCTCGGATGCTGCACGTGCCCGCTGATGATCCTTTAGAGTCTGAAGGGTCCGCTCTTGGTGATGGATTTTGTGGCTTTCCCTGTGACATGGTCCTTCACGGTACCCTCTGAGTGGCCAGAATTAGTCTCGAACTTTGACTAAGAGGGAGTGAAGATATTGAAGCATAACTTTTGGGTGAAAAATGGGCTTGCAGAGAGGTAAGAACAAGAATCCAATGCTCGAGGCTTTCCCTCCCGCTCCCCTCCCCTGTGCCCCTCTCCCTTGCTTGCCCCATCCTTCTTTTAGTTCACTTTATCCTTCCTCTGACAAGTCTGCTTTTGTTCCTTTTAAGTCTCAAAAGCAATGTAGCATTCCAGAAACACAGCCTGATGCCTGGGTTTGAATCCCAGGGCTCACTCTTACTGGATGAGCAATTATGGGGCTGTGGCTTAACCTCACTGTGCCTCAGTTTCCCCATCTGTACACTGTGGATGTCTATGATGATAGCCTCTACCTCACAGGGCTGTTTGAGGATGAAATACATTAATAATTGTTTTGTTTTGTTTTAAAACAGTAGTAATTGTAAAAGGCTTAGGAAACTGCCTGGCAAAGGGTAGAGGCCGTGTGAGGGTTAGATGATGTTATTCCCTGGCAGAGTTAGTGCAGGTGCAAGATAATAACGAGATAAAATACATTTCAGGATGCTCAAATGCTGCCTTTGAAAGGGTCCCGAAGCTCCTGGGAGTCTCCAGAGAAACAAGAAACATCTGGAAAACAAGATAGCCTTGCACTGGGATGTGGCCTAGGATGGGACTCCGTGTTCTCACTTAGATTCTTGGCGGGGCTGTATGACCCTGGGCAAACCAATTAATCTCTCTGGGCCTTAATTCTCTCATCAGTGAAAAAAAGAGGGAGAGAGAAGGGGGGAAAGTAAAAGAAAATAATACAGTCTTATTGCACAGAACAACTTGGCTCCTAAGGAGGACCAGAGGGTCTGAATGACTTTCAGTGGCTTTGTAAGTTGATTCTGGAGGACAATGGCTTCTCTATGATCTTTCAGACCCTTGAGTGGCGGGGACGAGCTTGTGGCTGCTCGATGGTAGAAATGAGCTCTCTCGGGTTATGTTTCCAATGAATGTGAATTAATGTAAGTTAAAAATAAAAAAGTATTTCCTGGAAATTGTGGTTGGTCAACATCTTCCTTATCACTTCTCTGACCACAAAAGAACGGAGACAACTTATTTGGGGCTCGGAACTCATCGGTCTGTGTTTCCCTCACAGCTCTGAGGAATGTCGCTTCTGAAACCAAAACTGGGACATGGAGTTGACTAAAGGGTTATTTCTCATTTGTGAAGAGATTTGAAAAAGGAATAAATATATAGATAGATGGATGTATGAGTCTATATATGTTTGTGTATATATAAGATGTATGAATCTATATGTGTGTATATATATATATTCTATTTTATTTTAAAGACTATCTTTTCAGAGCAGTTTTAGGTTCATGACAAATTTGAGAGGAAAGAGCTTTCCCATATACCCCTGCCCCCACACATACACAGCCTACACCATTATCAACATCCTCCCCTCCCCCCACCCAGAGTGGGACATTCGTTACAATGATGAACTTACATTGACATATAATCACCCTAAGCCCATAGTTTACCTTAACGTTCACTCTTGGGCTTGTACATTCTATGGGTTTAGACAAATGTGTTAAGACATGTATTCATAACTATAATTTACTTATAGTTATAACATAACTATTTTCACTGCCCTAAAAATCCTCTGTGACCTGCCTATTCATCCCTCCCCTCCCATCCTTGGCAACCACTGATATTTCTACCCCTCTCCATAGTTTTGCCTTTTCCAGAATGCATACAGTTGGAATCATTGAGTCTGTAGCCTTTTCAGATTGTCTTCTCCACTTAGTAATATGCATTTAAGGCTCCTCCATGTCTTTTCATGGCCTGATAACATTTCTTTTTAGTGCTAAATAAAATGCCATTGTCTGGATGTGCCCCAGTTTATCCATTCACCTACCAAAGGACACCCTGGTTGCTTCTAAGTTTCGGCAACCATTAATAAAGCTGCCAGAAGCACTTGTGTGCAAGTTTTCGTGTGCACATAAGTTTTCAGCTCCTCTGAGTAAATATCAAAGAGCACAGTTGCTGGATTGTATGGTAAGAGTATGTTTAGTTTTATAAGAAACAGCCAAATTGTTTTCCAAAATGGTGGTCCCATTTCGCTTTTCCTCCAGCAATGAATGTGAGCTCTTGTTGCTCCACATCTTTGACAGCATTTGGTGTTGTTAGTGTTCTGAATTTGGGCCATTCTAACAGGTATGTAGTGCTATTCATTGTTGTTTTAATTTGCATTTCCCTGATAATCTATGATGTGGAGCATCTTTCCCTATGCTTGAATCCCATCTGTATGTCTTCTTTAGTGAGGAGTTTGTTAAGGTTGTTAGCCCACTTTTTAATTGGGTTGTTTGTTTTCTTATTGTTGAGTTTCAAGGGTTCTTTGTAAATTTTAGATAGTTGTTTTTCTCAGATGTGTCCTTTGCAAATTTCTTTCTCCCTGTCCGTGGCTTGTCTTCTCAATCTCTCGATGGTGTCTTTCATAGAGCAGAGGTTTTTAAGTTTAATGAAGTTCATGGAGTGTCCTTTTGGGGTTGTAGCTAAAAAGTCATCACCATATATTTGGCTATATAAAAAGTATTATATTAAAAAAAAAACAACAAAGGAGTATGAAATTGGGGCTACCCTGGACAATCTGAGATGAAGTGCAGGGAACAATTGTTCATCTCTCTGGCCTCAGTCTATCACTTCCCAGGAAGCCCTGATTTCCATCTGTGGGCTCCCTGTTAAAGCCAGCCTGCAGGGAATGTGTGATCTAGCTAAGCCAGTCAGTGGGCCTGGGCCTTGGCCACAGCGATTGCCTCAGGGCTGGGCAACTGGCCAAAGCCAGTGCAAGCAAAGTGAAGTTCAGGCTCTTATTTAGAAATTGGGGGCCAAGGTATTCTCTCCCTTCCTTGGAGACAGCATGTTTATGGATGTGAAGAATGAAATTGCTGCAGCCATTTTTGCTACCTGGAAGGTAGCCATTCTGAAAACAATCCACATACAGAAGAGATCAGTGCGGAGAAAATGTTAGAAAACAGAATGGGCCCCTCTGGAATATTTAGACCCTTTGGAATAAATTGTGCCTGAAGACTGTTCTCAATCTGAACTTTTGGGTTACGTGATCCAGTAAATTTTCTAGATTGGTTGGGATCTAGTCAGGAAAAGAGAAACCACACGAGATATTTCAAAACACAGGGACTTAATAAAAGAATTTGTTACACAAGTAAGAGATCAAAAGGAGGATGCTGAGAGATTAATAAGTCCTGGGCCAGCAGAAAAAGAGAGAGGGTGGTTGCCAGAGCTTACGAGCTTGGAGAGAGAGGGTCTCATGCGATTGTGCTGGGCTCCTGGAGGAAAACTGCATGGCTTGTGTTCAGACTCTTGAAGCTCTCAGACCACTAAAGGGAGAGGAGGCAAGATTTGATGGACACTCACACCCCCAAGGTGGCTACTCTGATGGCCCAGAGCACATGGCCCAGTGGATGAGCAAATTAGTGCAGCTGGTACACCACCTCCCAAGGGATCAGGGCTGATGGTCTGTCCCTCTTCAGGGGCACGGTAAGGGGACTCTGGGAGTGCCAAAAGAAGCTGGGAAGTGAGCCCACTGTCTACGCCTGCTGGAGAGACACCATCAGGAACTGAGAGTCAGAAATGAAGTCCTTCTCCCCTTCTCCTGCCTCCAAATCTCCCTCTAGTGCCTCTTGCTGGAGGAACCTCACAGAAAACCAGCTGGAAGGACAGTCTGTGAAATGCGGCTTGCAGAGTACCATTCCAGCACCACAGGGCCAAAGGGTGATCTGGGAGCTGAGAGGTGAGAGGTAAAGAGCAGGCACGATGGCCTAGCCAATCTGAAATGGGCTTCCTGTTACTTGCATCGTATCGATAGACCTGATTGTCATGATTACCATAATTACAGCCTTATCCCACTTTTCTTTGGGTTATAATCTGGAAACCATCTTGGTAATCCCAAACTCTACTGTTTACTTTGAAATCCTCTGTTGATTGCTGGGGTGTTCACCTTCTATTCTCTCCGATGAGAAGACCAAGCAAGAGGAGGCCAGATACCAGGTTCACGCCAAGCTGACCACTTCTCTTTTGGGAAAGCTCTTAGTGGATGGAAATGTTGGGATCCATTGCAAGAAGAAAATCTGAGGCTCCTCTTTGGGGTGGGAATTGGACTAGGATGCTTTCGGCTTGAAGAAACAGGAAACCCTGACTCAAATGGCTTAAAGGATGACAAAACATTCTCTCACATAGCTGGAACTCCAGGGGTAGGAAATTTCAAGGAAGGTTAATTCCTCAGCTCATCTATATCTTCAAGGATACAGGTTCTTTCCATGTTTTCTCTTTATCTTGGTCCTCAACTTGTTTCTTTGGACAACACCCCAACATGGCTGTAGCAGCTGCCTCTGTTCCAACTATGTTATCCAGATACAACGTCTAATAGAAGAACCATCTTTTTTTGTATGTCTATTTCTCGGATCAAGGGTGCCTTTGCCAGAAACCCCCTACTGGAGTTTCTATAACTGGCTAGACCCAGGTCATGCCTGTACCTAAACCCAATACCAGCAAGGGGACTGGGAACACCATGATTGGCTCAGACCAGCCAGAATTCACTCCTGAGCTGGCGTTACGGTATCTATAGGTACCTATCTCCTCAGTGAGGGTTCAATCAGAGTTGCAGAACCACCAGAAAGTTGTTCTCCATAAAAATATGTAATCAGATTTGTAGTAGGGATTTTGCCTTCTGCAATCGTGAGAGCTGGTTAAACCCTCTCTATAGGCTTGCTGTCTTTGCATCTGATACTGTGGCTTCAAAGACCACAGGGCCGGAAGTGGGAAGATGGGTGTAAAGTGAGGGAGAACAAGGACAAACTGGGTGGGGATGGACTGGAACCTGGGTCCCCAACCTCAATGTCCTGCAGGAAAAGGGGATGCCCATTGTCACTGAGATCCGAGATCCCCAAGGCACTGGAGGAGCCAAAGGAGGATCCAGACAAAGGTGAGGCAGTTGTAGACATGCCCACCGTTCCTTGATAATGAGATGAGCTTGGTGATCCCGGCCCAATCTTCTGAGCTGGACATGTGGCCTCCAAATCTCAGGCAAAGGCATCTCTCATGGCCCCACTGGAAACATGCAGAAAAGGAGATTCTGGGGAACAAACCTTGGGCTGGCCCTGCCGACGTACTACAAAACCATCATAGTAACCTTCCCTGAGGAAGTGATCTTTTTTTTTTTTTAAAGATTTTAACTGAGGAAGTGATCTTGAACCAAATTGGGGTGCTGTAAGCGAAGAAGAAGGAAGACACAGATCTGGGGGGAAGCAACCAAAAGTGTCTGTGCTCCAAGGTGAGCAGTTTTCGGCTGCTTCGTGCTAGGATCCAAGGTGAGGCATGGATTGTGTGTGTACAGTGCATGTACTATAACAACACCGTATAACCAAAGGCTGCCTCTCTCTCTCTCTCTCTCTCTCTCTCTCTGGGCTTATCGGGGGCCAAACCCTGGCAGAAAACGCTAAAGAAAAATAAACTCATGCCTTCAGCATTTAGTGTTGTGCCTGCCCTACCTCTGAGTCACCACCGCACTGTTCACTTCCCCTGCTTGGAACCCCCTCTCTCCACTTCCTGTTCTCATTCAGCAAGCATGCATTAAGCGCCTACTGTTTGTGGGCTGCAGGGGACACAAGAAGAGGAAAAAATGAACTTGAGCTCCCACTCCAGGGGAGAACCCTCCTTCCTCTGCCCTAAATCCCCCTCCTTCCAGAAACCTTCCCAGATGTCTTCTCAAGCTCTCCAGCAAAATCTTGCAGCCCCGGCCCTGGTCTCTGCACGGCTGTAAGTGATTATCTACAAGGATGTGTGTATATGGACATGTCATTTTTGTTTTTAATGAATGCTTTATTTTTGTTGGTCCCATCTTTCCCCTGGAGCACATAAGAACTTTGAAGGTCGGGTTTCTGTTTCCTTCACTGCTCCTAACCACGTGCAATGTGCAGGGTGGCTGTGTTCCAAAGGGAGAAATCCAATCGGGGTTCCCAAACACAACAGGCAGCATTTCCACGTGCCTTGGAAGATGCAAAAGGGGTGCTTAAGACCCACTCCGTGTGGCCCTCGACACCGTGTTGTTATAAGTTCTGTTGTCATCAGTGTTATTGTCCCATTCTACTGTGAGGAAGCTGAGCTCAGGCTCATGTGACTTCTCGAGGGGACTCACAGCTGCAGAAGTACAGAAGCGGGCCTCCAGGTCCTGTTCCTGCCTCGAGGGATTTACACTGGGCTTCACGGTTCCACCGACCTCAGCGGGTATGGGGGTGGGTGCACCGTCACACATTCACCAGGGGCCTATTCTGTGGGGGGCCCTGGGCTGAGGCTTACCGGGAGGTGTTAGTACTAGGCTTCAGGAGCTCATGTAACTTCTAAGTGGCAGAGTGAAGCTCCCAGCTAGGTCTTTCTAGTACCCAAATGCATGTATTTAACCCCTATGTCATCCTGCCATAACCATGATCTAAAAGGATGTGAGTGAACTTCTCGAATTCACATTTCCACACCTACATCACCGGGCCCTGGAGTTAGACCACCAGGGTTGAAAGCCCAGTTCTGCGACCTTGCGCAAGACGCTTCACATCTCTCTGCCTCTTCCTTCCTCTGTACAGTGAAGATTAAACAAACAAACAATAAATAGTACCAACCTCACGGGCTGGTTTGAAGATTAAATGAAAGAAAAAAAAATAATATATATATATATGCATGCTTTCCACAATGTCTGGCATGAGGTGAGCAAATGATAAGTATCAGATTTTATTCTAATGATCGCAATAATTCTCATTATTGACCTCGTGCAATCAGTCTGGCCAACAGTTTGCCTAGCAAAGCCATCTTTGTCAGGGCATGGTTAGCACTGAAAGGCTTGAATTCCGGGGAGCCTCGGATTCCCCCAGAAGCTTGTACAAGAACTATCCTTGCAGCTGCTCGAGAAGGCTTGTGCGTGCAGCCGGGCTACAAAACCCAGGCCTTATTGATGTCCTGTCTTAGCCGGCCCCACTCAGCTGCTCCACACATGTTCCATAAATGGAAGTCATTAGCGGGGAGCCCCATAAACACTCCCTCCGAACCATGCTGTGCCGTGTGTGGTGGATGTGGGGGCAACCCTTCCATCAAGCCCCTCAGCCCAGATATGAAACAGCTATCAGTGTGCGTATAAACTAGCATGTCCTAAAATGAGCCTTCCAGGGGCCAAGGTGGGGGTGGCGGTGGGGGGTGGGGCAGCTTCTCTTGGTTGCCTGAGCAAACTGCTCTCACTCACCTCCCTGTAAAGGACCAGTTAGTTCAGATGAATAATCATAGGGATCTGGCTCAGACTTCTCCACCGGGACATTTGAAAGTGATGATCTTCTTTGCATTTAATAAAACTTCTTTATTAGGTTTCCCAAATCCCAAGTTAATTGAGGGAGCAGATTCCTTGCAAAGGGGCTGATGGTTCTGGGTTTGCAAGGCTGAAGCAATTCCATTACAAGCACATATGAACGCATCGTGCGTTCAAGAGGCTGGCGGGGGAATCTTGAGGAGCTGGGAGCTGTGTCAGAACACAATCTTGCTCCCTCTCAGTGGTTCTGGTGGAGCCTGGGATAGGGAAAGAGCCACAGTGTGCAAGAAGCTTCCGCTAAATTGGGGATCTCAGTGAGAGGCTGCAGAAGGGGGCTGAGCCTTCAGAGAACCGAAGTTTAATATCCCTGATGCAAGCTTCTTGACCAGGTCTTTCCTAAGGAGAAGATGGAATTAGATGCGTTTAGCAAGGGCTTCCTCAGTTAGGTACAATTATGGCGGCAGACACTGCAGAGAGCAGGTAAATTAGTCTCTCCGTTTGCAGAATGAAGATAAACCTAGAATATCAGGTGTTGGAGGAAGCAGGATGTCTGGGCTGGAGTTATCCCTGGGCTGGCACGAAGAAAGACACAGTTACTGTCCCACCCTCCCCTCTGTGCCCAAGAGGGTGTTCCCAGGGGCGGGGGGGAAGCCCCAAGTGTGGAGTGTAGTGAGGGTCCTTTAGGGAAACCACAGGTTAGCAAGAAGTAGTCCAGAGCTTGAGGCCACGAAGGCCAACTCCTGATTACTGCATGGCCCTCTGCCAAAGGGAGTGGGAAGGAGAAGGGGAATCTGAAGTTCAGAGGGGCAGAAAGAGGAAGGGGGGGGGCGAGGAGAAGGCGGAACAGAGAGGAGGCAGCTCGCCAAGCTGGGGAGAGGAAGAGGTGGGCAGTGGCCAGGCCTGCAGGGGGGCCCACTGGGCCGCTTCCTCAGCAGCAGAAGGCATCGGGGCCCTTGGGTCCTGCCCAGCCCCTAAGGAAGGAGATGGGGCACTGCTGTTTCTCCCGAGGTGAAGAGCTCTCAGGAGGGAAGCGGGTGCTATAGAGAGGAAATGGGAGGTGGGGGAGAACCTTGTTACTTCGCCCACTTTTGAGCCAGAAGGGCTAATGACACACAGGTCAGACATGCAGCCCTAGAGACTCAGGTACGGGGGACAGGCGGATCCCAGTCACAGGGATTAGGTGGGTGACTGGCTAAGGCACAGGCTGCAGTCCCAGGCACTGCCGTCAAGCTCCCCACGGTGCTTCTTCCCTGGGCTGGCCTCTGCACTGAGCATCGGGAGCACCAGTCCCTCAGCTCCTTCCTCCCCCTGCCCGTATGCAGGAAGCTTCCTAGTCTGACGATGACCCACCCCAGAATGATACCTCTCTGTGCAGAGGGAACTCCTTATATGTCCCCATCCCCTTTAAGAACTGTCTGTGTGTCTCTCTCCCGAGGTGACATCCCACTCTAGCTCTCAGACCAGAACCTTCTTCACAAATTCTTGACAACAGATGATATGGTTTCCTATTTTCCCATCTCCCACTCCCCTTCTATTTCGGGAGGCTGAAAGGATGTGTGGCTCTTCCCGCGCCTTTATTATTTTGCTCTTTCTGTCTGCCCTGCTGCCCCAGTCTTGGGTTCAATGCTGGTAACTTCAGAAACAAATCTAAGAGGCCTTGGGGAAGTGTTAGGTTGTCATTTCCCGAAAGTGAAGATGGACTTTCCTCCTCCCTGCACCTCCAACCTGCAAACCCCTGATATTTCGACAGTTTGCCTCATTCCCTTCATCACACCACACCCCCACTGGCCTTAGGTTTTGTTTATTATCCCTTTAAATTACATAGCCCCTTAAGAGAGAAAAAAAGCCTGATATGGAGAACAAAGAAAGTTATGGCCTTTTAAAGTACTTTTATGGAGGCTTTTCATGAACTTTACGAACGGAGTAAAAAACAAGTGTGAAAGGATTTTTCAAGGAAGGAACATGCTTTTGCAATTTGCTGGAAGTTTTCCCTTGTGTTCCAGAAAAGCAGCCTCCCCATTACTCACCAGGGAGGCACGCAGGCCAGGGAGGAAGGGGGCTCAGCGAATAAAAACAGGCCTTTCCCCCATCCATGTGCAAACAACACTTAATAATCAAATTGAAAAAACACACAAATGAAATTAAAACGTTTTCCAAATGGGCTGCAGCCCCGAGGCCAGACTTCATGGGGCCGTGGCTTGGGTGAATTTGTATCTTTGCCTTAATTGGGATCCAGGCAAAGTGGCTGGGGGGAAAGCCAGATTCTGGTGTCAACGGGAGGGTAGGACAGCCACTGGAGGCGGGGAGGCCGGCTGGGAGCCAGCACCCCAGACTCTCTGTTGTCTCTGCTCCCATGGGGTGTCACCCATCTCCTGGGACTCAGTTTATAAAGCAGCCCAGACCTCTCCCATATGGCAGGGAGCCCCGGCGCACCCCTGTAACTGCACTGGGTCACTCACTCACTCACTAGTTTGCTTACTGGGTCCCATCAGCATATGGACTCGCTATCTTGTCTCCAATCTTAAAACAAAGGCAAGAAAAAAAAACCCCAAAAGCCAAAACTTCTCTTGACCTCACCACCGTTTGGCTGTGAACCCATCTCTCAGCTCCTGTTTCAGTTGCCTGGACTCCGGTGTCCGGTGATTCCCTTCCTGATGTCTCCTGCACTCCATCTGTTCGGGCTTCTGCCTGCCTCACTCCAGCAGAACTGTCCTGCTGAGGTCAGGGTCAGCGGTCCCTCCATGTGAATAAATCAGGTCTCGGGCCTCGTCCTTGACCCACCAGCAGTAGGCAGCCAACACCTCATCCCGGAGACACTGTTCTCCCTCGACTTCACTCCACCACTTTCTCTGGGTTCTCTCTTCTGTGCTAGCCAGTCCTTCAGAACCTCCTTGGCTGGTCCTTCCTTTTCTCCTGACCTCTTGCCTCAGAGCACCCCAGTGTGCACTGCTTGGACCTTCTCTTTATACTCATTTCCTTGGTGATTTCATTCAGTCTCATGGCTTTGCAATTAATGCATGTGCTGATTTTTATCTCCTTAGCTTCCACCCTGGATTTCAGACTTGTGTACCCAATGGCCTACTCAACATCACCCCTTGGATGTTAAATAGACATTGCAACCTTAGCATGTTGAAGACTGAGTCAAGTCCAAGATTTTTACAATGACGCTACACATTCTACCCTCCTTGAAACTTTCTCACCCCCTCTAGCCTCAGTGGGCTCCGTGCCATTCCTTGAAAAGGCCAGGCAGTGTCTCCCTCTGGGGCCACTGCACTCATTGTGTCCTCTCCTTGGAAGGCTCTTCCTCCAGACATCCACACAGCTAACTTTAGTTTTGTTTTCTCCTGAACCAGGATCCAATCCAACACATTGTTGTGGTTCAGTCTTTCTAGTTTCTTGATCTAGAACTTCCCCACCACTTTTTTAAAAATGATATTGATTTTTTTTTTTTTAAATACTGATTGCCTTGTAGAATGTCCCTTGCTCCACAGTGGCCAGACCATCTCTTCTTGGTGTCATTTAAGTGTTCCTCTACCCCCTGTATTGCCTATAAACATGGTCTCTCATCAATCCTTCTCATATGGTGTCTCTTGCTAGCATTTGACAATCCTTCCTGTTGCCTTAAGCTCTCTGCTGGTTCCCTGAGCAGCCATTAGAGTTGCTTATCCTTCCTCACTCATGTGGCCGCGTAAAATGTCATTGTTCCCCAAGGATTTGTCTCTGGCCACCGTGTCTTCTCACTATATACAAATTCATTTACTTATATTTTTTAAATCTACCTTCTTTATGCTAATGGTGTCCCAAATTTATAGCTCTAACTATCTGCTAGAATCTTCACTTGGATGATATTTATTCTTGCACTCTCTCTCTCCTAAACTCTCTCCAGAACGAACTTTGTGACAGGCATTGCAGATGAAGTCAAGAACAAGACAGATGTACTCCCTGCCCTCATGGAATTTACTATCTATTGGGAAAGACAGACTCTAAACAAATAGGCTGGAGAGCAGGCAGGGTGATGCATGTGAGGTATAGGAGGTCACACAGAGGACTTAGGACCACAGCTAATAGGACCAAGAAGACCCTGATCGGGATCTGAGCAGTTTGTTCTCAAGGCAATCAGTCGGACCATAATGCAGAAAACAGACCAGAGGGAACAAGAGCAGATGTGCCTGTCCAAATAGGAGACAGGTAAGAATTGATGGTGCCATCCCCAAATGGTCATGATATTTTCCTAACACCTGCTCTAGTTTTTCTCATCTGGCCACTTAATTATGTAGGTGTGAAGCCAAGAGTCACCACCTTAATTCAGGGCCTCACAACTGCTGCAGTGGTGTCCTACAGGACCAGCTCCCTCTACTCTGTCTTCACTGTGGAGGGGATAGGCCTTTCTTCTCCTCTTGCTTCTCTTCCCCTCCCCCCACCCTGACTTTCCTGCGCTGTTGCCCCCAAAAGTAAGGGAAGTGAATATTATAATGTAACTTAGGAGGACCTCTACGCCATGCTAGGTGCTGAAACTCTGCTAGCTTGTTCACTTCTATACCTGGAGAAGTCCCTGAAATGTTTTTTCGAGACATCCCAATATCAGAACAGATGTCCATCTTTGTTTTGTATTCCTCTTCCTGCAAGACCCCAGGTCCCTTCTGTCCCCCATTGGGCAGTTGGAGTGGTGAAGTAGGTAATGACTGCCACCTAGGGAGAGGCCTGTTGTGGAGTGGGGTGGGGAGGGCAAGAGGAGGAAACTAAAAGTTGAGGGGATAGCAAGGAGTTGGAAGAATAAGGTACAGGAAGAGCTTCTCTGGTACTCTTTGCTGCCTGAAGGGTAGCTGTGGGATTAGTTCTAAAAGGGAGCCAACTTTTCTACCCCAGAATATTCTCCTTTGGCAAAAGGATTATTTTAGGCTGATTATTTTTAAAAAACAGCAGAAACGGGAGAAGCTCTAAAAATTGAGTAGAAGTTACCCTTTTGAAAGAAATATTTGTGGTTGACCCTTGAACAACAACACAAATTTGAACCGCACAGGTGCTACTTAGATGAGGATTTTTTTGATAAATAAAGCACAGTACTGTAAATGTATATTTTCTGCCTTATGATTTTCTTAATAACATTTTCATCTCTCTGGCTTACTTATTGTAAGAATATAGTATATAATACATATAACATATAAAATATGCGCTATAAGCGTCTGCCTTCGGCTCAGGTCATGATCCCAGCGTCCTGGGATCGAGCCCCGCATCGGGCTCCCTACTCAGCGGGGAGCCTGCTTCTCCCTCTCCCTCTGCCTCTCTCCCTGCTCATGGTCTCTCTCTCTCTCTCTGTATCTCTGTGTCTCAAATGAATCAATAAAAAAAAAAAATCTTTAAAATATGTGCTAATCAACTATGTTATTGGTAAGGTCAGCAGTAAGCTTTTAGTAGTGAAGTTTTGGGGGAGTCAAAAGTTATATGCAGATTCTTAGATGCAAAGGGGTCGGCACCCCTAACCACAATATACAAATTTCCATTTGGAACAGTGTCTCCTTCTCTGAACCAGGAAGAGAAGGATGACTACATCTCTAGAAACTTATCAATGGGGAAAGCATGGACTTAAATCTGCATAATAACCCTACCCTTGTTTACTGTACTTTGCCTAATAACCTCCCACAACTGGCTCTCCCTCCACCCTCACATCATCTTTTGTCTTTAGCCGGAGATGTTATTTAAAGTGGTGGCCCGGGCCATTTCAGGGAATCACTCAGTTTTCCTGGATATCTCCCATGTATATAGGAGGTATACATGTTATTAAACTTCTGTTTGTTTTTCTCCTGTCTTTTATTACAGGGGGAATCTCAGCCTAGAACCTAACAGAGTAGAGAGAAAACGATTTTTCCTCCCCTACAGTCCCAATGTTTTAGAGGTTAATGTGACATAGGAAGAGTTAAGTTATCCAAGGAGCCCACTCAACTCCTCAATACACTCCAGACTCAAAGTGGGCCAGACTATACCACTTGAATTTTATTAGGAAGTAAATGAACTTTCTTCAAAGATATGCATATGCTTCCCGGTTAAGGGAGGGAGCATGACCCTAACATCCCCCTTTCAAATGTGAACAGATACCTGGATTCCTCCAGTGTGGTGGACGAAAGGCTAAGTAAGTGAATGAATGGATGAACATACGAATGCCATGCATTGTGAGGTGTGGGATATACCATCATTCAAGGCAAGTGAGATGCTTTCTCCTTTCTTAGAGTCAAGATCCTAGGCAAGGAAAAGGCCAAGAGTATACAATAGAATATATGGGAAGGAAAGATAGAACTGAAAGGGAGGGAGCTGAGCCAGGAAAAAGTGGAAAGGAGGGTGGATGGGGAGCTAAGACCCACCTTTTAGGTTTCCCATGGCTTTACTATAATACTCAATTCTTGGCCTGTAGAAGAGTAGCTCTTCAAAGAGCTGAGAAAATGCTTTTTGAATCTGAAGCTGAGTTCATTCCAACTCTAAAATTCACCCTTCTCCCCAGGTCCTCAGCCTTGGGCACAAGTAGAATGGTATGCACCGGGTTGAAAGTGTAAAGGAAAGTTCAGCTGGTTTGAGCCTTCCCATTAGGGCTATCTAGGTAGATGAGTAACAGAGTCAAGAGGGGTAGCCTTTCAAATGTTTAACCATGGTGAGTCACCTCCGCAGAGACCCCAAGGACATAAGGACCCTGTGGCAGCCAGAACATACTTCTAAGGTCACATCTTGGTGTTGGATCTTTTCCTGGAACAAATGGACAAAAAAAAAAAAAAAAAAAAATCAACATTGACTAATATTTCTTGAGTCCCCACAGAGCCTGGGCCTGGGCCTGAAGAACCCAGAGGCAGTCCTTAAAATATTTGTCCTTGAATATTTATGCAGCTCTGACAGTGGGCTATACATGATATATGGAGGAGAGGGGTGAGCAAGGTGAACTTCCTTCTTAATTATAATTGTGATTCAGCAAAGGAAGAACTGTAAGAGAGCATAAAATGTGGGGCCAAAAGAGTGTAGAAGAGGGTATGGCCACCTCTCCTTGATTATTGGAGAGGAACTTTTGAAATGAGTCTTGACAGTTGAGTAGAAATTCTTCAGAAAGAGGGGTAAAAGATACCTCTGGGTTGATCCTCCAGCCAGAAGGAGCATGTAATATAAAAAGATATGGGGAGAAAAAGAACTGAAAGCAGGGATTCAACTAGATACTTGCACCCCAATGTTCACAGCAGTGTTATTCACAGCTGCCAAAAGATGGAAACTACCCAAGCGTCCACTGACAGATGAAGGGATAAACAAAATGTATGTGCATACAATGGAATATTAATTAGCCTTAAAAGGAAGGAAATTGTGACACATGCTACAACATGGATGAGCCTTGAAGACATTATGCCATGTGAAAAAACCCAGACACAGAAGAACACACATTGCATGATGCCACAAATATGAGGTACCCAGAGTAGTCAAGTTATAGTGACAGAAGGTGGAAGGGTGGTTACCAGGGGCTGGAGGAGAGAGAGAGAATGGGGTATTATTGTTTAATGGGGATGGTGTTTGAGTTTGGGTTGATGAAAAGTTCTGGATATGGATGGCGGTGAAGGCTGCACAACAATTTGGATGTACTTAATGCTACTGAACTGTATACTTCAAAATGGCTAAAATGCAGGGCGCCTGGGTGGCTCAGTTGGTTAAGCATCGGACTCTTCATTTTGGCTCAGGTCACGATCTCAGTGTTGTGAGATCGAGCCCTGCGTCAGGCTCAGTGCTGGGTGTGGAGCCTGCTTAAGATTCTCTCTTTCTCTCTCCCTCTGCTCCTCCGCACTCCCTCTCAAAAAAAAAAAAAAAAAAAAAAAGGAGAAAATGATAACTTTTATGTTATCTAGGTTTTACCACATTTTTTTTTAAATGACAAGAGAAAAAGATGTGGGAAAAGGAATGATCGTGGTGTATTTGGAGAAAGGTGACACGTAGGTATGGCTGAAGCTTCAGGTGGGATGAGACTGGGTAATGGGAAGCCTAGTCCAGGTAATGGAAAGTTCTGTACCCGAGGAGGTGGGGCTTCACATCAGGGAAACAGAGAGTTCACAGAGCTGGGAAGCAGGGTAGTCCCACGGTGTTTAAGAAAGTTCTAGCCATGAGAGAAGAAAGACGAGTGGTGAAAGGCTAACTACGAGGCACTGCAGAAGTCTCTGTGAGATCGGAGGAGAGCTGGAACGGGCCATGGAGATGAAGAGGGGATAAGAGCCTCCAGAGAGGAAGTCGAGCTGATAAAAATGTACGTCTGTGGCACTGAGTGTGAGGCTGAAGGAGAATGGGAAGCTGAGGACGCATCTGAGGCTTCTAATTTGGGACAAAGAGGGCAGTAGGGCCAGCCACTAACTTAAGGATTTCAGGAAGAAGGGTCCTTTATGGGAAAGGACACAAATTTGATTTGAGACATATTTAAGTTTAAAGTGCACTTGTATTTAGTACATGTGATTATAAAATGTCTTTTATTTGACTCCATTTCTTTTACTGTGTTCTTGTGTCTACAGCTAGATATTTAAACACACAGCTCCAGCATATGCATGCATGCATTCATTCATTCATTCACTCACTCATTCAAAAGGCATATATGGAGCACATCTGCATTGCTCATGGCACTTCTCTGATCTTCAATTCCACCCCCATACCAAGAATAAGCAGCGAATCTAGGCATGGAATACAGGTGTTCTGCTATTAGGTGCTTTTCACTCCACAATAACTTCTTCCCCCTAAAGAAAATAAGCCAGGTGTGTAATAAGACTCTCTCTATGCTTGTATCTCATTTAAATTCTCACAACCACCCCATGTGATCATCACTGTTCTTCTTTTCGGGGGGAGAGAAGGATGATAAAGGGACACCAGGAAAACTTTGAGGGTGAGGGACAAGTTCATCATGATTGTGACAATTGTGGAACAGGTATATACATAAGTCAAGACTTATCAAATTGCACGATAATAATACCTCAATCAAGCTGTTTCATAAAAGTTTTCGTCCATAACAACAAAGTGACTTTTGATAAGGTGTCGTTTGTTGAAAAGAAATCAATAATTTAGTTATGAAAAACAAGCAAAAATCTTTCTGTGTTTTCCTTCATTTCTTTTCTTACCACTTCAACTTGTTTCTCATTTTTTTAGGGACCACTTCTCCCCCGCCATCATCTCCAGACTGCTTTGGTTCAAATAGAGCAATTCTGTTCATCTGTTTCAGGTATAATGTATATAGGTCAAATTTACCCTTTTTAGTGTACATCCCTGTGTGTTTTGACAAACACATACGTATGTGATCCACCACCACCATCAAGATAGAGAACATTTCCATCCCTGCCAAATTCCCTTGTGCCCTTTGGAAGTCAATCGCCTCCCCTCAGCCAGCTTCTGGAAAGCACGGTTGCATTTTCTTTCTGTATGGTTTTGCCTTTTCCAGATGTCATATAAATGGAATTACACGGCCTGTAGCCTTTGGAGTCTGCTTCTTTCTCTTGGCACGGGATTTCTCAACCTTAGCACTCTTGACGTTGGGGCTGGATCATTCTGTTGTGCAGGCCGCCCTGTACACCGTGGGATGTTTAGTAACATCCGGGCCTCTACCCACTAGATGGCATCTTCATCGAGTGGCATCTCCTGCCCCAACTGCCATGACCAAAAATTTCTTTAGATATTGCCAGATGTCCCTTGGGGGGGCAGAGTCACCCCTGGCTGAGGACCACTGACCTAGCACAATACATTTGAGATCATGCATGAGATCATTCATGTATCTTTGATGTTTGATGGTTCACGTATCTTTCATGTTTGATTCTTTTTACTTATACAATGAATGTTAACTACTACCGCATACTGTCTGTGCAAAATATGATAATACAGAACAAATCCAAAACACTGAATGAACATAGACTAAAAATATGGTTGGAAGAGGCCTCTCTGGGATGAAGAATGGGCTGATAGAAAGATGGCAGGTCCATTTTCCTCTGAAAACATTTCTTCCTCTGGACAGAGACTTGAATTATGGCATCGACTGCTTTCAATCTGAATACGAGGCTTTGGCCAGAAGATCCACTTTGGCCTTCCCATAAAGTAGCCACACTCAGGCGTCGACCGCCGAGAAGGTGGCAGGGCATCAGTGACCGTGAAGGGCAGTGTCCCTCCTCCTCTGCGGGGTGCGCTTCTCAGTCCATCTCTTGACATCTCCCGTATAAAGCAGGGATTGTAACACTAGGAGGATGGTTGGCGCTGCTTCAGGGGAGTGCCAGGACATCAAGGAGGAAAGCGAGTCCAGCCTTCTGCAAGTGGCTGGGCAAGCACAGCCATCTTCCCACTCTGGTTTCCACTGTTTGCTTGTTGGCTCAGTTGTGCATACTTCATGCTGTCTGTCCACTACCGGCCTGCACCCACTTAATTGCATGTGACCACACATCTGCTGTGTGGTGAGCAGCCGTCATTGCGCTTAAGGGGTGGCGGAGGGCTCTCAGCGGGGAAAGGCTCTCCAACATTCTGGAGCAGGGAACAGGGAGCTAAAAATGCCCTGTGCTTGGCTAGACATAGTGTGTCTGGGATTTGTGCTGATTGCATGGGGGCACTGGAGTTTCTGTTTGGAACAAAAACCCTTCTAGGGGGGAAAGCATTAGAGGGATGGGCCTTTGTGCTTTCTTTTGGAAAAACATTGTTTATAATAATAACAATCACATGATTTTGCAAAGCTGCGTTTGTTGACTGATTAAGTAAATAAGCGAATAAATTTAGTATACAGCTGGCCCCCAAGGCGAAACTGGGAAAGGGATAAAGCTGGTCACGGGTACTTCTAGACTCTTCTTAGGAGCCCTTTTCTTGCTTCTTAACAAACTTAACAAATCCTGAATGAGCAACTCCTCTGCTGTAGGCCCTGTGCTGGGAGGTATATGTACATCAACTCATCGCACTGTACACTTTGAATTTTATAATTTTGTCAATTATGTCCTGATAAAGCTGGAAACAAAAAGAATGCAGGAATGATGTAGCTCATGGTTGTGTCATGTGGACAGCTGCAAATAGCTGGATTGCCGTGCGGCCGAACGCACAGTACAGGCTCAGAGGCGGCCCTTGCTCTTGGCCATCACGCTCCACTTTCTCATGTCGCACGACCGAGGCATTTAACTGTCAGATGCTGAATCCCAGATTGATTCATTCAACAAATACTATGGGACACACTCTGTTCTAGGTATTGGGTAGATAGCGGTGGACCACAAAAAGATAAAAATCTGCCTTCAGGGGTCTTATAGTCTAGTGGGGAGAGGCCCCCAACACAAAGATGAAGGAGTAAATGACATGGGAGATCATATAGAGAAACACGAGGCAAGCGAGAGAAAGAGAAAGAACTGGGCCACAATTCTTGTTCACTAGGGCAGTCGGGGGGGGCCTCATATTTGATCAAATACCAGAAAGAGTGGGAAGGTCGATATCTCCGGAAAGAACGTTCCAGACACAGAAATCAACAAGCGCAAAGATCCTGTGGTAGAAGCACGGCATTGGGAGTGACACTAAGGAGACCAGTTTACGTGTGGTGGCAGGATGGTAGCAGGGGATGAGGCCCAAGTGGGGCATCAAATGAGGAAGTTCTTGCAGGCTATGACGAGGGCTCTCCCTTTCATTCTGTGTGTGATGATATGTGCTATGGTCTGAATGTTAATGTCCCCCTCCCCCAGATTCATATGCTGAAATCCCAATGTGATGATGTGAGGAGGTGGGGCCTTTGGGAGGTGATTAGCCCACGAGGGCCGAGACCTCATGAATGGGATTAGTGTCCTTGGAAAGGAGACCCCAGAGAGTCTCCACAGAGACTCCCTCACCTCTTCTACCATATGAGGATACAGCAAGAAGCTTGTGACCCAGAAGAGGGTCCTCCTCTGACTATGCCAGCACCCTGATATTCAAAACTCCCAGCTTTGAGAACTTTGAGGAATACATTTCTGAGGTTTATAAGCCACACAGTCTCTAATATTTGTTATAGCAGCCCAAACAGACTAAGATAGTAAGCTATTGGAACATTTGGAGCAGAGGGATGACATGCTATGACTTATGTTAATAGAAACTCAGCCTGGCTGCTGTATTGAGAATGAACTGTGGGGGGCAAACTAGATACAGTTAGGATGCTCTTAAAGTAATTCAGATATAATAGATGTTGGTTTTGACCAGTGGAGGGGACCAGAAGCGATTGGATTTTACATACGTTTTTAAGTAGTGCCATTGGATTTGTTGACAGATGTAAGGTGAAAAAGAAAGAGAAGAATCAAAAATGATGCCAAGATCTTTGGTCTGAGCAACTGGAAAAACAGGATTTCCATTTACTGAGAAGGGGAAGACTATGGGAGAAGAAAGTTAGAGAGGAGGGTCAGGAGTTTCATTTTTGGACACATGAAGCTTGTGAAGCTATTAGTGATCCAAGCGGTGATGACAAATAGGCAGTTGGCGATAAGAGTCTGCAGTTCAGGGGAAAGTTCTAGGTTGCAGATGCAAAACTGAGAGTCCTCAGGGCACACAGATCGCGGGAGCATGGGTGACGCTACAAGGGAGTGAGTACAGACAGAGGAAAGACAAGCTCTGTGCGCTCAACTCGGGAGCATGCCAACATCTGCAGTTAGACGAGACTAAGAAGGAGCAGTCAGGGATATAAGACAAATTCTCTTGGAATTGAAGAGAAGAAAGGGATTCAAGAAGGAGGAGTAAATGATGATGAATGGAATGAATGCTGTTGATGGGTCAAGCAAGGAGGGTTCTGGAAACTGACCTTTGGATTTAGCATCACTAGGGTCACTGTCAACTTGATAAGAGCAATTTGTGGAGTTATGGGGACAAAAGTCTGAATGGAGATGGTTCAGAAAGAATGGGAGGGGTGCCTGGCTGGCTCAGTCAATAGAGTGCAACTCTTGATCTTGGGGTCATGAGTTCAAGCCCCATCTTGGGCATAGAGCCTACTCAAAAAAAAAAAAAAAAAAAAAAAAAAGGAGCTAGACAACACTTGAGGAAAGCTCTGCTGTGAAAGAAAAGAGAGACAAGGGGTGGAGGTCAGAAAGAGATGAATGCAAAGAGAGAGTTTTGTTTAGATGGAAGAAACTCCTGCACGTCTGTACACTGGTAAGATAGCCCATGGAGGAGGGACACTGATGATGCAGGAACTGAATCTGTGAAGCCCTGACCTTAAGACTATGCAATGGCATGATGCAAAATAATTACGTAGATTAAGTAACAACACAAAAATACTGACGGTATAATGTTCTGTGGTTAAAAAAGAAGAAACAAAATGGAATGGACATATAAATGCAAATGGGTAAAATACAAGCATTTGAGCAAAGATGTGAGGGAAACATGCAGCATGGTAATAGTTGATTTGAAAGTAGCAATTATGGGTAATATTTTTTCTCTTTCAATTTCTAATCGTTCTGTAACATTGCTTTGTTGGTATTATAAAAATGTTTTTAAATGAATTGAATTGCTGTTTGCAACCTTGCACCATATGAACATGATAATGGGAATAAAGACGTTGTGTGGATGAAATTTACAATGGATTTTTCAGTTGATTTGTTTGATTTGTTCATTCATTGAGCGTTGACGGAGGCCCTGCCATGTTCAGGTACCCAGGATAAAGTGGTGAACAAGGCAGCTTGAGGTCCCAATCCTCAGGATCACTCTGGTTGTCAGAGAGCAAAGGGCACAGCCCAGTCAGGTTTGAAGGAGGGAAAGTGGGAGATCCAGGACCACATTCATTCCCTGAAAAAAGCATTTCTTTTTTTTTTTTTTTAAGATTTTATTTATTTATTTGACAGACAGAGAGTTAGCGAGAGCAGGAACACAAGCAGGGGGAGTGGGAGAGGGAGAAGCAGGCTTCCTGCTGAGCAGAGAGCCCGATGGGGGGGCTCGATCCCAGGACCCTGGGATCATGACCTGAGCCGAAGGCAGACACTTAACTTACTGAGCCACCCAGGTGCCCCAAAAAAAGCATTTCTTATTTCCAGCAGCTGTGCTGCTCACACCTGCCCTCCAGACACAGGACCTTGACCCAGATATGGAGGGTCACCACACATCACCTTTCATAGGGACCATTACAATGACTGGTCTCCCTGCCTTCTTGGCTTCTCCCTACTGTCCAGATCCATACTGCTGCTAAGACTCTACAGGGTTGGCCTGCCTTGGCTGTGAGTCTTGGGTTGGCATCACCCACACTTGCAGCTACAAAGCAGCTTTGTGTGCACATGGAAAATTCCTTTCCCAAAGCTGTGCCCAGTGCCAAAGTTTGTGTTCTCAACTACAATGCTAAATCACCTCCAGATCCCCAGGCTGTATCATCTCCAGGGGGCATCCGTCAGTACTCCCATCTTAGAACAACAGCAGTCCCTGAGAAACAAGTTGGGAGCATGAAACAGCACACTGGTCATGATGAATTTTAGGCACTGCCTAAACTCACTTGGGACCACTCAACAGGAGATGACACTCTTTGGTACTCAAAGGTACTAGAAAAGGTACTAGAAACCTTGGGGAAAACCACATGTTCAAGTCTCTTAGGAAAAATGAGAAATAGTGCCAAGACGACGATAAAATGCCATTCAGATATATTGAGAAGCAACATGGTAGGGGAAGGACATGGACTTTGGTATTAGATGGGCCTGTCTTAACATCTTGACCTTACTGCTTACTTGCTGTGTCAGAAACAAAACCTCTGTGCGTTCAGTCACCTGTAAATGAGAATAATGTCATCGTTATCAGGAATAAAGGAATTAAGCATAAACTATGTGCCACACTGGAGGTACTTAATCAAGGATCATTATGTGATTTCTCCTGCACTCCTACAGCATTGTGGTGACGGTGTGAACACGTGTGTATTCAGTGTGTGGTCCCAGCTTGAACCCAGGAGCGAGCTTGCTGAAAGGTGTCTGGGTCGAAGGAGAATGAGGGGACAGTTTGGTCAGATGTTCCCCGATGGGCAAAGGGGGAGTGAGCCTTGGACACAGCTTCCTGACGTGGTCCCACACATGTGAGTTGGAGGAGGGGCTGCAGGAAGATACCCAATGAGTTATTTTTATGAAGGGCTGTGTGATAAGGAGAACTGCAGAGTGCACAGGACAAAGCCCACTTCTGAGAGGGCCAGTGAGGTGCTGCCACATGGAGGCCTCAGGAGTGTACAACAAACACCACACTACACCCCGAGGGTCTGGAGACCCAGGGCGGCAGATGGCCGCAGCCGGGACAGGGTGGCATTCTCAGGGAGGAGTCCACTCCTTCTCAATGGCTTTTGGACATCAGCGAGGAGGGTCGGGCAGGTTTTCTTGAGCTCACCTGAGATACCCCAGGGATGCAGAGAAATTGCCCATGGGACGTTGAGGGGAACAGGAGTCTTGCTTCACCAATAGGGGTGAGATGCTCCACGAGCTGGTCCTGGGCCTCTTTACCCTGGATACATTCCTTGTCTTCCTCCTGCCCTGCTCTGTGTTCCAGGGGGCTGCCCTTGTTGACTGTGTTTCTGAGGCCCCTTATTATAGACTGAATGCTTGTGTCGCCCTCAAGTGTGTATGTTGGGATTCTAACCTTCAAGGTGATTATATTTGGAGGTGGGGCCTTTGGGAAGAGATTAGCTCATGAGGGCAGGGCCCTCATGAATGGGCCTAGTGCCCTCATAAAAGAGACCCCAGAGAGCTCTCTCACCCCTTCCACTACGTGAGGACATAATGAGAAGACAGCCATCTATGAATCAGGATGTGGGCTCTTACCAAACACCGAATCTGTCCGCGCCTTGATCTTGGACTTCCCAGTCTCCAGAACTGTGAGAAATAAATGTTTGTTGTTTAGGCCACTCGATCTATAGTATTTTGTTACAGTAGCCCAAACGAACTAAGAGGGTCTCTGGCCAGGCATTAGCAGGAGATGGGGGGGTTGAGTGGAAGGAAGATGGCAGTATCTGGGTAGCTTCTCTAGCAATGACTCTATCTTCTCTGTGGCTCCAGCTTACACAGAACAAGCCCGTCATAGCTCTGGCTTGTACCAGGTCACCCTGCTCCAAGCTCCATAACCTGGCCTCGTCTCTTGCCTCTCCAGCCTTGAGGTAGCAGTGACTCCCCCAGGTCGCTCATCCCTGGGTTGCCTCATTGTCCCTGTTTGGTTCTCCCTCCTCTATCACCAGTATAACCAGTTCCCTCTATTGTAGAAATGACATGGTGCCTGTTTTCCTCTTTAGACTCTATGGCTACGTCACCATTTTCCCCATAGGCTGAAGAATCTCATGTTCTATGTATTTGGAGATTGTAGATATATATATGGAGGAAGAGGACGTTATAAAATTTTATGAGATGCTAAAAATGACGCCCACTTGAGTTATTCAAGTCTTACTAATCCAAGACTCTCTCTACCCCAACATCCCCAGGAAATAGCAGGCTTGTTCCAAAAACCCAATGAGATGATTCTCTGGTCTTTCTTCCCTCAGCTTGAGCTCATACGGACTGACTTGCATGGTTTGCATCCCACTGAGGTTAGGGCATTCGATTCCATTTCAGATTTACTTCCTTCTTGTGGGTAGACGGTTACAGTAATGGCTCCCAATGGAGCCAGGGCTCCCTCCCTACATCCACACCCTGGTGTCATCCCCTCCCACAGTGAGTCGGAGCTTGGCCATGCAACTTACTTTTGCTAATGGGACAGCAAATGTAACATAAGCAGAGACTGGGAAAATGATTGTGCGTTGAGCCTTTTCCTCTCTCTTGCTGCCTTTGGAACCCAGCCACCATGTGACGAAGCTGAGGCTGGTCTCTGGAGATGCATGGCCTGGCTAACAGAGAGTATTGATTGCTGGAAAAATGAGTAAGGCCATCTTAGACTACCAACGCCATTTTGAGCTGCCAAATGACTGCAGCCAGATGCCCCCAGGTGGGATGACCAGAAGAATCACCCAACTGAGCCCAGACCAAACTGCTGACCCCCAGAACCATGAGTATATAAAACAGTGGTTGTTTGTAGCCATTGAGGTTGGGGTGGCATGTTGTGCAGCAAAGACTAACTCACACAATCTCCTTTCTACCTTTGGTTCTTTCCTACCCACATACCAGCACTTTCTTCCTGTTAAGTAACCCTTTTAGAACACTCTGCCCCTCACAGGTACCTCAGCTCACCAAAGGCAAACTCACTCTCCACCAATGGCCATCTGTGTACTACTTCCCCTCAAGAGTTAAGCCCTAACTTCATTGCATGCAAAGTTTTCCTTAAAAAAAATTAAAAAAAAAAAAAAATGTGGTTTTGCTTCCAAATGATGTTCCAAAGCTCTCTGGCTCACCAAGGAGTAATCCCTCAGCTGGAAAGCGCAGCAATGCTATTTTAGTATGGCACCAAGCCTCTGGCTTCTTGATGTTGCCAGGGCTGCCGATGCTTCTTCATGGAAAACTAAATCAACTGCCTAAGACACAGAGACTTGTCCCAAAGGGATATTTCAGAAAGGAGAGGCCCTCACCTTCTTTCCATTCTGCCTCTTTCTACCGAACCCCTCAGGCCCCCAGCCAGAGATGGATCTTCTTCCTCTGGAGCAATGAACTTCTAACCTGCTTAAGTGGAGGCCCATCTGTTGTCCCTGACCCTTTGGCCTCTCCCCACACTCGTCCTAATTGTTCTCTGATGAAAGCTGAACGTAAGCCTATGTAACACTGCAAAAATGCACGGCTGGCCGACCAAACATTAACAAGAGAGACAGCTATGAGAAAACAATATGCCTGTTTGCTCGACCTCCCTTTCTGCCGGCAGACTAATTCTGGAAACTTTCCCACTCTCCCAGGGAAGAGGTGCTTTGCTAATCCTGCCAAGTGTCAAAATGGATGGCGTTTGAACAGCTTCCTCTGGCTAGGGCTGTTTTTCAGACTATCCCTTGATAGAAACTCTCACGGATTCGGTGCAGACAACATCTCTCCTGGATCTAGTACAGGCGGTAGGGGGAGGGGTTTAGGAGGGGGTCACTGCTTATGAAACTAGTTACCTTTTCTCAAGCATTGCTTTTCCCTGGAAGATGATTAGGTGGGCAGAGGTCACTGAGGAGAAACAGAAGCTCCAGAGACCACCTCAGGGACTGCCAATGACTCATTGCCACAAGGAAAGGGCCTGGGGCCTGGAGGAAGACCAACAGGTTCAGGGCCCAGGCCAGTGGTCTAAATGTCAGCGGTGACCACCTCTTGGGAAATGCCTTCAGGATCCAAGATTCCTAGGCCTCGCCAGTCTGGGTCAAAGAAGGTTCATGACGTCAGTCTGGACCCAGCACCACTTGCTTCTCTCTGTCTCCCCAAAAGTTCCAGGAGAGCTCTTTTCTGCTTTCATGTCTTTAGGGAACCTTTCCTTGGCCCACTCCCAGCTAAATCATCCTTGGAATCTGCTGATCTACCTCTCCTTCCTTTGTGGCCCCACTGTGTCCTGGACATTCTCTCATGGAGAACTTCTACACCTGATTACACTTACTTGTCTGCAGATTTGTCTCCTTTTAATGGACTCTGGCCTCCTACAGAGAAGGTGACACGTCATATTACTCCATATCCCCAACTATCAACCCAGTGTGTGCACTCAGTAGGCACTCAGTAAATATCCTCATTTTCCCATTTAACTCAGAGAAGGTAGCCTGCCCAAGGTCACCCAACAGGTGAGTGCCTGAGCCTGGATTTGGACCCAGGTTTGTCCTAATCTAAAGCCTTTGCCATTCCTCTACTCCACATTGTCTCCTCAGTTAGTGACCCCTGCCCACCTCTCTCTCTCTCTCTCTTTCTCTCTCTCACACACACATACACACATGCACGCACAGGTTCACACATGTCACAAGACAGTATGGGTAGAATTACAGACTGTCAGAGGAGGAAATGATCTAAGACATCATGGAAACCCACTCAATTCTTTAACAAGTAAAGAAACTGAGGCCAAAGACACGAAATCATTTGTGTGAGCTGATGTGCTTTGAGCCAACTTTAAAATGTGGTCTGGGGCTATTCCTGTTGATAATCATATTCAACTTATCACTATATATCAGAGCCTCCTAGTCAGTTTAACTCATAGCTTCATGGAAGAAACGTAGCCAAGTGATACACAGTGCCTGCCTTCTGAGAGACTTCAGCGTAGTTGGGAGAGAAATACGAGCATAGCTATAAATCCAGGGTAGGACGTGAGGAATCCAAAGCAGTTCAGGCCCTCAGAGGAGAGAGAACTCACATTGATTGAGCAGAGGCAGGAAAGCCTCTCACAGATGATAAACTGAGACGAGCTTTACAAAGAGGCTGGATGATGGGAAGCCCAGACCAGGGTACTGCACGTGCGTCGGCATAGAGGTAGGAAAGCGCATCCTGCGTCTCAGAGGAATGGTTCCACGCAAACGTGCCCACGGTGTGGACTCTGCCTGAAGGCACAGGATGGAGATGGAGCTGCCGGGCAGGACTGGGGTGTGCTTTGGGGTCATGAGAGCAGGTGGGAAACAAAAACATCTTCCCCTGGTATCTCAGGAGAGAGTAATGCTCACAAGCCCATCTGGGGAAGGGAGCTAAAGGGACAGGGACCTGGGGATTTACAAAGAGTAAGAGAAAAAGAAAAAGCTCAGTAATTTGGACCTGATTAGAATAGAGTTCTTCAGGCTGCAAGAAAGAGGGAGAGGGATCCTGCTTTAAGGCACTCATAGGCTTTTCCCTTCTGTTTCCCACTCTCCCGGGTCCACCTGAGATATCCATCTGCCTGTAGGAGGAGGCACGACTGTGCGGGGGTGAGGTGGGGGGGTGCAGGGAATCTGCGTGTGCAGATTCATGTTGATTTCGGAAGGAATTCCAAGAGAGAGAGACCCACGTAATGTTTAGTTTGGGTCATTCAAAATAGGATTATGCAGAAAGTTCTAGCCTTTAGGAGCCAGACCATTATCTTGAGAAGGGATTTTCCAAATTCTTCCTCCTCCCTCGGAATAGAGCTCAGAGTCCTTCTGTTTGCCGAGTAAGAGACCAAAGCCAGTCCTTCAGGGCTTACATGAGTCGGAAAGGAAGAAATAGAAGTAAAGGAAAAGCCCACCCTTTTTCTGTACCTGAAAATCTTTTAAAAAGAGGAGGAAGTGGACAGAGTGTGAATAGCTAAGCAATCAGCGAAATTGTCCTGCTGTTCCCATCTCTGGGCCTGCAGAGGGGAGGGTGCTAGAGAAGTATTACACTTAGGACTCTGGGTGGAAGCCCCTTCACAAGCCACCCCGTTAGAACCCAGGGCACAGCCCCAGAAAAGGAGCTCCATATGGTCTGCCCCAGGGGAGGCCTGAAGTTCAGCTTCCCTGGGCGCACCCTCAGTCCCCATGGGGTGCAGATGCTAAAGTGGGAGACAGTGGGCCCACCAAAGGGCCTGCTGTTATGATACAAGGTGACCTCCCAGCCACGTCTAAGGAGTGGACCTCCCAGCTAACAGACTGGAGGACCAATGGAAAGAGCTTAGGGTTGCTGCCCAGCTGAGGCCGGGGCACCAAACTGTCACCAGGAGCATTGCCTGGGCCCGAAAAACAAGACACACTTTCAGTCCCGGAGTCCAGGAGGTCAAGTATGACCCAGGCCAAAAAAAAAAAAAGACCTCTTCCCGAAGACCAGCGCACAGCACACATCCAAGGGCCTTGGTGGGACCAAAGAACCCAAGACCTCTGGTGCCATGAGAGGAGAAAGCTTCCTCACTCCATAATCCCATGCCTCTAGGGTGGGGGACAGAGGGGGTGACTATCGGAGACACTGAGTGTTTTTCCTAAAGACTGAGCATTATCTGAAGGGTTTAAAATATCAGTTCAAAATTTAACTGGATTGGACATTTAGTTTTTCTTTCCCATCCCACTAACTAGTGGGTGGGGTTCAGAAGAGAGAGACCAGATTAGTTCTAAGCAAAATAATGATACTCTATTTTCCCTGCACATCCGATATGTGGTGAGTTCTATTTGTGCAACCGGCTCCCCTGAGTTCTTGGGACACCAGCTCCAGGCCTGAACTGGACTCTTCCGGCCTGGGGAGGGGCCCCCCGTGAGTCTGTGCGGGGGGTGGGGGGCATCCTGGCAGAGCTGAAGGCCACCCCGCTCCTGTCCTGCGGAGTGGGGAAGCCTTGCGGAGAGCAGCTGAGCAAGAGGGAAGGTCTCTGCTGCACAAGGTGGGAGCCAGGCTGCGGCAGGCTGGCCCAGGGTGGGGAGAGGAAAGAGTCTCGCAGTAGCAGGAACTGAGGGGGAGAAGAAACTGGAAGGAAAGACCGACGCTAAAAAGAGACATGGGAAGAGAAGTAGGGGCTTGACGCCCAGGAGAGGATCCGGAACCAGGCCAGGGCCTTTGCCACGTGTCCGGAGTGGGGAAAACGGCCCACAGTGGTGCTGGGAAGCCCGAATGCCCCGTGGGGGCCGGGCTGAAAAATAGTGGGGCCATCTCCAGTCGGGGCGTCTAGGAGCAGAGGAGGGCCCAGAGAAAGAGGGGGACAGAGAGAAGAAGGAGAACAACCATGGCTCTCACTTACTGGGCGCTCGCCCTGTGCGGAGATTCCGGCGCAGGCCTGGGGAGGCTCTTCCCAAGGCTGTGACGCCCAAGAGGGACGCTCGGGGCCTCCTGGGGGCAACAGACCTGCCCCCGCGCGGGGCTTCCTCGGCCTGGCCTGGCCGTCGGTGGGGGTGTGTGTGGAGGGGGACCAGGGACCCACCTTCCAGGGAAGCAGCCGGTCCCTCCTTTGAGCCGCAGGCCCCCGGAGCCGTGGCGGCGGCTTTGCGCGGGGCGCTGCTGCCCCCTCCTGGGGACGCTCCGCAGGCCCCTGTTGCTCCGGGAGCGGCTCCGGGGGGCCCCTGGGGCCTGGGCGGCGGGCGCGTCGGAGCCGATCCGGCTCAGGTGTCCGGTCCTGCGGCTCCGCCCTGGGCCTCGTCTGCGGCCGCCTCGAGTCCGCGCGCCGCCCTCCTCCGTCGCTGGGCCGCGTCCCCGCGGCCTCCCAGCTGTTCCGCCGTCCTGGCCGCCCCGCGGTGGAGCGTGGAGATCCAGGGTCCCTCGGTGGGCTCAGACGCGGGTTAAGACCCCCCGCCCTGCCGGTTCCTGCTGGTCCTGAAGCTCCCCGGGCCTCAGGTGCTCCCTGGTGAAATAGGGCCACAGTGAGGGACTTGCCAAGGCTCGGCTCCGTCCTGGCACAAGGGCGAGTGCCCAAGAAATAAGAGTCATGATTGTTTTTCTCGGTCTCCAGCCCTCCTCCGTGGGTCCACAGACACTCAGGCTGGAGATGGCCTCCACTGGTTTTCAGCCTAGCCCCACCGGGCATTCTGGCTTCCCAGCACCACTGTGGGCCATATTCCCCGCTGTGGGTACGTGGCAAAGGCCCTGGCCCAATTCTGGATCCTCTCCTGGACGTGGAGCCCCCACTTCTCTTCCCAAATCTCTTTCTAGCATCTTACTTCCAGTTTCTTCTCCACATTAGGTCCCATTGCTGCATGACTCCCTCCTCTCCTTCACACAGACCTCCCCTGATCCCTTTCTCCTTCAGGTCTCCCCTGAGCTCACTCTGCCTTCTAGCCCCATTGGAACCATGACTTCTGACATCCCTGACCGACATCCCCAATGACTTTCAGTTAATCCCGGGGTCTCCAATGACCTTCTTGCCCCCCACAACCCAGTGCCCAATTCCTAGACCGCATTTGATGGCCCTGCAGCATTTCGTGCGACTGAACGTGCTTTCTGCAAATTTTCTGCCCCTTGAATTTCCTGGGACACTCCCTCTGTTTTTCCTATGACCTTGAAGTCAGGCCACACCTCAGTTTCCTTGCTGGCTACTTTTTGTCCACCAGCACCAGCGGCAGGGCTCCTGCTTGGCTTTCTTTTCTTTTCATTCTACACACTCACCTGAGAGCTGTGATCCCCTCACCACCACCCCTGCCCACCGCCTCTTCCCCACCCCAGCCCTCCACCGCCCCGTGGGGCTCCAGCAGCTCACCAGTCTGTCTCCAGCTCAGATCCTTGCCCTGGCTCCCTACGTCTCCATGCAGGTGAGCCCTGGTTGTCTCCATGTGGATGGGGAGAGATACCACCAACTCTGTGGGTCCAAAACTGTATGCCTTGTTCCACAGAAATCTAGGAGACATTTTTAACTCCTTTCTCTCTCTTACTCACCCCTCCTACCATCCAACTGGTTGTGCATTCTGTTGATGTCATCTTATTCTACCTTACTGCCAAGAATCCTTTTTTCACGGCCATGGGCTCAACAACAATTTAGTGGGTGCTTATTATGTACCAGGTACTGCTCTAAGCTCTAAGCATTGTGCATGCATGGCCTCATTTAATTCTCTTAACAGTCTGGTGGAAATAAGAAGGGACTGAGGCATTGAGAAGCCATGTGCTCAGGGTTATATAGGCAATAAGTGGCAAAGCCCAAATGGGCCCCAGGTCTTGCTGACAGCAGAGCCCTTGCTTTTTAGCATGTTGTGCAGTATTATTCCAAGATCAGGTCATTCCTCGCATAGACTGTCACATCGTCTCTTTTACTAGTTTTCTTGACTTTAGTCTCCCCCTCCCCACAGTGTAGCTATCAACAAGACGACTTGCCCTCTGTTGCGTCCTAAAATGAAAATTTAGTCCTGGGACTCTCCTCAAATCCCTTCAATGGCCTCTGTGGCTCTTAAGCTAAAATTTACGCTCTGGAGCCTCCTCCTACCTTTTTACCCAAGCTATTTTTTTTTTTTTTTTACTTATTTTTCATATTACATATGCAGTTTTCCCTGGATCCCCAAGGCAGAATTAAGTGATTTATCAGTTGGGACTAGCTCCAACTACATGTAACAGAAACCCTAATTAATGGTGACTTAAATGAGATCATTAATTCCTCTCTCTTAAAGAGTTCGGAGTATACAATTCAGAGTTGGCATGGTGGCTCCTTTTTATCGCCAATGATCTAAGATCCTTTTGTTTTTTTGTTCCACCATTCTTAACTTTGGCTTCCATCTTTAATGTTTCCTCATGGCTGCAAGATGGCTGCTTAGCCCTCCAATTACAACGACAATCCTAACAGCAGGAAAGAGGAAGAGTCAAGGGCCAAAATGTGTGCCTTCCAGCTAGCTTGGCTGCTTTAATAAGCTCTCCCAGAAGTTGCATCCAGTGACTTCTAATATATACCTTTGGTCTTTCAATGGATACATTGGAGAATGTAGTTTTTTAGTTGGGTGCATTGGAAACCCTAATAGTGCAGATGTCTAGTTAGGGAAAAAGAAGAGGAAGGGTGGAGATGGGATAGAGAGCTAGTCTCTGCCTAGATTTCCTTCCTCTGCATCCCCCTCGCACTCCTGAGTATGTCTGCCATTGCCGTCCCCACATCTCCATGTAAATATCTGTCGAATGAGTTGTCGCTCATATCAGTTTGAATACTCCGTGCAGAGGATGGCCCCTGGCACACAGTAGGTGCTCAGTATAAGTTGCTATTGAATCCCGTCCATATGTAAAGAGATCACAGAATTCTGGATCACAGAGCCCGTCCTGAATTCCATCACTGGACATAGTCATGTAAGAGAATGTTCTTATTTTTAGGAGATACATGCTGAAATATTTAAGGGTAAAGGTCATGAAGACAGTAACTTACTTTTAAATTGTTCTGCAATAATAATAATATGTATCATATTTAGAAACAGATATTATATATGTATAGAGAGTGCATCGGTTAATAGGTAAGTAGAGAGTTAGATGAGAAAGAAAATATGGCAAAATTTTAACAATTGGTGAATCCTAGTGAAGACTTAGGGAGTTCATTGTTCTATTGCAACTTTTCTGTAGAATTCTTTTTACCAAAACAAGAAGTTACAAGGATCACAGAACTCTAGAATTTGAGATTTAAAAGAAGGACCTTGCAAATTGTCAAGTCTGTTCTCTCAGAGAGATGACATGTCTTTCCTAAGGCACAGGATCCCCTGGTCTTCTTCAGCCATAATAACAGCTCAGCTTCTCATATGTGCCCACAATCCCTTCTCCACAGAGCTTTGTGTGTGCTGTTCCCTCAGCCTGGAATGTTCTACCTTCCCCTTGTTGCCTGATTCCTTCTAATTATTCTTCAGATTTCTGTTCAAGCACCATTTCTTCAGGGATGCCACACAGGTATCTAAAACTCAGCATGGCCAACATTGAACTCCTCATCTTCCTTCACAGGGCTTCTTCTCCTTTCCCTCTTCTGTTTCCTATTTCAAGAAATGGCAGCACTATCCACCCAGCTGTCCCCACCCCATACTGGGCACATCTTAGACCCCTCCCTCTCCCTCTGCCACCAGATTCTGCTCCTCTGACCTCTGAAATGTCTCAGTATCCATCCACTTCTCTCCCTCTCCACTATGATTCCTCTCATTCAAGTTGCATCTCTGCAACTGAATTCCATCGGATCTGTCTTTGTTCTGTCTTTATTATTTTACCCCACACCTTAAATCCATTCTCCACGCTGAAGCCAGAATTCCTTCCTAAATCATCAAGTTCACCACCCCACTCTCCTGCTGAAAACCAGCCCAACTTGATGAGCTGACGAACTTGGAAACTCTCACAATATAAACACCTAGAAATTTAAGTGTATAACTGGGTTTGCAAGAAAGAAGGACAAATGCCCCTGCGTCAAAAATGAAGAGGACACTGAAAACGAGAGTGGTTAGCACAGGAGGTGATGCCATGCAGCCCTGGGGGTGGCCATTAGACCTTGAATGGGCCCTAATGGTAGGGGGCTGGGTTTTCTCAAGGGATGCAACAGAGTTAAAGTTTGGCCTCCATATTTGGCCAATATCAGCTTTTAGCTCTGGCTTTAGCTTTCACCTTTGGAAATTCAAATATTCAAATACCTGTTTCAGTGGCATCCTAGCATCCTTGAACTTGTGCATCATCAATAATCATGTGATTATATCCACCAATTTATTCACCGATTTCACCAGTTTTTCCACTTACGTCTTTTCTCTTCTCCAGGATCCAATCCAGGATGCCATATTGCATTTAGACTTATTCCATTTTTAGCTATATATTCTTTAATCACCTCTTCATGTGACAATTTTTTAAAATCATTTTCCATACACCAAAGAAAAAGATAATACAGTTTTTCTTTTTTCTAACATGGTTAATCAAATGTATTTTCTGTTACTGATCATTACGATTTTTTCTTTCAGCTTTATCACTCTTTTTTGGTGAGGCACATAAGTGTTTAAGATTGTTGTCAACCTTGGAAAGACCTCTATGAAATTTCTTTCACAAATGAGCTGTAAATACTTAGTGGGTTTATAATCTCAAATATATTGTTGATGAAAGAAAACTTCCATTTTGACTAGCTTTTGCATAGGAATGAATCCTCCACTTACAATTTTACATTTCTGGTATTAGAAGAATTTTCCATGGACTAGGAAATTGTAGATGGCTCTATACATCTTAACCCTTGTTTCTCTACCATCCACATATTTTTGGTATTGAGCACTGTAGGATTTTTTGCTGGGTGCCAGGCAAGGCAGCATGTGGAGGGTAGGAGTATTTCTGGAAGCCATTCCAGAATCTGAACACCCAGCAATAACTGAACTATACATGGAAATGACTGCAAACCATCTAATATATCCCATGAAACCCATACTAAATGTAGGCCACGTCTTTTTCCTCCTTGTCAAGTCCCCATGGTCATGCCAATGCCACCAACATGAGGAGAAGCTAGAAAAAATTATAGTGAATTAATTTTTTTAATGATATTTTTCTGGATTTTATAGATAATGTTTGTTTTTATTTGTCAACTTTCTAAAATTTGTTGAGATTTCTTTTCTTGTCATCAATGTTTACTTTCAGTCTTAATTTTGTATTCGTAGTTTGCATTGTTTTTTTCCCAAAGAGGAACCAAAATTGCATAAGCTTCAGGCCCCATTAAAACTGGATCTGCCCTGGCGCCTGGGTGGCTCAGTCGGTTAAGTGTCTGCCTTCGGCTCAGGTCATGATCCCAGGGTCCTGGGATCGAGCCCCGCGTCGGGCTCCCTGCTCAGCGGGGAGCCTGCTTCTCCCTCTCTCTCTGCCTGCCTCTCTGCCTACTTGTGTGCTCTCTCTCTCTGTCAAATAAATAAACAAAAACTTAAAAAAAAAAAAATAAAAAAATAAAACTGGATCTGCCCTTGACTGAGAGAGTTCACCACTCACAGACATCAGTGAGAAGCTACGGAAAGATACTTTTCAGGAAGAGGGAAATGAAATCCAGAAGGAAGAGGTGGGATTTAAGAAGCAATGAAACAAACAAGTAAGTGTTAATTAAATAATAGTAATAATAATAATAGTAAGAAGAAGCCATTCCTCGCTGCTCTGGTATATGACATAAACACTGCGATGTGGCTGACAAGAGTCTATGTGACCTAGTGTTTGTTGGCATCCGACTTTATCAGGCGCCACTCCCTCTCACCACCTGCTAGAAAACAGCCCTGAGTCTGTACCTCTCACTGGTGCCTCCAGGCATTCTCACATTCTGTTCCTTCTCACTGGAACACTCTTCCCCTTCCTTCTTAAGGAAGAAACACCACACGCTCTCAGCCTAGATGAGGGGCCCCTCCTGCTAAGACCGTTTCGTCACAGTCCCTTGCCTTGAACTCTTTCCTGGTCTCCATCCCCCACCAGACTGTGGTCTCCTGAGGCAGAGACAGAGCCTGGTTCCTTCCTTGCAATACCCCAGCCCTTAGCACAGAACCTGAAGCAAGTAGGCAGCCTGTTAATATTTGCTAAATACATAGGTAAACTGAGAATGGAAACAAAACCTTTTGCTCTTCAGCTCTTGTCATTTCAACTAGTGCTCATCGGTATTAATGGTGGTCCGCGTCCCTGTCCGAGTCAACTCAGCTGAGTGACAACAGTCCAGTCTCTTGTGGATGACTGTGCCCTTCCTTTTGTCATCTTAGGGCACAGTAAATGCTGTAGACACCATGGTTGGTGCCCCTTCCACACCCCCTCAACTTACCCCGGAAGTGGCCTCTGGAGAGTTCCGTGCTGACCTAGGGCTCCATGTCTCTCTCAGCCCGAGGACGTTCTCGGGCTGCAGGAGTGAGCTTGGGAGTGTCAGGGAGTTACCACGCCAGGAGCAAACTCTGACAACCAGCGACAGCTTCCTTACCTGCAGGAGTCTGAAGCATGTTCCAAACAGTCTCTCAGAGGGTCCTGAGCAGGACTGAGCTCCAGATGCCCAGAGTCACTCCACCTCTCCCTCATGTGCTTCCTGGGTTCACTTCCTGATTAAGCTACTTTCAACCCGTCCTTGTGTCAGGGTCGGCTAGGACACAGCATTGCCCCTTGTCATGGTGCAGTTGTGTAGCTGTAGCAGGAGACTGGGTAGAATTTTGTTGGACCCCACAAGATAGCTCTAGAAGACAGTGGTTTGGAAAAGAAATTCCTGAAATGTGCGCATTTCGATAGAATGAATCTTTCTGTTCTGAGCTTCAGGAGGTTTCCAGCTTCAAACACTGAAAGAGGAGAGTCTTAAAAGTGGGGCAGTTTATAGCCCCATTCAGAGGGAGATGAGCACTGAAAAACAAAATCTTGGTCAACAGAAGTTTCATTGGAGTGACTCAAGTATGAAAGTAATTCTCCAGCCAGCATGTTGACCAATGTCTTTCATATAACATGGACTGCTGAGCAGGGGAGACTGTGGGAGACTCAGGCTGGGACCCAGATTCTGGGGAACTCAGGAAACCTGCTCCTGCCGCCTACATAAAGTCTTAGCATTTTAAAACAATCAGGACCACTTCGAGCATCCCTGTCTTCTGAATCATCCTGCAGAGGCAGGGCTACTGGACTTAAGCCTCCAAGAAGGGAGGCTGGAGGGGGCCTCACCATTACCTGATTTGCATCTTGCTCCTCTAGGAAGGAGATTACTGGCCAGCCCCTCCCAAGGCCTTTCCTGGACTTGGGGTCAACTGACCAGGAGCAAACAATCCCCATGGGATCACTCCCCTTAGGCAAAGGCACTCAGCCAGGGACTTGGCAGGTTCCCAGATTGCAAATCTCTCTGCATTTCACAGGAGAGGCTTTAGACTCTAAACCATGGCAGTGCAAGAGGAGAGTCTTCAGAGCTCAACAGTTTGTAGACAGATACGGAGAGATTAGAAAAGAGAATCCATCTCTGAACTTGGTTGTCTGGAGAGAAGGAGGCCAACTCATGAAGATGTTTCCAGAGACGACTGGAGTGCACAGATGGTAAAGCCATCAAGGGGAGATGGTGCCAGAGGTCAGCACAATGGGTGCCCTTGTGCCTTGTTTGGGGACTTTTGTGTTTATATGTTTGTGATCGCTGTCCCCCGTGCAACCCCAAGCTGGGGTCTGCTAAGAAAAATAACCTGGCTTACAAGGGCATTCTTCCAGCTTCACTTGAAAGTTTGGAAAACGCTTGGATAGGAAAATAACCTCAGGGAGCCAAGACTTTCTGCACTTGGTGGAGCCCTAGACCCAAAATACACATAAGAACACTTCGCTTTGAAATGCCTGCAGTACTGCTATCTGAGTCATCTGAAAACAAATAAAAAGAGACCTAAACAAACAAACCTAATTGTGCACGGAAACACGGCCAGGTTTCCAGCCTGGCTTCCCCTCTGTTTTCATTAGTCAGAAGCCAATGTACGCAGCTTTCATGGTATCCAGAACAAGCAAAATATTAAAAACAAATTACCGAGGTTTCTCCCCTTCCCTCCTCCCTTCCCCGTGCACCAGGCAGGCCAAGTTCCTGACTTCTCTCTTGGATTTCAAACTTCTTTCTTCCAGTCTTGATGGACAGCTGCCTGCTTACCAGGCTGCCCGTGGTTGACCAGCAGCCCTGGCTGACACGGGCATTTGTGAACATCAGCAATTACTGGGATACTCAGATGAAATTAAGAAAGGAATGTTATGGGTCTTGAGATATTATTATTTTTACCAATAGTCAATGCAACTGGTTTGAAAATCAGGCCTGCTAACCCAAATTCACTTAATATAGGTCTACCCATTGCTCTCAGCCAAACCCTACTACCTACCTTTCTTTTTCCCTCTTTTACTTATTTCACCATTAAGTAGGCATTCCACTGCAATGGATACCTCTTGTCTTATATCTCCAAGGTTGTCAAGCTGGCAGAATTAAGTCTGAAGCTCCTGGTGGGGAGAGCTTGTTTGACGAGAAGAGCAGAGCTGAGTGTTAGAGAGGAATAAGAATGCATATGACATCATCTGAGTACCTGGATCCAGCCATGACTGAAGACTGACCACCCTGGACTTTTCTGTTATATGAACAACTAAAACTCCTGTTTTGCTTAAGCCTCTGTTAGTTGGGTTGTTGTATCTTGCAACATAGGTGCGTGCAAACACACCTCTCAAAATGCCACCTGAAATTAAATCTTTGCATCTTCCGAGTAGACGACTACGCATTTCTGGGAATGATCTCTCAAAAGGAAGACTTTTTTTTTTTTTGTGAATGTAGTTTCAATTAAATGTTGCAGGGAAGTTCAGAAGACAATCCAATTTAGCCCTGAATCTTGTGAGAAAAATTGCCTCTGTCCCTCATAATGTAGTAAGAGATGAATGAATTCTCTCACCTAACTCATATTTGACACAAAGAACAAAATAATGTAGTAATTACTGAGGAATTTCTTTGCACTCCTTGGCTTGTTTTGATGACCAATTCCAGGCATCCTATTCTGTGAGGCCAGGGGGACATCTAAGTGCCAAGATTAGTCTAGATCCAAAGCATGTAAAAAATAACAATAAATACTTGCCAAACAAAAACCAATGATACACCGACAATATCTAGGGGATAATTGAAACTGTAGGGCCAATATTTTTTTTTCTTGTTCTATATGCCATGAATAGGTGGGAACTTGGCTTCTTGTTCCCTACTAATAACTAACCAGAAAAAGAACTCAGGTTAACTCCATTTTTCCAATTCTCCAGTTAACAGTGAGTGTCAGGGGGTGCCTGGGTGGCTCAGTCAGTTAAGCACCCAGCTCTTGATTTCATCTCAAGTCATGATCTCAGGGTCGTGAGATTGAGCCCTGGGCTCCTCACTCTCTCCTTCTGCCCCTCCCCAGTCCCGCTTGTGCTCTCCCTCCCACCCACTCTCAAAAAAAAAAAAAAAAAAGAGTGCAGTGACTATCAGATCAGGTGGGGGATGACATACATGCAGGGATGGAATAACAGCCTGAGGAACTGGGCTAACTGATTAGAAAAGTGAACACATTTTTAAACCATTAGTTTTGAAATTAATAGCTATCCTTCTCAAAGGAGTTCCATCAGGGCTTGGTTCAAATGTCACTGCCTCCAGGAAGCCTTCCTTCATGCTTCCATTGGAAAGTATCACTCCTTTCGGCCACCTTTTCACAAAGTTCAAAATGCTTGATATTAGAAGTAGCTGTAAGAAGATGGAGATCATTTTTACTCAAGAGTCTTTGGGGAAGAACGCCAGAATAAATGATTCAATAAGTCCTCTGGGATGAAGTAAGGGACAAGATCTAGAAGTACATAATCAAGTAGAACAAGACGGTCCCTACCCTGACTTCTATACTGAGTGGGTCTAATTTTTGAAAATAGAAGAAGAAATATTTTGATGTGGGGGAGCTGAGAGAGCTGTGTTGCTTTACATGACAAAGAGGAAAGAGAGGCACTTGTTCTAGAGAACCTGGGAAGAGAAAGAGAGCTGGTGGGGCTGGGCATTGCTCCACGGATCTGAGGGGAATAAGATGCTTCTGGAGGTGAGCACTGGAGGACGACGTGTGAAGAACAGAAACATACAGATGGGTTGTTGACGCTGTACCACTTGCCCCTTCATTTCCCCTACCAAGCTTCCAGTCACATCTCTATTGCTCATACACACATATGTGTCTGATGGGGGACTCTGAAGGGGAAGGATTTCTATGTGCAGGTGGACACAGAATAAACACATGTAGACATAAATCCAAATTTCAAATTGACTTCATGCTGTCCCAGTGGATGACAGAGCTCCTGGAGGGAAGGGGCCATTTTCACATGTTTTAAGATCTTTGCTCAGATGAATTAATGACCTAACATGCAGGGAAACATCTGCAACAAAAATGATGGCCTGAGAATCAGATAAACTGTTGTCAGTGACTAAACTCCCAGAGCTCAATATATATTGTGACCATTATTATTATTATCAGTAGGCACATGAGTACAAAGGAGAAGCCCAGGCAGGTTGCCTAGTTCCTGGAGCTGGAATATCAATGGGGCTTTAATTTTAGTTTAGTTTTGATTTATACCTAGTTATAGGAAGTGGAGTCATGTCCTTTGGTAACCTACCCCCACACTGACTCTGGGCTGGCCTCGACTAACTTTGACCAGTGGTACGTTAGCAAATAGACCCATGAAAAGAGCATCATGGCCCAGTCCCTTGTAGCTCCCAGAACCCCATGATGGCCACCACGTAAACCAGCCTGGGCTAGTCTGCTGGATGATGGGAGATGCGGACAACAGCCAGGCCCCCTCTCTCCTTCTAGCTGACATCAAGCCAACTGCCAGACATCTGGGGGAGACCATCCTAAGCCATCCAGCCCCAGCAAAGCCAGTTCAGACCAGAAGAACCGCCCAGCCATCCCCCAGAATTGCAAGAAAGATGAAATGCTTGTTCTTTCAGCCACTAAATTTTGGAGTGGTTTATTACCCGGTAGAAACTGACAAACTTTTATCAAATTTTGTTTGTTAGGAAACCAAGGTTCAGAGAGATGGAGAAAATCGCCTCAAGTTAAACTTGTAGTTAAACCGTGGAACTGGGGTTTGGTTTTATGCCAGCCTCTAGTCCCGTACCCATGTAGTCCTGTGGCCTTCTTTCATCCGAAGGAGTTTGGTTTCAAGCCCAGGGTGAGTGCCACTCACCAGCGCTGGGGACCCACGATTGGAACAGGCAGGATCGCAGTGCTGACAAGAGGCTGAAATGCTGGGTGTTAGTCTAAAATTCCTGACTCCTCATGGTTTTCCATCTTGTCTGCACATGAGAATCATCGAGGAGTTTTTAAAAATCCTGATGCCTGGGTCGGACCAAAGAAGTCAGAATTTCTGAGGGTTAGAGTCAATATTCTTAAAACTCCCCCTTAATTCAAATGCATGGCCAAACCTGAGAACCAGTGTCTTCCACTTCCCTAAACAGGTCCCATGGAGGTTGGAGAAATTGGAGCTCTTTAACCTAGAAATGTCCCCAAGGAAGTGAAGGAGGGGCCTCCTGAGGACGAGGGACCAGGAAGATCCGCACAATTGATTGAACAAATATACGGTATAGCCAGGCAGTACATTATTATTCCCTGCCCTCAAGGACTGCGGGAGTGACAGTTACAAAAGTGCATAATCGCAATCACAGTGTGACAAATACCATGCTTACATGTTCCAGGTCACAGCAACAGCCTAGAAGAGGCAGAGTTCCTCTTGTTAGCTGGGTCCCAGAAAAGGTGACATTGCACTGAGTCTTGAGGAAGGCAAGAGGAGATCTCTGTTCATCAGGAATGGACAGCCACTCCAGAAGGTGGGTGAAGCAGAGATGAGTCAGACCTGGAAGCTGGGAGGATGCAGGGGAGAATCTTACACTGAGAGCAGGATGAGTAGAGGAGAAATAATGACCCCTAAGGCCCTATCCAGGGATTGATCTTATGTATCTCTCAAGAAATTGGGTACCAAAGCTTCAGGCAGGTCGGGGCCTGCTGGTGGGGGCTAAGTGGCCCCAGTGGGGAGTCAGCTGGCCATTGTAATGAGGGTGCTATTTGGACCTCTGTTCCTGGAAATTCCAAGTCCTGACCCCAGAGCAATAGCTGCTGAGCCTTCTGGCATTTTCCTTCTCCATGTGCAGTCATGGACCAACACCATCAGCATCACCTGGGGGCCTCCTGAAAATGCAGAATCTTGACATCCACCCAAACTTTCTGAATCAGAATGTGCATTTTAATGAGAGCCTCAGATAATTCCTAGGCACATTAAAGTTTAAGAAGCACTGTTCTAGTTAGTACTCTCTAGTCCCAGGGGGATGAATATATTCCCAGCCAGTACATGCTCTAGAACACAGAGTGCCCCGTGCATACTGAGCCAAGACAGCCCTGGATTGGGGGAATAGTGGCCAGCAGAAGTGGTCAGCCTGGCCACAGCAGAACATGATATATGTTAGAGAACATAATAATGTGTATGGAGCAGAACCCAAGGTCATGACTGGAGAGCTTGCATCAGGAACAAGTGTACTTTGAGTTCAAGAGTAGAGCTCCTGAACCCTCTCCTATTCTGTCCTTAGACCCCTTTACCAAAGAATATTGGCAATCTGTAAATGTTGGCACAGTCAACAAAAACGCAACTACGGATCTGCCTCCAGCCACCTTTTCCTCTTGCTCATTTGTGAGATTCAAGGCTTTGTGGATTTAAAGACAAGACTGGGCTGCCACAGTCTTGCTTTGCCAGGTCTCAGGTGGTCAAAGAGTCCCAGAAGACCCATGGACACCCACACATGAGCCGTGGGTGCTCAGGGAGAGCTGGCCCAGGGCAGAGCCATCACTTGCTAAGGCAGATGGAGGTCCTGGGTACATGCTGATCGTCCTGCCTGCTAATGACTTTTCCTCTTGTCAATGACCTCTTTGCTTCAGAATCCCCAGCAAGCTGCATTCCTGACCAGAGATGTCAGAGGGACCTCATGTGAACTGCCAGCCACTGACTTGCTTCTGAGGTTGGAGGAAATAGCTGGGAGGCTGCCCTCACCTTCCAGCCTGGAATAACCTATTGCTCACTTGGAGGCCACCCGCTTGGCTCCAGGATGCCTTTGGCAAAGCTTGCTCCTGGCAGGCTGAACCCACAAGAACCCTGTCATTTCTGAGCATGTGTCGGGGTGTGAGGAGGGAGAATGCAGTGTGGCCACAGGGGAAGCCAAGCCAGGGACATAGCCCGGCATGATGAGGGGAAGGGGACGTAGTCTGCCATGGACTGGAGGGGGTTGGGAGTCAAAATTTCTGGACCCCGAAATTATCCTTATGAGGCACTGAGAAGCATCAATTCTGAGAATCATGAGAGGGATTGTGGGGTCAATGGCAACCTGCCAAGCCAACCACAAACATTTGGCTCAGTAATATGAGCTGACTGACAATCCATCCCAGCACTACCTCCTCCAGGAAGGACTCTCTGGTTCCCTCCCCCCAGCTTCTTTGTTGGTGTTTATTGCCGAGACCCCTAGTCTAAGATAAGTCAAATCTCTGCTAAATTCTTCCGACTACTAAATTCTTCCCACAAGGTTTTATTGAGTTTTAGGGCAACAGAAGCACAAAACAGAGGGGGTTTTATAACTACTGCTTGAGCTCAGTATCTCCACTTCCCTGGCAGAACCCCAGGTGACATGGGACTGTGGCATCTCTCTTCCCAAAGTGGTGCCAGTGACCATGAACCTCCCCCAGAATGGCACTTCCCCATCATCTCCTCCTATTACAACACAGATCCAACTGCCCTTTGTCCTCTGAGGGGAGAGGAGAATTTCCCACTGCCTAGACTAAGACCCTGTCCTTTTTCTGACACAAAATAATTGGGAGTATCGATTGCCTGTAAGAGAAACCCCATTGATCCATCGATCCCTTGACCCATTAATCCAGTGACCAATTGGCTTACTGCCTGCAAAAGAAACCCCATCCCTCCCATTGGACTGTGGTCTTGACCCCTTGCCTCATGTAAGATAGAGCCAGTGATTTCCAAAGCCTGGGTTTTTCTGTCTGAAATGATACCACATGGTTGCCGCACTGTCCTCGACCAGGCCACATCTTGGTCAGTTTTCCCTTTGGCATTAAGAGCAGAGAAGATCAGGCTCCCAATCTCTTGTGACCAAAAGTAAGATAAGGGGATACACAGCTCCCCCAAACAAGCAATAACTTTCCATTGTGATGCTGCATAAATATGGATTGCGGGAAGGAACATGTTCTCTGACTCAGCAAGGATTCAATGCTGGAAGGATAATATTATTACTGCATAGATGATGATGATGATTATTAATAGAATACTTAACTTCTCAGTCTGCATTTCAGTGGCTTCATGGCTGTTGGGGCTCCCTGCTCCCAGTGGTAGGAAATCACTCACATAAGGACTAAGAGGTGCCCCCAAGAGGTCCCTCTCAAAAGGAATGGAGAACACCCCACCAACAAAGTTATTTCCTCTAGCCTACAACCTCCGACAATCTGGCAGGTTTCCCAGCTTCTATAACTTAACATCTACTAGAGCTTGTTACTAATATGCAATAAATAGGTGCTCTGTGCCAAGCATGGAGTTGGATCCTTCACATACAAGACCTTGTTTAATTCTCACAACGATTCTGGGACGTGGGTCCTATTATTCCCATTTAACAGGTGAGGGCACTGAGGTTCAGAGAGGTGAAATAAGTGTCTGAGGCACAATTCAGACCCTTGCCAGACTCCAAGCCCATTCTCTCTGCCATCATGTCCCAAATGGTGCCACATCACTAAGGGCAGGAAAACTTCACGCCCTGGAATTTCCCGGCCCATATGTATTTAAAATATCTTGTGCTTTTTCTCATAAAAACACTTGAGCTTGTCAGATATGTGTCTTGATTTGGGTTTTGGCAATATGCTGACTCTAACTCTTTGTTTTCCAAACTGGCCTCAGCAAAACCTACACTGCGGCGCTTTCAAAAATACAGATCCCAGCATCTCACCCCACATTTGTAAGTCGGAATTTCCAGGAGACGAATCAGAGAATCTGCATTTCTAAGACAAATTCCCAAAGTGACGCTTATGATCAACTAAGTGTGAGAAAGTGTCTCCTGACTCTATGCCCAGTCCTGCCAGATGCTGAGATGGGTGAGGGGAAGGGGAGCATAGACAAAAGTTGGGTGAGTAATGGTCCTTACCTTCGAGAAGCACATATTCCAGTTAGGAGGCAAGATGGGTTCAAATCCCACGAAGTGTCACAATTAGCTAATAAGCTGTGTAGTCCTCATTCTGGAACAGCTGTTATTCAGAAAAGGGGCAAATCGTAGATGAGAGGACTGAGGGAAGAATCAGGGAGGGCTGGATGGGAGAGGTGGAACTTAAGGTGGGCTTCATAGGATTGGAGGTGGGAGGAAGAAGAAAGCAGGGCATTCGGGACAGAAAGAACATCAAGAGCAAAAGCCTTGAGAGGAGAATGAGCTTGGTATTTTTATGAGGCAGGGAGTGGGTCAGCCAACCAGTCTGGGGGTGTGGAGAGAGAATACGCACGAAGAAAATTAGCCTAAACAGGGCAGTTTCCAGCAAAAGTTTGGTTTGCGCATGGGTAAGACCAGGGAGCCAAGGTGTGCTATGGAGTGAGTGTTCACATGATAAAAGATGTGATTAAGTAAGGTGGTGACCTGTGCTCCCCAACTCCTTGAGTTATGACCCCGGATGAGAGATAATACCTCCAGCTCCAGATGGGAGGCTACACCAGAGAACACCCAGGGGTGCCTTAAATCCTGAGGCCCCCTAAGGCTTTAAGCAGAGCTTTCTCAGTAGGGCTCCCGAACCTGCAAGATCTGTCTTCAAATGGGGTGTCAGGCTGAGAAGGAGGCATTTGGGGTGTGGGGTGGTGAGGTTGTGCACACCTATTCCCTAGATGAAGAGGTGAGGGAGGAAGGGAGACAGTCTTGGTCTACACATGTCATATATATACATATGTCTTTCCGAGGAAAAGGCTTCAGACAATGTCAGCAAGCAGTGGAAATTCCTCATAAGCAACCTTAAGCAATTTGATCTGCCTCTAAATTATTTTGGCATCAAAGCCTGATTGACCATATGGAAAGAAAAAAGTACCGAAAGAGAGAGGCTTATACTTGAAAGAAACCAGGAGCCTGGCCTGATTGCCCTGACATATAGGAGAGATGAGCCAAAGCTTTCTGTAGAAAAAGGGGGGACATTCTGAGGAATGCTTCGCGGGGTTGCAACAACATTATGTGTCAAATGAGTCGTCCTAAAAATGAGAGGCTGAGTTGATCAAGACTCTTGGCTTAAGTGACAGAAACCCAAATTCAAAGTAGTTCAAGCAAGTGGGAAATGTACTGCCTCAGGTACGGGAGTCATTTGACTTCAGGCGCAGCTAAATCCAGGGCACCTTGTGATATAATCAGAACTCTCTCTGGTCATCTCTCAGCTCTGCTTCCCTCCGTGTGGCCTCATTTTCTGGTACTGTTCTTGTGTATTGCAGAAAGGGGGATGCCCATTGGCTCCAGCCAAGGTCACTGTGTCCATGAATGGGAGACTCTGGCTTGCTGCCTGAGTTTTGTGTCCCTTATGTGGTAGGGGGAAGGCTGGTTTTTGACTGACAGCCCATCAGAATCCCAAAGCGCTGGGAGATAGGGAATTCCTCCAAAAGAAAAAAAATGTGGGGCAGGAAAAAAGAATCAGATATTCATGACTGTGCTGCAGGAATTCCAAGTCTGGAGAGGATGGTCCTGGAAGGCTTCCCTAGGGAGCCCAGGCACTGGGAGAAGGTAATGGGGTGTTAAGGCACGGGATGGCTTGGATAAAGATTTCCACCAATCTGACTATATTTAAATGTTAATTTCCCTTCCTTGTCCCTTTTCTGTCCAAACTAGTGGTAAGATTGATGCTGAAGAGAGCAGGATTGGGGGGCACTTAAAAGTCAAATCATGATTATCTTTAGTTATAATTTAAAAACAACCTTGAACTCATTCGATATTTCTCTCCTCCTATAAAACACGAAAAGAAACAAACTGCTTTAACTGTCCTTTGCTACTGATCTTGTTATTGTTGACTAAGTTTCTGTTTCATCTCTTCTTTAAAAAGTCAACATTTTTACATTTCATCGCTAGGTTTGCCAACCCAGATGGTCAATTCATCATTGTTTCTTGATTCCATGCTTTCTTTTTGAGTTAATTTTTCTTCTTGTTGAAATATACATTAGTACTGGGGGCACCTGGGTGGCTCAGTCATTAAGTGTCTGCCTTCGGCCCAGGTCGTGATCCCAGGGTCCTGGGATCAAGCCCCGCATCGGGCTCCCTGCTCGGCGGGAAACCTGCTTCTCCCTCTCCCACTCCCCCTGCTTGTGTTCTCTCTCTCGCTGTCTGTCAAATAAATAAAGTCTTAAAAAAAAAAAAAGAAACATACTTTAATATCTATTTTAACAAAGGTCTGCGAGTAATACTAAGTTTTTAATCTTTGTATGCCAAAACATTTCTTAATTTAGCTGGGGATAAAATAGAGGTTGTTAATTATTTTCCCTCATTACCTTGCACATATCTCTTTTCAGTGAGAAGCGGTGTAGAGTGGTGGTTGTGACCATTTGGAGCCAGATAACTAGGTTTGGCTTCTAACTCCTGGTCTTACTACCTGTGAGACCTTGGAAAGAAGTACTGCCCTTCTCTTCTGCTCAGTTTCCTCCCGTAAAAAGGGCAAAGTAAGATTCCTGTCTCGTAGAATTCTTGTGAGGATTAAATTAGTTGATACACCTGAAATACTTGGTGCAGTGTCTGGCCTAGTGCCATTCAAGTGATAGCTGTTACCGTTTCCACCTCCGACTTCCTCTGTTGCTGATGAGAAAATTATCATCAGGCTAATTGTGGTTCCTTTTTAGGTAATATCGCTCTTCTTCCTGGTTGCCTCTAAGATTTTCTTTCTATCTTGGATGCTCTGCAACTTCACTCAAGATGCGCTTTCCAGTCTGGAGGGAGGCACAGTCTTTCTACCGTTCTGGAAAATTCTGTACCATCATTCCTTTATTATATTTTCTCTACTGTCTCTCTCTCTCTGCAACTTCTATATGCTGTATGTTGTCGCCTCTCAAACTACCCTCCATGTTTTAATTGTTTTTACATACTTTTAAACTCTTGTCCCTTTGTGCCATGTTTTGGGTGAACACCCTAGCATTATCTTTCAGTTCAATTCTTTTTTTTCAATTTTTTAATTTTTTAATTTTTTTGTCTTTTTATTATTTATTTATTTTATCTTTCAGTTCAATTCTTTTCATGACTGTTTCAAGTTTAGATTGTATCCAATTCATTAGATTTTTTTGCAGGGATTGCAATTTATATTTCTAAGATTCCTAATTAATTCTTAAGATTTATAAAATATATATAAGTATATAGACAATATATTTATAATATAATATAAATTATTAATTTTATAATTAATTATTTTTGTAGCCATATTTTAAATTTATATTTAATTCATATCCATCTTTTTAATTCATTTAATTCATATTTAATTCATATCCATCTTTTTAATTAAAAAATCCATCTTTTTCACTTAATTTAAAAAATAATTTAATTTATTCCTGCCTAGTTTTGTTTCACAATTTTTAATTCTTATTTATTTCTTATTATTCCTTCACTTTCTTAAATAAACTCCTTAAAATAGTTAGATGATTCTTCAGACTGCTTTACTATTTTAGTTTCACCTGAGGTGAACAATTTATCAATAGTTGATTTATTGGTTATTATCAGTTAAAGGTAGATTTCTTCGTGTCTTTCAGACTTGTGGTTGACATTTTCTTCATGTCTTTCAGACTTGTGGTTGACAGAGTCATTTTAAGCTTGATACTTTTCTTTCTTCTCCCTTTTCTTCTTTTTCTCTCCACTCTTTTTCTTTCCCTGTCTGAAAGTTTTGCAATTTCCTCCATCAGCGCTATCTCCATTTGAACCTTATATGGATGAGTGAACGTGGCTCGCTCAGCCAGCATGTGGTTCAGTTCAGGTCCTGGTTCTTGTGTGGTGCTGGTCACTGTCCACCAAGGCCTTCAGATAATAGATAGACCTGAGCAGTGGTTAGGAGGAGCTTTCATCAGTCTCTTGTCCTAAGTGGGGAAAATACAAGTTCTACCTTCAACCTTCAGTTTGGCCCTGGCCCATGCCTCACTTAGATGATGTTTAGTCCCTGTTTCCTGAGAGCCAGACTCGCTCAGTTATACACAGGAGACTAACCTGTGCCTGCCCACCTCTGCCTTCTTCTGCCCAGGAGCCAGAGGGACCAGGGCTCAGCCTTGCTCCCTGCTGTGCATTTCTCTTCTGTTTCTGGTCTACAAAAATGATCTCTTGTTTGTGAGTTCAGTTATGCCTTTTGAGATCTTCAGTTTTTAAAAACTCATCTATAACTGCTACATGCTGATAGCAGAATGGGTGCCACAAATTGTTGTTTATACTAACACCATCTTGACCAGCAGTGCTTTTTAATTTTTTTTTTAAACAGTGAACAATTACTACCATGTTATAACAAATATGCAGATGAAAGGGCCACATCCACTGGCTTTCATAATAGCAACATCATCCGTGACCTTAGTCAGCATGGCTTCTTCCTAATGCTAGAGGTTGACACCAAGATGCTGTGGGTTGAGGAAGGATATGAACTGGAGACACTAAAAACAGGCAACTGTTTTGAAGACATCTCCTTGGGAAGCAGAGGAAAGAGATAATGACAAGTCTTTGTTTTGTTTAACCAGAGAGGTTTTAATGTGTACAACCATAGAATAAAAATAGGGAATAGGGAGAGCAGCTGGGAGGTGATATAGATTACAGATTAAGAGCATAATTTTCTAAGTTAGTCGGACCTGGCTTTGAATCAGCTCTGCCACTCACTGTGTCACTTAGTGACTTTATTCTGTAAAATGGGGATAACAAAATAGGGTCTGCCTCATGGGGTTACTGAGAGGATTAAATAAGATATTGTATGTGGTGAACTTCGAACGATGACTGGCACAGTAAACAGGCAGTGACCGTTGACCATGGTTACGACTGGTGGTGTGATGGTTCATATTTTATGTGTCAACTTGGCTAGGCCATGCTACCCAGGTATTTGGCCAAACACCAGTCTAGATGGCACTGTGAAGATATTTTTTACATAAAATTAATATTTGAAACAGTGGACTTTGAGTAGAGATTACTCTCCATAATATGGATGGGTCTCATCCACTCAGTTGATGGCCTTAAAAGAAAGAGACTGTGGTCCCTCAAGGAAGAGGGAATTCTGCCTCCAGACTACCTTCAGACTTGAGCTGTGACATCAGGTCTTCCCTGGGTTTCCAACCTGATGGCCTGCCCTGTAAATTTCACACATGCCATCCCCCACAATGACGTGAACCAATTCCTTCACATAAACTTCTCTGTAGACACAGATAGATGGACATGGATATCAATCAGATATAGATACAGATATATGTATACACACACACATCCTACTGGTGGCTCTGTTTCTCTGGAGAACTCTTGGCGCGAGCCGAGCTACTCATGCTGTTTGACAAGGTCCAAGTATGGGGGACAATCCTGAAAACAGGAGACTCCACAGCTGGCTCCTGCTATTCTCTCTCACTTTGTTTATGGCAATCTTTATAACTGTGGGAATATTTCTGGGCTGGCTCCTGCTATTCTCTTTCATTTTGTTTATGGTAATCTTTATAATTGTGGGAATATTTCTGGGGTTTCATGATAAAGTGACTACTCATCTTAGTTACGCCTATCTAAGCAATCATAATGAAACTAATTCCACGAAGAATTCGTTTCTATAGAACAAAATAACAAGACGGTCACGCTCTGTCTAGCACCTTTCTCTTTGCGTACTGTTTTTTAGTTTTAGCGAAAGTCAATAAGCGGAAATCAATAAAGGTCATGTTAATCATTACAAAGGAAAAATGAAAGAAGGCTATGGCTGTAATCCAGAAAATGATCTAAGATTTGGAAAAACAAAAATATCCTAACATATAAATAAAGTTCCTCCGAGGCTGTCAGGAGGAGATGCTTGCACCCTGACCCTGTGTCTGTGTCTCCTCATTCGCCGACGCCGTCCTTTCCTACGAGAAACCCACCCCGGCTGGAGCTGGACTCCGGCAAACTCTGATAATACAAATGGTGTAAGAGGGAGAAGAAAGAGAGTCATAAATAATAGCTGGCTTTCCTGAGGAGTTCGAGCATTAGTGCCTTAGACAAGAAGAGGAGCTCCCTAGATGGAGCTCTGGGATGGAGGGGAAGCAAGGAGGGGTGGGTAAGCAGCTTGTGGAGGCTTGTGGGAAACCAGGAGGTGCTGGTGCTCAGAAGACTCCCTGGAAGCACTGAGGCCCTGCCGAGGTCATGGACCATGATCTCTGATGTGCCCATCGGGGGAAAGTGGGGATCCTGGTGTGAGGATAGGACAGCTTAAATCAAGGGCTGGTTTCTACAAGGGAGGGAGCTGCAAGTCTGTTAGCAGGTGAGGAAGGAGGGTTGGCAAGAGGGTGGAGGCTGGAGCATGGCCTTCCTTGTCAGCGCTGTCCTGAAGGCCTGCCCGCTCTTTGGGACAGAAGGAGAGCCAGAAAGAGGATTCCCATGGAGGGAGGATGACTGGTCATCCTTGGCACAGACAAGGTGTTTCTCAGCTCTTTCCCTCACACTCAACCTGGAAAGGTTGTCAGCACACTAGCTGAGGTGTGGAGAGCCAAAGTGACTCCCTCCAAGCTTACACATCCAAGGAATCATATCAGCTCAGGGTGCTTGGGCTGAAAGAGTCTGGCAAAGGCCAGAGAGGTCTCACAGGCAAGACCCAGACCTTGTGAGTCCCAGGCCTCTATAATCAGGAATCAGAGGTCCAATCCTTGGGTTTGAACCTAGAGGGTCATGAATGACCCAGAAAATTCCCCTGGAAGGGGTTTGGTGGGATGGTGCTGCATTCCAGCCTCTGTGAGCAACTTGAGGAATTTGCCTCCCTGTCCTTGGCTCCTTTGACCACTGAGGCAGCCCTCAGCTAAGGAGCAGCTGCTGAGAGAGGCCTTCTCCTCTAGTTACGGCCATGCCCCTTCACCTTCCACACTCTGGGCAGGCTTATCTCCTGGGCCTCACACCAAGCCTTCATCCCTTCACTTCAGGGTTGTCCTCATTTATCCTTGTGCCTCGAGAGGACTTGGAGTTCAGCTGGTGAGTGTGAGCTTGCATCCTCTGCCCCTCTGGAGGGGGATGATGCAGGGTGACCTCATCCTCCCTCCCCGGCCCAGCAGATGGCAGTGGGGGCCAGTCAAACCAAAGATGCTGGCTATGTGGAACTGAGGCAGGGGCCCTGCTCAGCCCCTGACCCCCAGGACTATAAGCATTTCACAGATTACTTCTTTGAGATAAAGCTCTGAAAGGTTAGATGATATGCAAATATAGAAATATAGGAATATTTAAATACCATTCTATGTAGATGGAGAGAGATTTGAATACTGGCTCTCCTATTTCTTCCATATGCAACAACCTTGAGAAAGTTAGCATGAGTGACCATTACTGATGATATTTAGACTTAACGTAGGAGGAATTGTGAGTTCTAGATTGTGTTTAAAGGGATTTCATTTGGCAAGGTATGATGCCAGGCTTGGAGCTGGTGGCCCAGGGATTGGTGTGTATATGTTGGTTTGCTTAGGGGTAGTTATTTTTATGTGACTACGGAAGAAAGAAGTTTTGTGTACAAGTATCTGAAGAAGAAAGGAGAACAGTGCAGGTGTTAGGACCTTTTGTGTTGCCAAAAAGCAAAGACTAATTGAAGTGAGCTTCAGCAGCTATTAGGAGTTGATTTCATGGATTCCAAGGTGTCCCCTGAAGTCCAAGGTCAGGTCAGGGATGCAGCAGAACTTCAGGAAAGATCTAGAACCAGAAACTACATGGGAAGTTGCTAAGATTCTGTCTCTTCTCTCTGCTCCTCTCTATGCATCTGTTCCAACCTGATCCTCTGTAAACCAGCGTTCTTGGTGTCTCCATCCACATGATAAAACACAGGTTACTCACAGTTCCTGGATTTTCTTATTAGAGGCTTAGCCCCACAAGCTTCAGTTTAGAAACCACAATGAAGAAAAAGTATGGAGCTTTTGAGTTGGTGAACACATGGAGGTTTGGGGAGAGTGGTGCACTCAGAGAGGGCATAGAAGCTGTGCACCCTTTCTCCATACCTTTTGCCTAATGCATCTCTTCCATCTGACTCTTTCTGAGTTATATCTTTTTATAATAAACCAGTAATCTAAAGTTAAAAAAAAAAAAAGCAAGAGAGAGAGCATCTTTCTCCCCAGGTCTCAGGGATCAGTCCAAGGGAAGGGGCCTGGTGTGTCCTGCTTCAGTCCCATGTCACTACTACCCACTGCTGTCAGGGAGAGAGGGAGTTCTGACTGACCAGGCCTGGGTTGTGGGTCTCTTCCTGTGGGCTGAGTCATTGGCTCTATTAGCAGAAGAAAGGAAATGGGGAAACTTGTTGAAAATAGAAAAAAGGAAACATAAACACCACATCCACTATAGGGTGACCCTTCCCTGCTTCTTCCACCGCCCACAGACCTAGCCCAGCTCTGATGTCCAAGGTCAGGGCAGCTACTGCAAAGGACAGTTTCATGCAGAGGACAAGTATTTTCCCATAGAGCCCGGGAAAGTGGTGAAGTCTCAAGAAGGAAGCTAGAGCTGAAAAATATAAGTGAGCTTATGCTTGAACTTATGTGGGAACCACCAGACATAACCATGCAGAACACTCTGGGTGGAGCTGAACTCCTGCATGAGGATCATAGTCATGGCATTAATATTATTAAGCCACAAACTCATTAGGCCTAGGAACACTAGGGTATTGTACAGATGAACAATCCATTTATAAGAGAACATACAAGTTTCTTCCAAAGTTTTTACCATAATAGATAACTCTGCAGTCAGTCTCCTTGTAGTTAGATCTTCACACGTATTCTTGACTTATCACTACTATTTGTGAAAGTCATAAGTGAGAAAAGCCAGAACAACAAGCAGTGGATAATAAAGTCTCTGGAAGGGGAAGCAAGTCTTAGCCAGAACTCTTTGGGTTGCAAGCAACAGAAACTCAAGGCAAGCCAGTTTCAGCAAAAAGAATATTTATTAACTCCAGAAACTGGGAGCTCCTGAAATGGAATTGATTTCAGGCATGACTGGATGCTGAGACTCAATATTATTCTCTGTGTGTGTCTCTCTGTGTCCATGTCTCATTATGTCTTTCTTGGGATTTTGAGCTCATTCCTATTGCAGAAGATAAACTTCCTTCATGTGGCTTTGACGGGGGAGGGCATGTGGAGGGGAGGGGGTGAGTATAATCACAGACAGGTTCAGCTTTGCATCATCTAATCTCAGTAACAGATAAGCTCCTTTCTCCTAATGCCAGACATGAAATTCCAGAAGAGTTTGATTAACCTTACTAGGGTGACATTCCCACCCCATGAACACATCACTGGATTCCTGGTCAGAGGAAGTGGGTCTTATGATCAGTAGCCCCAGCAGACCCATGTGGAATGGAGGAGGATCAATTGCCAAAGGGAAGAGGACTATTACCAGAATAAATAAGTAAGGGTTGTTGGCAATTCAAAAGAAAAGATATGCAAAAATTGAGTTCTGTAGGCTGGCCATCAGTGTGTCCTGCTGCGAGGGACTCAGGGCAGGGACAAATAGGAAGTTCTCTCCCTAAAAACAGAAACGAAACCTACTTCTGTGCATCATGGCACACAATGTAAACCACACTAAGGTGTGGCCTCTGGGGGGTGTTTATAGGGATATGTTTTTGCCCTCTGGTCAGTGTAAATACAGTGAAGGACCTATCCCTTATTTGAAAGATGATATGATTTTCATGAGAATATCATTTCCTCCCCACCCCAAACCATTCCATGGCTCTTGATTTCCTACAAAATCCAAATCGAACTCTACCGTAATGTGCAATTGCATTATGATGCCAAGGGAAGAGCTTGAGCTCTGGGGTCAGGCAGACCAGTTCGGATTGCGCTGGATGCTGGAAGTCCAAGGCAAGTGACCTTAAACTTTATGAAGGGAAAGCTAGCAGTGTGGTATTAGGTTAGGGTCCTGGTTCCTGAAGTCACCCTATCTCCACCACTTCCCGGCCACATGTTCTTGGGCACATTATTTAACTTCTCTGTTACCTCAATTTCCTCACCCATAATATGGGAACGGTGATAAGCCTTACTTCACAAGCTTGTCCAACTGATTTAAATGAGACAATACATGTCAAATGCTTAGAACAGTGTCTGGCACAGCATAAGCACTCAATAAATGTTAGTTATTAATAATAATATATAATAACAATTTATATATGTAATAATTACATTATTATTATTATTATTATTGCTCTTATCTTTAAATTCTCATGACCTATCGGAGTACCTATCCCAGAACGAAATATTTGTTGACTCAACCAGTGTGCCTCCACAGTCCATAACCTCATTTTCCTAATGTATAAAATGAGAATAGTATTCATCTGTTATAATGATTCAATGAGATGATGTATGTAAAGCCTCTGGCACAATGCCTGCCCTACGACAAGCAGTTTATGTTGGCTCCTTTTCCTGCTTTCCCTTCCCCTGCCCCTGGCACTCAAGGTCCGCCATAATTGTATGGGTCACGTCTCTTTGAGTTACAAAGTGCCAAGATCCAATTTAAATTGGCTTGTACTAATAAAGGAAAGATACTGGATCAAGAAAGAGAAAAGCCAAAGGTAGAGCTGGATCCAGGGACTCAGATCCAGAAACTGGAATGACATCATCAGGACTCGGTCTCCTTCTTGCAACTATTTTTCTCCTTTAACGTTGACTTCACCTCAGACAGGATTTCTCTCTCTAGTGGCCTCCAGCTGCTCTGGATCTTCACCTCTATGCACCTCAGTGTTCTTATCTGTAAAAAGGGGGATAATTAATAGATAATTAAATAATATATTGGTTATTATGCATAAGGTGAGTACAGCGCTGTCTAGCACATAGTAAGCTTTGGTATGTATTATTCTCATTGTTGCTGTTATTCTTTAGCAATTCCAGAGGAAAAGGAGCTTCTCCTTCTACTTTTGGAAAACTTCAAGAATGAGTCTTATTGGATCAACTCAGCTCTCCTGCTCTTCTTCGAGCCAGCCACCATGAGCAAAAGAGGTAATAATCTGATTATTCAGGTTTGGAGTTCCAGCCAGACTTGGGATCAGCCTTTCTTTTACACGGACTAAGAATTGGGGAGACGGGTCTCCCTAAAAAAAGTCACGGCACTACTAACGGAAGAAAGTGGACCCTGGACAGATGGGAACAGCCAGTGTCCCAGTGGTTAACCCTGGCTCCAGAGTTGGAATTGCTGTGTCTTCCACGTCTGCCCCAACCATCTGTGAGAACCCAGACGTGTTACCTAATCTCCCAAAGCCAAAGCCTCAGTTCTCCCACTTGTAGAAATGGGACACTACTTCTTCACAGGTGTTTGCTTTTCAGCTTTTTATTGCAGAAATTTTCAAGGATATTCCAAAGTAGACACGATAGTAAAATGAACCCCAAACACCCATCACCCAGCTGTAATAATTATCAACACATGGCTGATCTTTTTTGATCTGTATCCCCCACTTACTTTCCCCACTCCCTGCTCTTGGAATATTTTGAAGCATATTGCAGATATCATATCATTGCACCCATAAATGTTTCAGTATGTATCTCTGAAAAATAGGGACTCTCTTTTTTCCTTATATAAACCACTATACCATCATCACACCTAAAAATATTAACAATATTTTCTTTTTTTCATTTTAAGATTTTATTTATTTATTTGATAAAGAGAGAGAGAGAGAGAATGAACACACATACGAGTTGCAGGGAGGGGCAGAGTGAGAGAAGCAGACTCTCTGATGAGCAGGGAGCCCGATGTGGGATTAAATCCCAGGACCCTGGGATCATGACCGGAGCCAAAGGCAGACACTACACCGACTGAGCCACCCAGGCACCCCAACAATATTTTCTTAATATCATTCAAAAGTTCAGAGTTTAAATTTCCCTTATTGTCTCTGGGATTGTTTTTCCTTCTTGAAATCATTTGCATCAGGATCAAAGCAAGGTCTACACATGGCATTTGGTTTCTAGTCTCTTAAATCTGGTTTAATCCCTAGGTTCCTACAACTATCAACACAAACTCAATCTTATTTAATCTGTATCTGCTCCCTACCCCCTGCCCACCTATCCCCTCTTCTGGAGTACTTTGAAGTAAATTCTAGACATCAGCATCATAAATTTCATCTCTAAATATTTCAGTTTGTAGCGCTAAGACTCTTACTCTCTCCTTTTAAAACACAACCACGATACCATTAGTGTACCAAAATAATAATAATAGTAATAATTTAATATCACCAGAGATTATCCAGCCATTGTTCAAATCTCTCTAATTGCTTTTTTGAACAGTTGATTTTTTCTAAATCAGGATGCAAACAAGCACAATCATTTCATTTGGTTGATTTGTCTGTTAAGTCTCTTTCCCTCTTTTGGTTCCCTTCCTTTTCTTTTCTTCCCTTTCCATTTTATTTGTTGAAGAGGCTAGGTCATTCATCTTGTGGTTTTTCCCATTTGGGATTTTGCTAATTGTGTTACTGTGATGCCCCTTAAAGCATGGGGTGAGAAGCCTCTAGGCTTTGGCACCACACAGCACTGGGAGGGAATCTAACCCTGCAACTAACTTTCTGGGTGACTGGGGGAAATTCCTTGATTTTTCCAAGCCTCAATTTTTTTCAACCTAAAAGAAGAGGATACATTACTCTTAAATATATTGGGAAGATTAATTAAATAATGCATGCTAGGAATTGAGTACCCTGCCTGCTACAGAGTGAGGGCTAAATTAATTTTTTTCCTTAAAAAGAGCTGTTGATGGGAGCAATCCAAGTGTTCACTAATAGATGAATGGATAAACAAAACGTGGTCTCTATAGTATCATGGAATATTATTTAGCCCTAAAAAGGAAGGAAATTTTGACACAGGCTACATTATGCTAAGTGAAATAAGCCAGTCACAAAAAGATAAATATTGTATGATTCGTCCTATATGAGGTACCTAGAATAGTCAACTGCATAGAAACAAAAAGCAGGGTGGTGGTTGCCAAGGCTGCAGGGAGAGGGGAGGGGGTTAGTGTTTAATGGGCACAGAGTTTCAGCTGGGGGAGATGAAGTTCTGGACATGGATGGTGGTAATGGTTGCAGACCAATGTGAATGTACTTAATGCCACTAAAATGTACACTTAAAAATGGTTAAAATGGTAAATTTTGTTACATATATTTTACCACAATTAAAAAATATTTATAGCTATTAAGTCAGTTCATGTTGTAGAGAACAATTGCCTCCAGCCGCACCACTGCCTTTCATTTCCTGTGTCCTGGAGACTGGTGCCACACTTCACATGATGGGCTGTGATCACAGCAGAAAATGAACGTAACCGATCTGAAACCCTGGCCCCCATCCTTGAATCCACAAACGTTCACTAAGCATCAGCTCTGAGCCAAGCCTGGCTGAGGTCCATGGTTCAGGTGCAGAGGACAAAGGGGGAACGCAAAGAAGGCTGATGCACCGTCCCTGGTCTTCGAGACCGGTAATTCTCATCAAATTGAGGAAATGCGCAATAACAACACAAACTAGCACAGGACAAGTGCCTCCCGATAGTAAACGGGAATGACTCTACAGGAAGAATGCCGAGGATTAGCAGCAGTCCCCAGAAGCTAGGAGAGGGACATGAGATGGATCCTCCCTCAAAGCCTCCAGAAGGACCCAACTCCACTGATACCGTGATCTCAGACTTCTGTCTCCTGAACTATGAGAGAATACATTTCTGTTGTCTTAAGTCGTTAAATCTGTGGTACCTCGTTATAGCAGCCTCGGGAAACTAATACACACTGCACGCTACGTTGTGTTTTATGTGTAGCCTGTCTTTGTCTGATGAGGCTGTTCTAACAAAAATACCAGAGACTGTCGGGGCTTACAAGCAGCTCTGGATGCTGGAAGTCCAAGATCAGCATGCCACGTTCTGGCAAAGGCCTTCTTCTTGGTTGTGGCCTGCCAACCTTGTTATAACCTCACCTGGCAGAAGGAGTGAGGGAGCTCTGTGGGATCCCATTCATGAGGGATCAACCTTTGTGAGCTAAACACTTCCCAAAGGCCCCACCTCCTGATACCATACATTGGGTATTAGGATTTCAACATGCAAATTTGGTGGGACACACACATTCAAACCATGGCACAGCCCCAATGTCAATAACCTAGCAGTGCCCAGCATACAGTAGGCACTCAGTAAGCATTAAATGAATGGACAAACATACTTAGAGCATGTGTGGAGATGGAGAAAGGTCAGGTTGGAAGGGCAGGCCCTGAGGGCTGACTGGGAGGACACTGATCCCATTCCAAATGTGGCGTTTGGCCTTTTCCCTGTGGGTCATGGGCTGTCATTGCAGGGTTTCAATTCAGGAGCAACATGATGGAAATGGTGCTTTAGGAAAATGAATCTGCTCTCATTAGCATTGACTCTAGACCTGCTGAGACAACAAGGCATAGATAAATGGTCCACATCCATACTTGGAAATACAAGCAGTTGCCCAAATGAACCACACTCTACACTGGCTGAGCCAATGAATTAGTTCAAATCTTCCGGTTGGAGAAGTCCCAAGAGCTTTTAATTACAAAATGCAATCATTTACAAAGACACAATGGGGCATTACGGTAATCACTCAATGAACTCCTATAAAGCTGCCAACTATCTGTCCTCCCACCAAGACCTTGGACCTGGGAGCCTGCTTCTCCCACCCACCAGCCTTGCCCTTGGGGCAAGGATTCCCCGCATCTCCCTGGCTGGTTCCAGACCTGGAGTCACTTCTCACACACTCTTGGCTCTAACTCCATCTCAGGTCTGTCTTCTCTGGCTGTCTGCAACAGATTCGAGGCCCTTCTCACCCAAGCTTCAGGCCCATGGAATCAACACATGCTCCCAGCCGTAAGTGAAAAGTGACTCCCCACCCCATGGGTCAGGCTCCCTGCTCGGGACTTAAGAGAAGCCACACGGTGGGATGACCTAGCCCAGGCTTGAGTTCAACGCTGGCTCAGCCACTGAGAGGTTTTTTAAGTCCTGTCAACCTCAGCTTCCTCAGCGGATCACAATGCCCCACTCACAGAGCCGCGGTGGGTGTCAGGAGGGGTTCAATCCGTGAGATGAGATGCAGACTCTACCCTTACAGAACTTACAAAGTCACAGAAGAATAGAACCAAGTTATTTTCACTTGTGAAAAGGCCAAATTGAGTCAAGTGCATTTTACCAAGTGCCTTTGGTCCAAATCTCATTGACAAATCCTTCAAAGTAATCCTGCTTTTAAGCTGACCCTAAAGGTGCCACCCTGGATTTCAGTCTACTCTCACCCAGCAGTTACACACAGCCCTCTGATTTTGTTCCTGAAATATCATCTTTCCTTAATTAAACACATATCCCTCACTCCAGCCAGCCCAAGTGAAAGTGGATAGAGGATCGGCATTGTCTCACGCTTCCTTGGACAAATGAGATGTGGTGGGCACACCCCATGGGAACATGTGCAACAAACTCCATGTGCATTTTGCATGCACAGGTCCTTAAAAAACATTATATGAGACTGAACCCTTACTCTGTGCGAGGCAGCATTCTAAGTACTTGACATGGACTAACTCACTCAGTCCTTACAAATCCCAGAAAGTATACAGACATCCTTGTTATCCCCAATGCACAGAGGCACGGAGAAGTTCAGTACATTGTCCACATTATATAGCTAGTAAATGGAGCTGAGATGTGAAGCAGGAAGTCTACGCTTCACCTTAATATGGTACTAAATATGCACACACATGCACACACACACCCCCCAAGGTCTTCAGCACATCACCATCTGCCCACGAACTGCCAGTTTGTCCTCAATCCATCTTAGCCCTTCCCTGAGCTCTCTGTATCACAGGGAATGACAATTTCTAGGTTCCTTTGCCTCCAGCTTCCAGGTCAGTTCAGACAATAGGAAACTCTGATAGAAGATTGGCAGGGGGGGAGGGGGGTGTAGGGTGGAGGAAGGGAGAGCCAGGGTGTTCCCCTCTGTTTCCTGTGGTATCTCCCACAGCCCCTGTGCCTTTTCTGTGGTTCCAGCTCCTCCAGATGATCCCTCCTTCATTGTTTCACATCCTCCAGGCAGTCCCCACTCGGGGCCTGCCAAAAGCCCAAGCTGCAGACCGCTAACATCATTCGTGCTTTTGTCCTGCCAGCCCAAACCTGGCAGCAGTGGTTTCCTGTGGTGGATAATCCCTGGGTCCCCTCATCCCCATGTTTATCTTCTCTTTCTCTCACCACTGGTCAAATCAATTCCCTGTATTAAATTCCCTCTGTGTGAAAGACCTAGAATGGTTTCTGATTTTCCTCTTAGATGCTAATAAATCATTTATGTGAATTAAAAATATATGCTCTGGTGGAAGGACTGGCCCGTGAGTCAAGATGACTGGTATGGAGACCACGTTCTCACCCAACCTCATGTGAAACCTTGAACTCTTTGTTTATCTTCCTCAAGCTTTGGACTTCTAATTCACAATGTTGGTGTTGGATTAGGGGTGTGTGAGCATGCGTTCATGCGTGCATATGTGTGTGTCTGTTTTAAGCATATTCCTCCTCAAATGCATAAACATACACATACATATTCAAGAATACAACATGTTTTCCACGGATAATGTGAATTCAACGGTATCTGTGAAACACCACAGTTGCCCATGGAGAATGAGGATAAAAAAGAGTAAACAGACAAACAGAAAGTCCTGGTACTGACCAAGAATGATAACATGACATAACTACTATCTGAAGTTGAGGGGCCGTACAAATAATTCTCTATGCCCCGTTGTGCATGGAGACACCCCCTGAGTTTGGGGAATAATGTGTGAAACCAGACACAGCATTCATAACACAGATAGGAAGCACAGAACTGGGAGGTGGGCAAGCTGCCCCCGTTGAGCCTTCCACAGAGCCTCGCAGAACCTCTCCCTGTCCTGTGGGCAGTGACTCCCAAGTGCTACGTGACCCCTGGCTGCCCGGAGCCCCAAGCAAGGGAGAAGGAGAAAATACGTATTAGAGGAGACCAAGGAGTTGCTACCAAAGCAGAGGGGAGACCTTCTTTCAGGGAAGATCTCTGGTAGCTGGGGGAGGGTAGGCTGTGCTGCTGAGGAGACATACGAAGTAAGAAGTCTCAGGGAGGAAACCTGTCCTTCTGGCAAGGTCTTAGCAACTGGAAAGCAATGCACGGCAGTGCAATGCAGTGGTTCTTAACCTGCCGTCCAGGACACATCACTGATCACCGTACACACCCACCCTGCGTCCCCCCGAAGCGAAGGGAAGCCGCTGGGGGCTTGGATTCACAGTGGCTTCTTGATGGACGCCCGCTTTGAGAAAGCCTGCTCCTCCGATCCCGCCGCGCTGAAGGAGGCAATTCAGCCCGGAAGGCTGCTGGCGCCATCTAGTGCCCGAATGCAGAACTGCCGGGCGCACAGCCCTGAGCGGGGATTTCAAGCCGCCACCTCTCTGGGCTCTCCAACCCCCATCATGCCTTTTCGACAACTTCACAGCTTGCCAATTTGCAAGTGCTGGGAAATCGCTTTGCCTTGCAATCTTCAAGGAGTAAACCTCCTGATCCCATTGCCAGGAGAACCCGAAAAGGCCGCCAGACCATCATCCAGCCCCCAAGGGGCTCCCTGCAAATTGGACATTCTGGTGTGTAAAACCCACCATCCGCATGCACAGAATCATTGGAAACTAGGCGTTCAGATTTCATCTCCAGCATCTCTCAGGGGCAACCTGAGTTTTGTCTAAGGGAAAAAAATCTCTCTCCTGAGGTGTGAAGCCATCTGCTTTCCAGAGTGCCACCCGCCAACTCTAAATAACAATTTCACAACCAGTTGTTGGCTCACACTTAAAATTTAGAGCCATGTTTTCTCTTCTCCTTGTCGAGAAGAAGAGGGTAGCTGTTTCAGGGTTCATTAAGCCCCAATTTCTTCACCAGGATTCTGGATGTAAATGGCTTAGCTGTTCCACACTGCTTGTTAAGACTCTGCAATCAGGCTCAATCTTGAAAATGAATTTTCAGCTGCGACTGCTGGAAAGGGCCTTGATTTACTTATAATCAGCTAATATTGTCATTCAACAGGAAAGAACAATAATAATGGGAGAGAGAAACTTGAGCACCAAGGTAGGGTGCAAGATTTGGGAGCCCACAGTAGTTTGCTCGCGTTGTTCGGAAATGGATGAATTTGTACCTATGGAAACGACTTACTGTGCCACTGTACTTCCCGGGAAGGAAATGGGATTTTTGTGCATGTGTCTTTTTCGTCAAAGACCTTATTGCTATGTTGACCATCCAAATTGTGTCAGCACCATCTCTCCCTAATAACACGGCCAGTGATTTCATTTGGTCCCAAGGCCACGGTCATTCAGCAGTCCCAAGGCTCTCCAGTACCCCTCCCCCCAGAGGGAAAGGGAGGTGTAGGTAGGACTGGAAGTGAGAGAGACTTCCCTCCCCCCCTTGCCAGCGTCAGCAACATGCGGAAGTTGCTAGAAGGAATTGCCTTTTGTCTCTGGGTTTAGGTTGGGTTTTGACAGGTCCCCTTTTACTTTCCCGTCAGCTTCTCAATTCAGGCAATTTCACGGCTCCTTTTCTGCTGCTGAGACATGTGGCAGCCGGGTTGTTAGATGCAGCCGCGGGCTGTTGCTAAGCGGCCTCCCTCTGACTGCAGCCCAGCCCTGCTCGCTCCGGACGTGATGCTGGCAAACCAGAGTTAATGGGGTGATCTGGGCAGCCCGAAGGGGAGCAGTGTGTCCTGGTTAATTATTCAGCACAATTGGACAGCTGAGGGCTGTCTGTATACTTACTTTCCATGAATTGGAATATAATAAAGGAGAGCTCATTCATTCATTTAACAAGAGTTTATTGAGATCCATGCTACAGCTCGGCGGAATGTAATTAGCCGATTACACGGAACTAATGCTAGAGGGGAGGAGAGTTCCAGGCAGAGGGCGCGGCAAGTCCAATGTCCAGGTCACATGCTTGGCCTGTTCAGGGAAGAGCAGGACGGCAGTTAGAGCTGGGGGCACACGGGGAGAACAGAGGGGTGGGAGAGGAGGCCACGTCATGGACAGCTTTCCAGGCCACGGTGGGGGGGCTTGGGATTTTAGTCGAAGTAGGATGAGCGGCTACTACAGAGCTGGAAGATCAAGTTGCTTCAAGTCTCATTGGGGCCTTAAAATGCCATGGCCTCTTAGATGAACTCCCCCTTCTTAGCTTGGCAACCCCCAGCTCCTCCTCTGGACTCTCCTCCTACCCATCCTACCCCCAGCTCCACACACCAGTGGTGAAATCCCTTTCTTTGCCCAGCAAACTCCTCCTGCTCCTTCAAGACCCAGCATATCCTTCACTGCCCCTCTCCAGCCTCCCTTGCCTTCTCCAGCCTGTGAATTCCCCTCTTTGCCCCAGAGCATCTGGGACACACTCTTGGTATGCAGGGTCCATACTGTCTTTTTAAGGGATCCCCTGCACCCCACGACTGGAGGCCCTAGAAGGAGGAACCAGGTGCTGGCCTGGGCCAGGACAAACAGAGGAGGTGCCGGAAGTTCTCAGTGGATGGATGACAGATGAACAAGTGAAGGAGTAGTTGGGGAGTTAGTCGGCCAGTAACCGCCCATCAGCCGCCCCCCTCCCAGGGAGCAAGAGGGGACCTAAGCTTAGGCAGGGAGCCAGCTGCCTGGGTTTCCATCCAGCCTCCACCAAGGACTGCCTCGGGGACTCTGGGCAACTGCCATGCCTTGATTTTGTTCTGTATAAACTAGGGATGATAATAATGCCATCCCCTGACTTGTAGAGTCATTGAAAGGATTAAAGAAATGAATGCATAAAAATGCTTAGCACACAGTCATCATTCAGAAAGTGCTAATATTATTAGGGCAGCTCTTGTTGTTGCAAGGGAAGGGGGCGGCAGGTAGCAGGGAGAGGGACTCTTGGAGGGACGTGAACTCTGCTTCCTTCACAAGAGCCATACAGAAGAGGCTCCTGTCAGAGGCGCTGGAGGGAACCACATTTTCATTAACCTCCCAGTAACGCCAATGTAAAAACTGTTGTATTCCAAGACTCGCCCTTGACTTCTTGGGACCAATTACTAGCCCCTTTTGCTACGGAAGGAGCTGGTTTAGGGAGGTAGAGGTGGGGCCGTGGAAAGAAGTTGGGCCCCTGAGCCAGAATACTTGGATTAGAGTTCTCACTCCGCCACCTGTCAGCTAAGTGGCCTTGGGCAATCTGTTTCGCCCCTGATTCCCTCGGGGAAGGAAGAGAGAGGCTGATGGCCTGACACCACCCCTGCAGGCTGTGGGGGGGGGGGGGAGGGACAGCACTTCTGTGTTCAGCTTGCAGTCAGGCGATTATGGCTCAGACTCTGCCCTCTGTTTCCTGTGGGCCTGGGTGAGTTATCCAGTCTCCCTGTGCCTCAGTTTCCTCAACGGAAAAATGGGATAATAACAGCACCTACCCCGTTATGGGCCGAATTGTGCTCCCCTCCCCCAGATTCAATCTTTAAATCCTAACCCTCAGTACTTCAAAATGTGACTGTATTTGGAGACAGGGTCTTCAAAGAGGTAATTAAGGTAAAACAAGGTCATTGGGGTAGATTCTCTTCCAATAAGATAGGTATCCTTATAAGAGGAGGAAATTAGGACATACACAGAGGGAAGGCCATGTGAAGACACAATGACAGGGAGGTCATCTACAAGCCAAGGAGAGAGGCCTCTGAGGAAATCAACCCTGCCAACACCTTGATCTTGGACTTCCAGCCTCCAGAACTGTGAGAAAACGCATTTCTGTTGTTTAAGTCCCCCAGTCTATGACTTTTTGTTATGGCGGCCCTCGCAGATGAAGATGCATCCCATTAGGTGGTTGTGAGGTTAAATGAGATGATGCGTGTCAGGTGCTTTGAATTGGGCCAGGCAGGCAGCAAGGGCCCACCCATGCCAGGTTTGCTCATCATAGGAAAGGTCCCAGTACACGCAGGGCTCACTGGAGGCGTGCTACATCTGAAGGAGAATCCCTTCTCTTAGTTCCACTGAGAGCTGAGGACACTTCCAATATTTATCGAGTGCCTACTGTGTGCCGGGCATCCATGGGGCGGGGGGGGGGGGGGACCCTGCCTGCATGGAGCTTGCAGTCTAATCTGCAGAAAGAGACAAAACAAGGAAACCATGGAATAAATCCTCACTAAAGGGACCAGAGCACAAATAGAAGCAGGGGGCTGTGTAATAGAGAAATAGGGGTCTGACAAGGGCTGAGAAGGTGCCCAGGAGCACTGAGATGGATCTGGGGAGACAAGGCAGGCCAAGGCAGCAGCCTTTTAAAAACCTGAGGTGGGAAGGTACCGAGAATGCTGGGGTAAGATGAGAGCAGCAGTCAGTAAGGAGTCAGGATCCCCTCCTTTCTCCTTTTTCATGGGCCTGGGGCAGAAGACTGGGTTGGGGCCCCAAATGTGTCTCAGTCTCCTTGTCAATAAAATGGGGAGGTAACAGTAGTAGCCCTCAGAGTTGTAAAGATAAAGAGTTTATATATGTGGCAGACTTAGCACAATGCCTAGCATGCAGGGAGAGCTCTAAGTGTTAACCTGTATTATTATTATTTTTAAAGATTTTATTTATTTATTTGACAGAGAGAGAGACAGCGAGAGAGGGAACACAAGCAGGGGGAGTGGGAGAGGGAGAAGCAGGCTTCCCGCCCAGCAGGGAGCCCGATGCGGGGCTCGATCCCAAGACCCTGGGATCATGACCTGAGCGGAAGGCAGACGCTTAACGACTGAGCCACCCAGGCGCCCCAACCTGTGTTATGATTACTCATAACAATAATAACAAGCAACACTTGTTGAGTACTTACCATATGCTGGGCATCTAAAAGCTTTACCTGGAATACATCATTTAGTCTTTATAATAGCCTTTGGAGACAGGGACTGTCATAGTTTCTATTTTACTGGTGGGAAACTGAGGCACACAATATCATATCCAAGATCACATAGCAGTACATTACCCAAGGCAGCCAGACACCAGGAGAGGGCACCTGGCAGCTGAGGCTGACACAGTCCTGGCAGGGAATGACGCCTCTGTTGGTGTCTTCATTCAGGGAGTCTCAAAGCACACGGGTGTGCACGCACACACACACACCACCAACTGATGTCATCTCCCAGACCTCCGAGGCCTGCTGTATGTCTGCAGGGGAAGGTATCCTTCTCCTTCTCTTTCTCCAGAGGCCTAGAGGAGGCAAAGCGGAATTTTAAATTTCTAGCAACAACAGAGGCTCTGCACCTTGCCTTATCAGTCTCTGTTGAAGAGATCGACGTGTTTTATTCTTGCACTGCCAATGGGCAAAGCCCGAAGGAGCAGAACAGAAGGTATTTCTTCTTCATGCTCACTGAGAAGAGAACTCAGTGCTTGATAGATTTCCTCGTTACGGTTTTGGGGACGCACCATTTCTTTGCACTTCGAAGAGGGGAGATTGGGGATGCCTGTGTGGAGCCTTGATGTCTTTGCAGGCAGCTCCTATTAATGCCATAAACCCATAAACTCAGTGGGCAGGGCCGACCTGGCAGAAGGTGCAATGACGCAAGTCAGGGCGAGTCGTGGCTGGCAGAACCTGTTCAACATCTGTCTCCCTGACAGTTCCAACTGCTGGGTTCTCCAGGGCCTTTCTGGTTGGTTCTTAGAATCAAGGCCATCCCTGGGTACTTCTGTGAAGAAGGCTAACTTTGCCTCTGAAAGTCCATCTTCATTCTTCGTGCTGTATCAGATAGGATTATTTGGCTGAAAGCAACAGAGATCCAAAACAACAGTGGCTTACATCAGACAACTGATTGCTTCTCTCTCACGTAAAAGCTGGGAAGCCAGAAGTCCAGAGCTGGTGTGGTACTTGGCCAAGCCCCCAGGGATCCATGCTTTTTTCAGTTTATCCCTTAAATTTCTCAAGGGCAAGGGTCATCCCCATAGCACAAGACCACAACTAGAGCTCCAGACATCACACTCATGTTACTGATGGGTAGATGGAGGAAAGCATAGAGAAAAAGGTGCTCATCAACCACCTTTTAAGGAAGGTTCCTAAAAAAGCCACGTGACAATTTCACTTAATCACATGGCCACATGCTCCTGCCAAGCAGACTGGGAAACATCATCTTTATTTGGAATGGTCAGGGCCCAGCTACAAATGGTGGAATCTATACTACAGAAGAAGGGGAAGATGGTTATAATTTCATGGGGCAATCTACCAATCTCAACCACACCTCCTCACCACCAAACTTCCCAACAGAAGCAAAACTAACATTTTGTGTAATGTGCTAGGCATCATGGACTTTCCCATAAGCTAAGTCACTGGGTCAATGAAGAAAAGGTGTGGAGTGGTAGGTAAGTAATCCTGACTTAGCCATTTACACATGGTGATAGCTTGGGCAGATAACTAAACCTTAGTGTTCTAACAGACAAAGTGGGTATTATGATACCCTTGTCATAGGGTCATCATGAGGATTGAACAAAAGGGCAGGTAAAGTTCTTGGCACACAGTGTGTGTCCCTGGCTTTGCCAAGCTTCTGAATTGTCTGAGCCTGAGCTTCTTCACTGATAAAATAAAGATCTGCTTTATAAGGTGTTGAGGATTAAGTGAGATGAAAGATATAAAGCATTGGCATAATGCTTAGCTCTTAAGAAAGAAGTTGGGGGTAAGTTCGGCACGACTTTGAAAGGGCACGCCATCATTTTCTTCCTTTCTTTCCATGTTTTGGAAACATTTTGTTCCCAGAAGTAATTCTCAATGATTGAAGAAACAATTGCTGAGTCCCTAATGGTGACCTGGAGGAGAGCAAGAAAGGGCTCCCGCCCTCCAGGTTCTCCCTGTCTCGTGTGTGTACGTGGCAGGGAGAGGGGTGTGAATTGTTGAGTTTACTATGGGAACACACAGTTGGCCAACCAACCCCGGGCAGACGTCCAGGGCAGCAGAAAGATGAGAAGGAGTCAGGTGGAAAAAGGGGAGAGGAACTTTCCAGACTGAAAGGTCCCTGAGAAATGGCACAGGGCTGGGGGTGGGGATTGGCACCAGGGGGGAGCTGAGTGCAGCCAAAGCAGACCTCTCGTGTTTTTATAGATGAGAGGTTAATTAACTTGTTCAAAGTCCCACAGGTAATAAGAGGAAGAACTGGGCTTGGATAAAGTCCATTCATTTCCCCACACCACCTCTCCTCTCCTGGCTTCTTAAAAATCTGCCCTTGAGGGACCAAAGGTCTGTGCCAGTCATTTGCACTTTGGTATTAATTCAAACCAGTCTATTGCTTCTCTTGGGGCAGTATGAATTCTAGGCCTGTCCTTCTGCAATGAAATGAAAGGTGTTGACCTGCATTAAAGGAATCCCTGGCATCCTGGTGGTGCTGGAGGAGAGGGTGCTTCCCCTTGCCCCTGAAATCCCAGCACCCCCAGAGAGTCAGACCCAAGCTGCTTGGCAACCAGAAATCAGAGACAGGAGCAGGGAGACAGCATGTCTGTTCTATCACCCAGATGTCGGCTCCTGTTACAAGCCCGTTAGGTTTGATGAGGATATGTTGGCCTCCGGGCCCAAAGATGGAGGTAACAAGATCCTCTGACATATTCAGCCTTATAAAATTGGATGTGGTTTAATTGCCTGAGAAATTATTTCAAGACATGCCCTGGCCTTTGTGGAGCCTGAGATCGTGGGTGATACCGGAGGGGGTAGGGGAAAGCAAGCTAAACCCAATAGCTCTTATCATTCCACACTTTATATCATTTGTTTATTAGTGGCGTATTAGTGAAGTCCCTGGTGCAGATGGCTGGGAAGAAACTCTGTGTTTCATTGCATCGGCATTTAAGTAATTCATTATCAGATGCAGCCAATCTGCCTCTTTGCCTCTGGATGCCAACCTTGTTCAAAGAAGGCAGCTCCCCTCGTTTTGCAAATGAGCCCCGCTCATTGTCACCCCACCTGCACACGGAGCCCATCTCTGTCTCTCTGAGCTAGAAAGCACCCCTTCCTTCTCCCACCGTCCAAAATCCTTGCAGCTTCAGCTCAGGTGCAACCACAGCCTTCCTTGCCCGTTCATTTCCCAGAGCAGGGGACAGTGGGGTCTCCGTCTGCCCAGCAGCCTTTTCCTCACCCCATTCATTTAACAGATATTTATCAAGTACCTTGTTTTGTGCCCGGCAAAAAATGGGAATGTGGCAATGAATCAAAGGGCCATGATCTCCTGCTTTCATGGAGCTTGGTTCCAGTGGAAAAACTGTTCCCACTCCAACCATGAGGAGGAACTGTCACTTTACATTAAGCTACTCATTTATTCAGTTGATGAGTATTAATGAGCGCCTGCAATGTGTCAGCACTGTCGTTGGCACTGGGGCTGCAGCAGGGAACAGAATAGACGAAGCCCTTGCTCCCTCCAAGTTTACATTCTAAAGTAGGTAGGCTAGACCATAAGCTAATAAATGTGGCAAGTAGTCAGAAATCCAGGGAACGAGATAAAGGGGACGGCAGGGTACATGGCACTAGTTTAGATACTGTGATCGGGGAAGCTTTCTGTGATGTGGTGGCATTTGGGCAAAGAGCTAAAGGAAGCATAGGCCGGGTGGATGGGTGGTTATAGCACTTGTACACGGGGCTTCCGAGGGGCCAGCGCAAGTCCGGGTGTGGACCCTCCCAGCCATTCCTTGAGAGAAGGAGGGCAGCCTCCATGACCTTGTCTGATGGATGAGGAAACTGGGTTTCGGAGAAATGATCTCACATGAAGGAAAGGAGTCTGCAGCCAGGCTGTCCAGCACGGAACCTGCGTGTCCCTTTGTAGAATTGCTGAGTTGTTTCAGAGTGCCCTGGTCTCAACAGGTGGGCTCAGACTTCCTCCTTCCGGCTCACCGCATCCCGAGAACAGTGCTGCCTCATGTCCGGGGTGTGGGTCTCAGCTCTGCTCTCGGTAGCTGTGTGGGACTTTGGGCAAGCGGCTGAACCTCTCTGGCCATCTGTGTTCTCATCTGTACAATGGAGATGGTCGAACCTACTTCATCGGGTCGAGGCGAGGTTCACAGGATGAACAGAGCCAACACACCGGAAATGGTATATTTTGTGTCCTTAGCAGCATACTGGTGGCGATATGGGGGATATTGTGGGTTGAACTGTGTTCCCCAGAAACATAAGTTGAAGTGTTAACTCCCAGTACTTGCAAATGTGATCTTATTTGATAACAGGGTCTTGTCTGTAATTAAGTTAAGATGAGGTCGTGTTCAATTAGAGTAGACCGTCACTCAGTATGATGGCGTCCATAGAAGAAGACAAGAAACAGAGATGAACAGGGTGAACCCCTTGTGACCATGAGGCAGAGACTGAAGAGATGTGTTTCCAAGCCAAGGAATACTATGGATTTCTGGCAGCAGAAGCTGGGAGGAGGGCATGGGACAGACTGTCCTCCAGAGCCTTTAGAGAGAGCATGGCCCTGTGGGCTCCTCGACGTTGGGCTTCTGGCCTCCAGACCTGAGATAAAATACATTTCTCTTGTTTTAAGCCACCAGGTTGGCGGTACTTGGTGACGGCAGCTACAGGAAGCTAATGCTGGTAAGATGGTGAGTCTCTTGAAGAACTGCGTATCTGGATGGGAATGGGTGAGCTGTATCCTGGCATGTGTGTTTAGGGATCAGATCCTTAAGGATCTGCTGGTACGTGCGGCTTGGGGGCCAGATGATCGTGTCCTTTGGGGCCGGTTTGGAAGTGGAGAGAGAAACCTGGAGAAGGCTCTTGTTAAATACTAAACCAGAGCCCCGTCAACCTGGGGCTTTAGCCCACAGCTTCAAGGGCGGAATCTTGGGGTGCACTCCGAGTGCAAGGGCTGCCACAGACTTCCTGGCTCAGAGAAGGTGAGAGTCCGTGAGCTTTTCTGGCCATCAGGCCAGAACTCACCAAGCTGTCTGTTTAAATACAGATGAAATCAGAAGCATGGGCCCTCACCAGCACTTACATAAAACCCAGATTGTCAAATTCGAGGGAGAAGGAGTCAGAACGGCCTGGCCGGAGTCTGGGCCAACATTCCAGAGGACTGTTTCAACACAAGGAACAGATTCTGGGGCCCCCCAGCCATCTCCAAGCTGTCTGTAAAAATATCAGCACGAGCTCGAATGAAATTGCCTGGGCAGATACGGTATCATATTCCTGTGGAGATTCGGAATTATAGCATCTTGGGGGTGGGAGGGACCTTAAGAGTCAGTCCGTCTGGTATGACAGTTGGAAGCGAGGCCTCTGGAAGCAGCTGGACCTGGGTTCAAGTTCCATCTCCTTGACTCTGAGGAGTGCCAGCTCCAAGCTCCACGATCTTGTTCTTCTCTCCTTGTCCTTCTCTGTGGAACAGGCACCAGCTCCTGGCATCCTGGGATCTACTGACCCTGATACCACACTTAGCCGACACCCATCACAACGACCGAGAGAGCCGTAACTCTTGTGATGCGGATTGTTATTTAACTCAACCCCACAGCAGTGCTGGGTTCCCCTCTATGAGGGGCTCTCCCGCCTGTTTCCAAATGTCTCCAGGCCATGCGTCTCTGAATACCTCTGTTAGAACATTCTTTGCCACAGTAAGATGGCTCCTTGTAAAGAAGTTTCCCTTTGCTGAGACTCGCTCTGTTTACAGTCAAATGGTTCGGGGTACGGGGCCCCTGGGCCTGCACTCAAACCTGCCTCCAATTCAGGAGCTTTATGCCTTTGAGCAAATTACTTAGCCTGTCCGTTAACTAAGGGTCACAAAAGTTACAATACTTCACTTTACCTTTCAGTGCCTTGGCATTCTCCTCTGGGAGATGATGATGGTGATGTCCTTGCCCCCTACAGTTGTCCTAGGATGGAAATGGAGAACATACACTTGGTTAGAAGAAAGCCCGATGCATAAGAGGTGCTCAGTAATAAGCTGTTACCGAGGTAACATCCATCCCGGGGCCTAAGTCTATCGTGTCCTTCCCCCAGTTTGTTTTAATCTGATACACGGCCTCTCAATCAGTCCAGTGACCCATCACAACACCCATCCCAGCCTGGGCATCTGGGTGGGCTCTACAGCATGCAGCCTATGCACTTGCCAGGGGCCCACACCTGGTTTAATGCTCTGCAGTCTCCATCTTGAAGTTCTTAACAAGTTTTGAACAAGGGGCCCCGCAGTTTCATTGTACACTGGCCACCCCCCGGCCATTTCCCACTGCGTGCAACAGGACTGGTGAATTTGGGGTTTGGTTGTCCAGTGTACCCCCTCTATTCTTTCCCCATTCAGCAGCCCCCACCGCATCCCTTGCTCTCCACCCATTCCTCCAACTTTCCCTGCTTCTGCTCGGCCGCCAAGGTCAGCACCGCTCGCCTCTGTGCCAGATCAGGTGTCCCCGGCCCGTCAGGAGGCATTCCCCTTCCTTCTGAGGCACCCCTCTCCTTTCCCCGCCGTGATGATGGAAGAAATCTACGCTGGTCTGCTTGCTGGGGTGAAAATGGACACTGTCTTTGGCAGAGTGGGAATCGCAGCGGCCTTTATAAATTCACAAAGATGGTAGAGTAAGAATTCCAGGTTCTGAGCCCGGATGTGGGGTGTGAGACTCAGCAAAGTGCTCCAGACGGAGGGACGCCTGAGTGAAGGATTGGTGGGCATCGAGCTTTACATCCAATCATCAAGGAAATCAGGAAGGATCTATTCCTGGGCTTTCAACTGGAGAGTTGGCCCATCTGTCATGTCCCCAGGGTCAGGCATTGTCTCCCATCTCTTGTCTGTTAGAAGATCAGAAAACTGGGTTAGTGCTTAGCAAATGAAGTGGCCACCAGGAATGTTTTGGTCCTGCTTACCCCGCAAGAAGACGTGCAGGGAAGCAAGGGGGTTGAAGGTGAAATAAGGCAGTGTGTGCTTTAAGCAGAAAAATAGCTAAGGGGTCCGAACTCACAGAAAACTCATATCCCACCAGACGGCTCCCCCTGGAAGAAAGACACCAGCTAGACAATGAGGTAAAGGCAGTCTGTGTCCCTAAAGCAGGGCTGGGGGTGGGAAGGAAACTCGTCGCTGGCTGTCCGAATGAGAAGTGCAGTCAGCAGCCGCTCTGCCTTAGGCCTGGGCCCTGGGGGATCCCTGAGGCTGGGGCTCAAGCTCCTAAAGGGGGGACAAAAGGCCTGGTTCGTGCTGCTTAAATTCAAGGCCCCCAGGCTCCTGCAATCAGGCACAGAGCCCAAGCCGCCTAAGAATGGCAGATGGGGTGCTGGGATCACCCTTCTCCCATTTCACACTTGGCGAACTGGCTTTCAGCTGGAAGAACCGCTCCCAGAGAGCACACCCTTCTCCTCTAATCACCTCCTCCAGGTTCCCCTGGTAACCAGAGACTCCTAAGGGGCGGAGGGGGACGGAGGCGGGAGGGTCAGGCCCTGAGGGCATCTCTGAAGGGCAGTGCAGCTGGGAAGCCCGGATGTCCCCATCCCCGGCTCCCGGGGCAGCTCCAACCCCTGCAGTCTGCCCCATGACTCAGAGAGCCGGGAGGCCTGAAGAAGGTCCTTGGGGCTTAGTGACGGTCTGCAAAGCTGCTGTGTCCGTGCTTCTCCAGAGCCCAGACGCTTCACCAGCATAGGCCCTAGAGACAGGAAGGCTTGGTGGGGGTGGGGTGGGGGAATGTTTACTCAGCCCCAGGGCAAAGTGCCTGCAGAGCCAGAAAGGTGGCAGATGCTCTAACCACACCACCACACCACACCCAGGGATGTGAAACCAGGACTGGATCCAGAAGGAGGCTGGGGGGGGGGGGGCGGCACAGCCACATTCCCCGAGGTCGAGCCTTGGGCTGGGCTTTTCAGCTGCCAAGCTCCTACTGGGGCTGGGGAATGCCATGGAGACCTGGCCCTGCAGGACGGAGGGGTGGGAGAGGAGAACCCCAACCCCTGCCACGCACTGGGATGGGGGTAAGGAGAGACCAGGCTTGGCCACGGGGACACGGGGCTTGCGTCCTCACCTTGCCACCCACTCCCTGGCCAAGCATGGGCATGTCACTTCCCCTCTCTGGGCCTGGTTCCTCATTTCTAACTCGGAGGCCCTGGAACAGTCTCCCATGGGAGCTTCCAGCTCCAAGTCTTTGATGATTTGAGTTTACCATGTCCTGAGCTGGCTTTGCAGAGAGCATGTGGGGAACGAGGAAGTTGCAGAGAGCTGACTGGTGATTTCCCCGGAGGGTCTGGGGCCGGCGGGGAAGCTCCCACTGCCCAGGCCCCACACGGCAGCCGTGGGCATAGGATTCGCTGAAATGTAGCGGGAAGAAGATGAGCTCATTAGATTTCTCCGTGTCCATCGGTGCCTTTCACAGCTGAGTGTCCTGGGGAGGGGAGGGTTGAGAAGGCAGCTCAGCAGGGCCGGAAGCCCCGTGTCTGAAGGCCGGGCTGACACTAAAATGAGGCTATAGAAGCATATTTAATGACACGGAAAAATGTTCAGTGATAAGGTGAAAAAAGCAGGTTATAAAAAGCAGCATATGTAGGACAATCCTCTTATTATGGGGAAGAAATATTTCCCTCTAAATGCGCGCACACACACACACACACAAGAAAAGGTCCTAAAATGCAAGGAGTGATTATCTCAGTGCATTGGGACTCCCTGTGGCTTTTTTTTTTTTCTTTTCTTTTTTCTTTCTTTCTTTTTGTGCTCTGCTGTATTTTCCAAGACTTTACACTATAAAGAATTTTTTTTTCTTCACAGAAGGTTTGGGGTACTAACTCTGTCAAATACACTGGCTTCATCACACACAGGAAGTTCCTGCCCACAACTTGGCTGAAGGTCCAGGTCCTAGGTGGCCATGTCTTAATTTATACCAGCCCATGGTGGCTTTAGAATTTCACCATTGGAGTGATTTAGCAGGACAATCTGATTGGGAAGTTGAAGTTACATGCAAAATTAATGGAGAAAAGATCAATTGTCCATATAAAAAACTATGGGAGGGGCTAAACCTTCCACAACTTTCTCCTCAGTGTCGGCCATTAAACCTTCTGGCACTTCCTGTCCCATCTCCCCGCCTCCGCACAGCTGATTGGATGGGCTATGATCAGCTGACCCCGCCACAGCCAATCTGTGCGTTGGCCAAGGCCCTATGCAAAAAAGATGAGCCAGCCCATCAATTCCATCCAAGGGATTTGAACTGAGAAAATAGAAAAGAGTGAGCCAGTTAGCAGTGGGAATAGTAGGTGAAAGGACTTGAGATGTAGCACTGTGATAGGAAGGGCCATGAGGAGTGACAGACAGTGTGGATTATGAGAAAGAAGAAATAATTATTAAAATGAACAAGCAAAAGCCACGAGAGCAGAGCTGTGAGTCTTTTAAAAGGTTACAGAGATTAGAGGCAAGGAGAACCCAAATGGTAAGAAAAGAGCAGAAGTTCAAGAGACTGAAATTGCCTTGTTTCTTCTTGGTTTGGGTTTTCTGAGGAGCAGCCTCTGAGACAAGGATCTGAGTGCAAATTTGCACTCAAAATATTGGGGCAGTGGTCCCAGGAAACTGCAGAGGAGGAGTAGGAAGAGATATGGGCAAGGAAAGGGATATGGGCAGCAAAAAATGGTGCATTATCAAGCCTGCCACTGAAGTAGGCGACAAGCTCTTATTCCAGGGGGAATCTGAATATGAACACCTAGGTTAGCCCCAGCCAAGAGATGAGGGGGTTGGAGCATCCATACAGCAACTCCTGGAAATCACTGGTAGAGGGCTGTGCCCATAGAGTTTGATTCCCTGGCCCTCTGACCTGCTGCTTGTAGGAAGAGCTGCCTTCCAGGCACCTGGGTGGCTCAGTTGGTTAAGCATCCAAGTCTTGGTTTTGGCTCAGGTCGTGATTTCACAGGTCCTGAGATTGATCCCTGCCATTGGGCTCCACACTCAGCGGGGAGTCTGCTTGAGATTCTCTCCCTCTGCTTCTCCCCCCACTCATGTGAATGCTCTCTCTCTCAAATAAATAAATAAATCTTAAAAGAAAGAGAGAGAGAAAGAGGGAAGAAAGAAAGAAAGAAAGAAAGAAAGAAAAAAAAAAAGAAAAGGCTGCCTTCCATGGCCCCAGAAAAAAGCTCCATGGGTACAAAGATGCATATACTGGCAGTGGAAGGAACAGAACAGAAAGGTTGGAGAGCCATAGGCAAGGTTCTGGGGGTGTCTGCCTCACCAAGGAGGAGTGACAGACGGCCCCGTGTGAGGGAGATGAAGAGGGAAGGGTCAGCCCCTCGAGCTCTCTATTTTTTATAGTTGCCTAGATCTTGAGCTTCATTGCAATAAGTCCCCAAGATTTGAACAAGCCCAACTAAGACATTGAGAGGAAAGACAGAAGGAGTCACTCCTCTTTTCCAGGACTCTGTACCCTCCCCAGCCTCCCACAGGGAAAGGGCTACCCTATATTGTCTGGGGTTGACTCTTAAATAATAGAATTACTGACACATAATAGAATTTGAATTACTGACACAATCCCTCATTCCCTCCTCTAATTCTCAGTGACCATGCTAAGAAATTATGCGGGAGTTCCCCAGGTATGGGTTGAGAAACCCGAAAAGGCTCTATGCCTGTTTGCCATCAATGCCACCATTATGGCCTCCTTGGGCAGATATAATCGAGTCTACTCGAAGCCAGGCACTGTGCCTAGTCGACATGGTGGAACCTCATAGTCTCGTAGGCAGTGGGCACAGACACTACGAATTCCCTCACAATTGGGCAAGTGTTAAAATGGAACTGTGTTCACAATGGTGGGGAACATCGAGGCAGAAGAAATTAATTCTGCTTATGGCCATTGAAAAAGGCTTCACAGAGGAAGTGGCTCTTGAACTGGGTCTTGAAGGATGAATAGAAGTTCACTGGGGGATGGGGAAGGCTGGGGGATAGAGGAAAGGAGACAACTCAGGCAGGGAGCCTGGATCAACAAAAGCACTGAACTGAGGAATAACTGGTTGGTTTGGAGAATGGGCAAAGACAGCAAAGGCTAAATGGCAGAAAAGACTAGAGAAGTCTCTCCACCCCCAACTGTGAAGAGCTTTACATGTTGGGCTGAGGTTTAATTTTATGTGGTGATCACTGAGGACCCACAAAAGATAGCCCATGGGAACTATTATAATACGGAAACTCTGGGAGGGTAATAATCATCAGTTTTAAAGACAGTGAGTGCGTCAGATCACTCTCCCACCAGAGAACAGATCCACCAGGGCCTTGGGCAAACATGAGAGCAAAGTTTATTTTCTATATTTACTGAGCACCTAACTATGAGCATAAGCCCTGAGCTAGGCTTGGCAGGAGTCCCGGGCATAATGTCACTTCAGAATAATTGGAGAAACCAAACTAATAGGCCTAAGAAATTCAACAATTCCGGCGGTGAGAAGAAAATATATATTACTTTAAGAGCTAAAAGGGGAGTTCTTTTTAGGGAGAGAACTATTCTTTGCTCAGCAAAACATGTTATACACCATTTGTACTGGGTCGAATGTGTCTCCTCAAGACTCACGTCCACTGATCAAGTTAGGATGAAGTCACACCGGATTGGGGCGGGTCCTAAATCCAATGTGACTGGTGACCTTGTAGGGAGAGGAAGATTTGAAAACACACAAGCTCGTACAGAGGGAAGAAGTCCACAGGACATGTGACATCGAAGCAGAGAATGGAGTGGGGCAGCTGTAAGCGAGGAAGGATAAGGATTGCCAGCAACTACCAGAAGCCAGGAAGAGGCAAGGAAAGATTCTTTCCTATCCTTCAGAGAGAACACGACCCAGCTGACACCTTGCTTTTGAACTTCTAGTCTCCTGAACTGGGAGAGAATCCATCTCTGTGCCTTTGTTTAAATAAGTAGTTACTGTAGGGGCACCTGGGTGGCTCAGTCGGTTAAGCACCTGCGTTCGGCTCAGGTCATGATCCCAGGGTCCTGGGATTGAGTCCCACATCGGGCTCCTTGCTCTGCGAGAAGTCTGCTTCTCCCTCTCCCTCTGCCTGACACTCCCCCTGCTTGTGCTCTCTTTCTCTCTCTCAAATAAATAAATAAAACTTCTAAAAATCATTACTCTAAAACAAGGAGAAGGAAGAAATCAACTAAATACATCTCTGATGCACCTTTGTCACCCTGAACTGCAATATGTGAAAATGGAAACCAGACAAAGGAACTAGAAGGGGGAGTGGATGGACAAAGAGACAGATTTTTTAAAGAGCTAACTCCTCATGTACCCAAAAGAGGATGCCACGAGATAAAATTTAAAAATATCTGAATCAAGAAATGATTGTATATGGAAGTGTATACCTGAAGAAAACCCTAGAAGAATGGTTGACTTTCAGAAAGGAAGTAGGAATGGAGGTGAACAGGCTAT
>NW_022589706.1:15872659-15974755 GCF_004348235.1 Phoca vitulina | reverse complement strand
ACACCGCCATCCCTGTGGCTCAGGTCATGATCCCAGGGTCCTGGGATCGAGCCCCACATCAGGCTCCCGGCTCGGTGGGAAGCCTGCTTCTCCCACTCCCCCTGCTTGTATTCCTGCTCTTGCTATCTCTCTGTCAAATAAATAAATAAAATCTTTAAAAAAAAAAATAAAAAAATAAAAAATAAGCAATTTAAAAAGGTAATTAAAAAATTTATTTTAAATTTCACAGTGCTGCAGTTATATGTGCTGCCATGGGAAACTCAGGGTAGAAGAGTGTTCTCAAGACGGGGAGGGCAGAGAGGGGCCAGAGGCAGGACGGGCCGAAGGTGTGAGGTGAACTCCAATCCCAAACCCAAAAGGACAAAAATAGGAGGGCCATTCTCTGGGCACAGCTGGTGAAGCCAGTTTTCGGACTGGCGAGGACCAGGGGAGAGCAGTCCAAAAAAGAAACCGATCATGTAAGTTTAGCTCAGTGTCTCTCAGACTGGAACGTGCATACAAGTTACCTGGGGATCTTATTAAAATACAGATCCATTCAGGAGGATTCTGCATTTCTAACAAGCTCTCAGGTAGTGCCGAGGCTGCTGTGCACTTTGACTGGCAAGGCTGGAGGCTGAAAGGGTCTGAGAGGGGAGGGAGGACTTGGCCTAGGTCCTTGATGGGCCGGGAGAGGGAGGAATGGCTTCGCAGGTGCCACGGCTGAGTTCATGGGGCAAAGACCCTAGTCTTGTGGGGCTAAGACCAGGCGAGCAGGACATCAGGGGAGGAGGGGGGACACATCAAAGGCAACTTACCTTCCATGGGGTTACCTCTGGCCAGCCCTGACAAAGCTCTCAGTGTTTTGTTCCAGGCAAAGCTGCCCCCACTATGGGTCAGATAAAGAGTTGCTGGCAGGACCTTGGCTGTCTGGCCTCACCGTCCCCTTACTGCCCTCGCTGAGGAATGACATACACTGATGATCTGTGCTGGAGCCCTGACCCAGGGCTGGGGGGTGGTAGGGCAGGGGATGTCAGGCTCCCCAACTCTCCTTCCCTCCCTCCAACTGTCTGCCTTTGGCTAGGGTCATGATCCCAGGTCCTGGAATTGAGCCCCGCATCGGGCTCCCTGCTCAGCGGGGAGTCCGCTTCTCCCTCTCCCTCTGTGCTCTCTCTCGCGTACATAAATAAAATCTTTATTAAAAAGATAAACAAAAGAGTGCTTCCCATGTGCAATCATTCGCTTAGGCACTAATTTATTTCTCCCAACAGTATCATTATCCCTGTCTTTCGGATGAGGAGACCGAGGCGGAGAGAAGTAACTCCCCCGAGGACACGGACTGTGGAGCTGGGATTAAACCAGGCGGCTGGTCCCACCATCTGCTTTCCTAAGAGGCTGTGGCTCCTGGCACAGAGAAAACGCATCATAGGTGCATCTTCATCTGTAGGTAACAAGAGATAATGAGAGAGCGAAACACTTTTTTAAGCTGTAGACGATTGCCTGCCGTTGTTGCCACTTAGGCAGGCCCTAGGGAGCGTGTGGAATCTTCCAGCTAGAGATCTGAGGTTCCCTTGGTCCATCCAGTTCCTCCTCGCTTGTCAGACTCTAATGGAACAACATCCCGGGGCACCGAATTTCATTCCAGTTTAAAGACTTATTTTACCCCGCAGTACAAATCCTTAGATGCAAGCCAACTGCTTCATCCTGTGCCCCCTAAAGAAATGGTTACCTGTTCCGGGCTGGAAGAAAAGCTGGCGCGTGGGACTTACCGGAAGATGAGGCGGCTAAGACTCTACTGTAGAATTCTCTCTACTGTTGTAAACGGCTATAGTACCTCAGGTCCATATTGCATCCCATGGGCTAGCCTGGGCACTTAACCATCACTGAAAGCATCCCACTGCATTCCCTTGCCTCCCTGCCTTTTGTTGACTGGTCTCTCTCCTTGGCTTGCCCTGACTTCTTTGACTGGCTAATACCTACTTATCCTTCAAAATCCAGCTCAGGCAAGCATTACCCCTCCCGAAAGCCTTCTGGATGAATTGAACACCCTGTTCTGTAGCCACACACCGCCCCCCCCCCCTCCCCCCACCCGCATAGAATGCATTGCTCTGCATGGTCAAGGTCTCTTGCCTGCTACCTTCACTGTTAGGGTCAATTCCTTGAGGGTAGGATTTTTATCTCTATAATCCACAAAGCCTAACCCATGCCTGGTTCCTAATAGGCTCTGAACAAGTGTTTATTGAGTGGATATGGAAAAATGGCTGAGCAGGTACTATGTGCTGCCCCTCTGTCTGGGGCAACTTACTCTTCCCCAGTGTGCGCTTGCTTTTCTCTCACTCTCTCTCTAATCTAAATTGTATTTCTCCTTCAGTCTTCAGCTACAGTTTCCAGGTCCTCCTGCCCCAGGTGCCCGCCGCACACCATACTTCCCTTTCTTTAAGACACATCTCTCAAGTTATTATTTTTTCCACATTTGTCTTCCTGGCCAGGTGGTCAGCCCCTTAGGGACAGAAACCTCGTCGGCTGCCCCTTCTAGCCCCTACCGCAGCATTGGGTACTCAGAAGGCATTCAATCAATGCTTGCTTAGTAAACGAGCAAACAAATGAATGAGTGGGCGATTGTATTTTTGAGTTCCCCAAAGTGAAGACTTCCGTTTGTAGCTGGGGCTGGGGAGCCAGGAAATGCCAAGGGCACAGAAGGAAAGAAGGCGCTCACTTCAGAGACCAGCCGTGGACTTGCACTAGCCTGACAGCGAGGCCTCCTTCCCTCTGGGGCTCTGGGTGCTTGTCTCACCCGAGTCCCGGCCCTGTTCCCACTTCCTCCTTGGAGAACTCAGGCCTCTCTCGATGTAGGCAACAGAAATCAAATACACATGGATTAAGCCAAAAGCTGGAATTGACTCACTCATAAAAAAAAAAAATCACAAGAAGGGCAAGGCTTGGGGATTCCTGGAACCAGGAATTCCAACATAATTGGAACTCTCTCTGCATCTTTCTCTTCCCCATTTCTCTGCTCCAGTGTATCATTCTCTCAGACCAGCATACTTTATATTCTAAAATCCCCTATTGGTTCTGTTTCTCGGGAGGGCCCTCACTAATACAATGCTGATAGAAGTTTCTTGAGAAAACGGATTCCCACTGTCCCCTCCTCCGCCACCTCTAATCCCACCATGCATTTGGGGTGTGGAGAAAGTGGCAGGAAGCTGCGCAGGCCTGCCCCGTGCTCGGAGGCACCAGCTCTCATCGCTATCTCTTGGATCATGGTGTTGAGACCATCCAGAGGGCACGCGGGGCCCCGAACCCAGCCAGGGGAGTGCAGAGTTCCTCGGGTCCCGGAACACCTGCTCCACATACCGCAGGAGAACCACTGAGGCTGGCAGGGAAGTCGGGGCTGAGATGAAAAGGAACAGCTAGCACTCTTTGAAAGGCTCAGTGCATCGGGAAGTAGCAGACGGGTTTAGTCATCCTTAGCAACCCGCCCGGAGCCCACCTCCCGCCCCCGCGCCCCCCCCACCCCCCGAGTGTTACTGCTCTTTAGAGACAGCAGGGGCTGGGGGAGAAGGGAGAACCGAAGCCCACAGAGCAGCCCAGCTGTGTCACGCCTTCCTCTCTCCCCTCCTTGATTTGCCCCGGGGTATTTCCAGATGGTGCGAGAAAAATCAAGTCCTTGCCTCAGAGCGGGGCTAGGACCCTGGGTCCCGCCCAGTTGGCTGGCTGTGCCCTCAGTCAGGTTATTCAGTGTCTTGGAAAAGTAAAATGTGCGTCCTAAGACCGACGTCTCAGACGCGTTGTGAGGTTTACCCAATCGGATGAGGCACGGCAAGGCCTAGCTCAATAGGGGTTGCCCAAAGGCAGCGGGCGAGGGGAGTGCCACCGCGTTCTTGTCCCGGAGGGGTGGCCCGTCTGCACAGAGAGAGCCAGACCACCCAGCGGACTCTTCTTCCCCCCAAATGCGGTGGTTCTCCAACTTCAGTGTGTGTGAGAATCGCCTGGAGACTGGTTAAAATGCGTTGCTGGGGCCCCGCTCCAGAGTTTCGGATTCAGGAGGGCGGGGCGGGGCCTGAGACGCAGCATTCCCAACGAGTTCCCCAGGGACCACACTTTGAGAACCGCTCTTCTCACGGAGCCCCGAAGGCCCGGCTGCACGTGAGAGGCACCAGGGAGGTTTATACACCCCTGAGATTCTGACTGAAGTGGTTTGGGGTGTGCCGTAGGTATCAGCAATTTTTTAATGCTTCCCACTTTCGTCCCACGTGCCGCGCGCGGGTGGAGAACCGGGTTTCCAGCGGCTGTGCGGGCACCGTGGCAGGGCTCATGATGTCTGGGTTAGGACACGGGGGTTCTGCCAGCTTAGGCCGTGCATCTTCCCAGAGCGAAAGGGCAGCTCCCACACTCAGTCGGACATTTTCCTCTCCCGGGTGCCTTCTCTCAGCCTCACCTCCCTTTCTCCACCCCGGCCATCTCCTCTGCCCATGTCCGGGTCCTGTGAGGGCCCAACCAAAGGCCTCAGCCCCAAGGTCCAGGTCAAGGCTGACTGAGGTGGCAGGTCCTCTGCTGACTGGCTTCTGTTTCGGGGTCCAAATCTCTCTCTGCGTGTTGGGTTTCTGGGGCTGGAGCCCTACCACTGACTGGTGGGTTTCCCTGGACTCCAGGCTCTGACCTGCGTGGGTCCACCTGTCTGTCCCATGCCTCCCTCTGGGCCTTGCGGGGGTGGGGGGGTGGGGGGGGGGGGGGCTGGACTCACCCCTTGGAGTTGCCCCAAGGTCTGCTCTCTCTGGGCCCAGCTCCTGCAGCTGGACTTCTGCTTCCTTTGTGAATCCTGTGATGTTCTAGTCATTCATTTAAAACACCAGAGGTAAAGCCTTATACTTAAATTTCAGAAAGGGACCCTCCTTACCCTTTGATGTTCACAACACAAATAGATCTTCAAAGGGTATAATACTAACCTCAGCATCTCGGCTCCTTTAAAAAAGAAAAAAAAAAAAAAGTGCTCCGTTGCTGAAATGCATCATTTCTAATTAGGGCCTTTGCCGGGCTGAGGACGCTGTGGAAATGCCTCTCCCATCACCTCCCTCAATCCTCCCCACCCTGGTTTACCCCCCCCCCATTGCACCTTCAGTCTGGTCCCCCCACTCTCCATCCCCAGCCTCTCCTTTCATGAGACCCACTCACTCTGATGACACAGCAGCTAGGATCGTCAGAAAGCACAGGCAACTTCCCACCTCCCCCCCACCAAGGATGGAGGTAGGTGGGGTGATTTCTTCTCATTTCTGGTATATTTCTAGATCTCAGCTGGGACCTTTCTCCCCTGCCTGGGACATCTCCAGACCCGGTTCACCTCCTGTATTAATCAGGACATGGTAGGCAATGCTGCTGTAACAGGTGCATCCCTCAAATCTCAGAGGTTCACCCCCCAAAAAGGGTTTCTTCTCACTTAGGTTAAATCTAGGCTGGGCATTCCTCCTCCATCTTGAAGCTGCCCTGTCTTGAAACCATGGTCTCCTAAGTAGCCATGTCACTGCATGAGAGAAAGCGAGGGATGGAGGAGGCACACGGCTCTTAACTGCTTGGGCCAGTAAGTGACACACGTCATCTCTGCTCCCAGTCCTCTGGCCCGAAGTAGACGTGTGGCCCCAAGCTGACTGTAGGAAGCACATGGAATTTTGGGTGAGCACTAACTGCCACATCGTCCCTTCCCAGGTGAAGTGGCTCAGGGAATGTACACTGTTTTCATGATGGTGCCTTGGATTTCCCGGTTAGACCAGTCCAGGGTACGGAGGGGGTGCTATTAATTCTGCACTTAACTTCCAGATCCATGCTCTGTCCTTCTGGGACTTGGAATCTCCTGGATCCTTCTGCTCTTGGACTCCCAACTGGGTTCAGTCAGTGGAAAATGAACACTGGGAAGTCAGCAGCAGCAATGGGAAGTTACCAGCAGGAAATCAGGAGGTTGGAGGAAAGAAAGCGCTTTTCCCATACTGACATATTGAATCCTCATGACAACCCTTGAGACAGATTCTACTGTTTCCCCCAATTTTCAGATAAAGAAACCAATAAACAGAGAGGATAAGTAACTTGCCTGAGAACACACACCTCTAAATGGTCACATTTGGATTTGAACCCAGGGAGTCTAGCTCAAGAGTCCTTGCTCTTAGCATCTGTCCTACTCTGCCACATTCCAACCCACTTGTGGGAACCATGAACCCCACCCCACCCACATAGGTCTGTGGGCTTGCCAAGTGTCCCTTCGGCCTTTAGCTCCTGGTTTCAGTGATTCCTCCGGCTCCCAGACCCCCCAGCGTCTAGGTGCCTCTGGGCTCTGTCCACTGTGAGGACTCTGCTTATCCTATGATTAAATAATGTCTTCTTTCTTTTCTTCTCTCTCTCTTTTAGCTCCCTAGTTCAGCAAAGTATTGCCCTTTTTTGTGGGTTTGTGTTCCCCAACAAGACACGTTGAAGTCCTAACCCCCAGTATCTCAGAATGTGCTTTTATTTGGAAATGGGGGGGGGCGGGCTACACATATAATTAGGTAAGATGAGGTCCTACAGGAGAAGGGACATGACTGGTGTTTTTGGCAGAAGAGGGGAGTTTGGACACAGATGTAGAGGGACAACACCATGGGAGACAGAGGCAGACACTGTAGGGGTCTGGGATGCCTCTACAAGCCAGGGAATGCCAAAGATTAGCCACAGCCACCGGGCGCTAGGTGAGAAGCAAGGGATGGGTGCTCCCTCCCAGCCTCCAGAGGGAACTGACCCTGCTGATGCTTTGATTTTGGACATCTAACCTCCAGAACCACGGACAACAAGTTGTGGTTGTTTGAAGCCACCCAGTTAGTGACACTTTGTTACAGCAGCCCTGGAGAAGGACCCACTTCTGTCGCCATGGCAACCACCTCTGTCCCCATCCCCACCACTGCCCCGTCTCACACCAGCACTGCAGCCCCACTGGATTCCTTGCCCCTCCAGTCGGGACTCCAGGTAAGGTCCTGCCTTAAGGCCTTTGCACTCACTGTGCCCTCCTCCTGGGGTGATTTCCCTCAGACGTTCACATGGCTCCTTCCTTCATAATACATTCTTAGGCGGGGGAGAAAGGCTCAAAGAACACTACTCATACTTCAGGTCCTCTGGTCCTCAGGGAGATTACTAAAATCTGCCCCATATTGTAAAAAACACCAAAAATAGAATAGAATTCACTAGTTAAATACACCAATATTAACAAATATTCACTAGAAGAAGCAAACCTCCAGGCAAAGACATTGCTGAAGGACAGACGTTCTAGAGTTAGCTGAAACCGGCTTTCCCACCCTGGATCTTCTGGATCGTCTGTTCCACTGCTCCGTGTCAGAAATCAACTGTCTAAAGTAGAAACAACAACGTGTCTGTCAGAAAAGTCTTTGGCTTCCAAAATTCGTAGAGAAGCCAATAATGAATGCCTTGGGACGTTTAGCAAACACAAAGCCCTGAAGAAACTGACCGACTTGTTAAGCATGATAACAAGAGAGCACGACTGAAGATGAGGAATCAAGTCAAGAAGAAACCAACACTAGGCAAATAGAAACCACCTCATACCCATGAGGATGGCTACCACCAAAACAAAAAAACAAAACAAAACAAAAAACCCAGCAAATAAGTGTTAGCGAGGATGTGGAGAAACTGGAACACTTGTGCACTGTTGGTGGGAATATAAAATGGTGTAGCCACTCTGACAAACAGTATGGAGGTGGCTCCAGGAAGTAGAATTAGTGTGTGACCCAGCAATTCTACTTCTGGGTATATACCAAAAAGAAGGAAAAGCAGGGTCTTGAAGAGATATTTGTACACCTACGTTCATACAGCATTATCCTAAATAATGCTAAGAGCTAATATAGCCTCCAATAGCTATATTGTATTTTAGCTCTAAAGTAGCTCAAAGCAACCCAACCACAGATAAATAGATAAACAAAATGTGGTATACACACACAATGGAATGTTATTCAGCCTTAAATAAGAGAGACATTCTCACATCTGCTCCAACATGGATGGGCCCTGAAGACACGATGCTCAGTGAAATAAGCTAAGCACAAGAAGAGAGACTGTATGATGCCGCTTCCCTGAAACACCTAAAGCAGGCAAATGCATGGAGGCCAAAGGCAGAACGCGGGTGGCCAGGGGCTGGGGAGTACAGGGAGCTACTGTTTCATGGATATCTTTTCAGTTTCACAAGATGAAAAGAATTCTGGAGGTTGGCTGCCCAGCAATATGGGTGTATTTAACTAGTGAATTCTATGCTTAAAAATGGTTAAGAGGGTCCATTTTATGTGATGTACATTTTACCAAGCTGAAAATTTTGTTTAATTAAAAGAAGAAATACAAGACTGATGCACCTGTGCACATGAGAGAGAGAGACAGAGAGATGGAGAGTGGAAGTCGGGGTCCTTTGTTCAGCCTGGTCGGCAAGCAGCACAGAATGGTGTCTCTGGGGCCTATCCCTTCAGTGTGTTCTGAGGGAGGCAGGCCTTGAAAGAGAGAGAGGTGTAAATGAGGTAGACCTCCCCCCTCAACCTACAGTCCTTCAAAGCCTAAGGCCTGCTCTAGACTACAAATACCCTGCTTAAGATAGAGAAATAAATGCACGGTTCTTTTTGGGTTGTTTTTCTTTGGAATCATATTTTTTGAGTAGGTAAGACATGCATATTGTCCCACCTTCAAAAAATATCCCAGGGCATATGGTGTACACGTAAATTTCCCTTCTACCTTGGCTTTGTGTTTCTCTTCTTAAAAAAGCAACCACGGCTTTGTGTCCTTTCAGATTTATTCCCCTGTCCCCCTTTAGTTTTGACCCGAATAGTAGTATTCTAAGCCCATTATTCTGTCTCTTGCTTTACCCTAACGGTATATCCTGGAGATGCTACCTACCCATGTAGGTAAATGGGCTTCCCTTTCTCCTCTTTCCCCTGGAGAGAATATATTTATGAACTGACATAAAAGGGACCATAGAGAGCCTGTGGCCTGACACCCACCTTCAGAATGACCAGCTTTAGAAAATCACCACCACTTCTCCCTCCCACTGTTTATTATATTTTTAATTTCAAACAGAACTAGGGAGGCTAGTACAAGGAGCCCCGTATACCCATCACCCAGATGCAATCATTATCAAGATTCTGCAACATTAACTTTATCTTTATCCTTTTAAACTTGCTCTTTGTTTTTTTGTTCTTGGCTGATGTATTCCGAAGCCAACCCCGGGCATCAGGTAGTTTTTTACACACCTACCCTCTTCACTGTGCAGCTCTGAAACATGTCCACGCTGTATCATATAACCACAAGTTTGTGCCTGTGCCTAGTAAAATTAACAGTAATTCTCTGATATTGTTTTATGCCCAGTCTAGAAGCGAATTTCCCCAATTCTTGCAAAAGTGTCCCTTTAATAGTTGGTTTGTTCAAGAAGAGAAGATCCATATATTATGTTTGGTTGTTATGTCTCTTCATTCTCCCTTTTTTTTTTTTTTTAAAGACTTTATTTATTTATTTGTGAGAGAGAGAGAAACATAAGCAGGGGAAGGGGCAGAGGGAGAGGGAGAAGCAGATGCTCTGCGGAGCAGGGAGCCCAATGTGGGGCTCGATCCCAGGACCGTGGGACCATGACCTGAGCCGAAGGCAGACTGAGCCACCCAGGCGCCCCTCTTTATTCTCTTTTAATCTTGAATACTCCTACCTCCATCTTTATCTCACACTGCTAACTTGCAGAAATTGGGTCAGTAGTCCTGTAAAATGACCTACTTTCTGGATTTGTCTCTTTGGCTCTTTGTGGTCTCACGGAAGTCGTTTTGCTTGTTCCGTGTTTCTTCTCTCATCCCTGTAAATGAAAGTTGGCTCCAGGGACACAGTTGGCGTCTGGGGCAGGAACACCTCCGGGGTAGTGCAAGCTGCCTTTTGCAACACTTCAGGAAACACATGACGTCCTACTTTCTGTGGCTCTCAGATGGATCCTTGTTCAGGTAGCGCAGCCTGATCCCCCCATGGTCAAGTGCCCCATCAGTCTCTCATCTAATGAGATCATCCATTGGTGATCATTGTCTGAATCAATTATTTCCCTAGGATTTACAAAATGATGATTCCCTCATTCTCTCCTTCCTTGCGCATGTGTCAGGCTGCGTTCTTCTGCCTATTGTTAAGGAGCCAGAGAACCCCTCTTATCCACAAGTCTTGATCTGAATGACTTGCGGCTGTTTCTAAAACTCACATTCACACCTACAAGATCTCATTTCTCAAATGTGGAAAAAATTCCGAAAACTCGGCCTTCAACTCAGAAAGCAAGCCTGAGAGGGGAATTCTAAAAATTATTTTCCCAGGGTGGCATTGCTAGTATAATTACGTGGCTGTCCAAGGTACCTGATCATTTGGGTTTATAGCTTCTGAAAGTTCTGCTTAAACCAGAAATCAATCACACTGTTTACTACCACACCCACACCCACACTCACACCTCCACACACACGGATATTGCAAAACTAGATCAAGAATTAAATCCTAATGCAGGATTTCCTGTGTGCAATGTTCTTTCAGAAACCTATGTTCCTGGTTCCTGCCCTGGAGCACCCACTTTGAGAGAGGCCAGGTCAGGGTGGTGACATAACCACCTGCTAAGAGTTCTGGGAAGATATTGGTCGGGAACAAGACACCCCGCGAAGTTCAAAAAGGAACCTAAGAATGAGGCTTTGAGGAAATTCGTATTTCCTCTTGCTCATAACCTTTCCTAGGTTTGTCAGAGAATGTTCTCGGGTCTTCCTCTCCTACCTGCTGTCACATGGATGAGAGTAATTGTCCAAGGATCACCTTTGGCTGAAAGGAAACAGATTTCAGAATGTCCCTGCTGTGGATGGCCTCACTTCTGTTTGTCTACTTGACACTTCTTTGCTCATCTCTTGAGCTGCTTGCTTGGGATTAGCCCAACTGAAGGGGAAGTGTCATTTTATTTTTACTTGGGTTTAAAGAAATCAATCTCCAAAACAAATCAATTCCAAAACCAATAAAGTCAGAGATTGTGAGAGCTGGAAAGGGATGCAGGGACATCTAGGCCATTGGACTCAGAACTTTTGTGCTAAAAGGCATCTTAAGAGAGTTTGAAATCAATTCTCTGTTTATAGCTGTGGGACACTGAGGCCCAGAGGGATGGAGTGACTTGCCCAGGATCCCGTAGCAAAGTTGAAACCTGAAGCCAGGTCTCCCCACTAGATGGTGAGGTCCCCTTCCCCACATCTGACACGTGAGGAGAAAGAGATCTGGAGGGGATCATGTCATTTGTCCAAGGTCAAAGAGTTAGGGAGGCACTAGGAGCCTGCTCTCTGCTAGGTACTCTGCTAGGCATGTAATTACACCATACTGCTTCCGGAATGAGTAAATGTCCTTAGTACCATTCTTCATGTGCCATGCAGCTGTTTCCCACAGAGAAGCTCATTAGATGTAAATATTCAGCATTTTGTCATTGCAGCTTATTTATCTTCTAATGGGTAAAATGCACTCACTGTGCTTTTTAAGGAAAATTTTGCCTCTATAAAAATATCCTCCAGATGAAACAACAATCCTAGATTCTCCAAAGTATGCCATTTCCTTCCTGGGGGAAGTAGGAGTGTGGAACTGGGAGTCTAGAGGCCTAAGTTCTAGACCTGGCCCTTCACCCCCAGCCGAGTGACCTTGGCCAAGTCCCCAGATGCCTCCCATGTAGAGCAAGGAGGTTGGATTAGTTTAGTGGTTCCCAACTGTGTTTACACCAAAAGCCTCTGCTTGGAAAGATTCCTTCAAACACTGTGCTCTTGATGAATGAGTAAGTTGTCTCTCCACTTTGTAAAAGTTACTCTTAGATCCATAACTATAATAGCTTTTAGTCAGAATAATATACCATAAGAAGGAGAGATGACTCCAGCCCCTAATAGTGCACGTTAACATTTAGTCTGCATGGTTTTGTCATTGCTAAATGGATGATTTCTTTCAGGCTCTCAGAATATTGAGAGCAGTTCTGAGATCTCCATTCCTACCTTGATGGAACATTGCTAACCCATTCCAAGAAGTCTTGCGATCCACTTGGCTAAAAGCTTTAGATAATCCCCTGGTTCTAAAATTCTTTTTTTTTTTTTAATATAGAAATTTCTTCTTTTTTTTTAAAGATTTTATTTATTTATTTGAGAGAGAGAATGAGAGAGAGAGAGCACATGAGGGGGGGAGGGTCAGAGGGAGGGAGGGAGCAGGGAGCCCGATGCGGGACTCGATCCAGGGACTCCAGGATCATGACCTGAGCCGAAGGCAGTCGCTTAACCAACTGAGCCACCCAGGCGCCCTGGTTCTAAAATTCTTAAGGGGGTAAATCCTACCATCTTCCTCAGGGGTAAATATTTGAAGTTTCATCTACTGGTCAATACAAAAGCTTGTTTTTAAGAATGTGGCTGGCAACCATAATACTTCAAACTAGGAGACTGGCTTAGTCTACATTCTTTTTTTTTTTTAGATTTTATTTACTTATTTGACAGAGAGCAAGAGAGGGAACACAAGCAGGGGGAGTGGGAGAGGGAGAAGCAGGCCTCCCACAGAGCAGGGAGCCCGATGCAGGGCTCGATCCCAGGACCCTGGGACCATGACCTGAGCCGAAGGCAGCCACTTAACGACTGAGCCACCCAGGTGCCCCCTTAGTCTACATTCCTTTTGACTGAAGGCAAGCCCTGAAACAAGGATTTAGGGTCATGCCACTTATTTGGGAGGTGATGTGAGAAGGGGGAAGGGGGACGGCGGTGGGAAAGGAAGCCAGGTAAGGGGTACCAGTGAGTAGACTGGTGCTGTGCACAACTAAAGTCAGTCCCATGGAGAGACAAGAAAGTGGGGTTCCTCGCCACCAATTCCCACCCCCTGCTGGTTGGGGACTGCTCCTTGGAGTGAATTCCCTGGCAATTTTGACTCCTCCCAAGACTGTGCAGTCAGAGACCCAGGATGCATCTGCTTTGGGGGAACTATCTGTTGGTGACCTTAGGGTAATGGAGGGGATGCCAGTGGGACACCAACAGCTTTTCTGCAGACACTAAACCAAAAGCATCTCACTGTTGAAAGTCATAACAAATAACCATCCATTCATTCAACAAGTATTGGTTGTTAGGCACTGTTCTAGGTGCTTGGATACATCCATGAACAAAAGGGACATGGATCCCAATAGGAGAAGGAAACACGTAATATATGTAATAAATACACGAATTACACATAGTGTTACAGAATAATATTCACAATAAATATGTAAACTGTACAGTGTTGGAGGAGGGTAAAGGGGACTGGGGGTGTCAGGTTCTGTGAGGAAAGGTTATAGTTTTAAATGGGGAGATGGGGGAAGCCTCTTGAGAAAAGATTTAAAGGAGGTGATAGGAGGAGCCATGGAGAGATGTGGCAGGAGAGAACTCAAGGCCAAGAGAACAAACTCCTTGAGGTGGAAATATGGGCAGGTCTGATGCATTCCTGGAGTAGGGAGTAATGCCTGGAGCAGAGAGAAGAGGAGAGAAAGTAGGAGGACATGCGCTCAGAGGTCAGAGGTGGTAGAGGTCAGAACATGGCTTTGGCTTTTATTGCAAGGCCAACAAGAGACATTTCTGAAAGAGGGTCAGACAGGATCTGCTCTCATTCTGACAGGATCACTCTGACTAGTGAGTGTGTGGAGAACAAGTGGCGTGTATCAGTTCCTTGTACCACAGAACAAATAACCACAAAACCACTACATTACCAACAGCTTAAAACAATGTAAGTTTATTGTGTCAGTTTCCTGGGTCAGTAGTCCAGGTATGGGTTAGCTGGGTCTTCTGCTTAGGGTCCCACCAGGCTGAAAGCAAGGTGTCATTCGGGGTTATGATCTCATCTGAAGCTCTGGGTCCTCTCCCAGGCTCACTGGTTGTTGGCAGAGTTCATATCCTTGTGGTCGCAGAACTAAGATTCCATTTTCCTGCCAGCTATGGGCTGGGAAAGACTCTTGTCCTGGAGGCCACTCTCAAGTCCTTGCCATGTGATCCCCTCCACAGACAGTTAGCAACATGGCTGTTTGCTTCTTCAAGGTCAGAAGGGGAATCTCCCTTACACTTCAAATCTATTCCTTTGGGAAGGACTCGGTCCCTCTAAAGAGCTATTAGGTAAGAACCAACCGAGATATCCTTGAACATCAACTCAGTAACCTAATCACAGGCATGACATCCACCATATCTTCACATCCTGCTCACACTCAGGTGGGGAGTACACAGGGCCATCTTAGGATCTGTGTACCACAGGGGACAAAGATAGAAGCTGACAGTTCTGTTAGGAGGCTGTCATCAGAATCCAGGCAAGGGCAGATGGTGGCTTAAACACTGATTATAACAGTAGAGAGGATGAGAAGGCTTCAGAGTCTGGAGGTGTTTGGAGAGTAGAGTCCATTGGTTTCCTGTCAGGTTGACTGTTAGGTATGAAGGAAAAGAGAGGAGGCAAGGATGATGCCAAGGGTTTTAACCTGAGCTGAAGGTGGGAGGGAGTTGCCATCTGCTGGTGATAAAATCACCATCCAAGGGAGTCATGCCACTCTATGCCACATGCATGGTGTAAACCCCTAAGAAGCCAAAGGGAAAGTAAAGGTCAAGGAAGGCTTGGGGGGGGGGGGGATGGGGACGCATTTTAAATAGGTCTGGAAATTACTGTGGTATTAGATAGGTGACGGGGAAGAGGGTGTTCCACAGGGAGCGGAGGAGGGCAGAGGGATGGGGAGGGGCAGGGAGGCACTAGCGGCATTCTGAGGGGCACAAGTACATCAGCGGGCTAGAAGGGAGGGTCGTGTGACTGAGCAGTATGGGAAGGTAGGCAGGGGCGAACCTTGGAGGAAGTTCAGCCTCAAGGTAAGGCCATGATACATGATAAAGAAATTTAGTTTGAGAGAAGGATATTCACAAGGGATGACGTAACGACCCCCGGCAGATGTTTACCGTGGAGCCACTGCATGAGTTTGCCACAGACTGGGGGCTTCAACAACCCAAATGGATTTCCTCACAGTTCAGGACCCTAGAAGTCCAAGATCAAGCTTATGAGCAGGCCTGGCTTCTTCTGAGGACTCTCTCCTCAGCTTGTAGATGGCGTCTTCTTCCTGTGTCTCCAGTCTTCCTTCCCTGTGAGTCAGTGTCTTTATCTCCACTGCTTCTAAGGACACCAGTCACACTGGATTAGGACCCACCCTGATGTCCTCGTTTTATCTTAATCATCTCTCTCAGACCCACCTGGTCTCCAAATACAGTCACCTTCTGAGGCGTTGGGGGTTAAAACTTCAACATACGGATTCTGAGGGGACACGATTCAGCCCACAACACCTACTATGTTTATGTAATTGTGTTCGGCATTCTAGACACTGGAGAACCAACTGCCCTTCCCTGTCTTCCCTTTCCTTGGCTGGAAGCACATAACCAGGAGGCCAGGGCTGGTGGGACAGGCTGTGCCGAGTTCACTGATGCTCACGGCAATCACTCTCTCTTCATCACTGAAAGCCACTGTGTTTCGCAAGAGCCGGTACGAAGTTCATGGAGAGCCCAAATGAACCGACAAGTCATGTGTTTGGTGAGCAAAAAAAACCCCCAAAAAACAAAAAACAAGAGTGACCCTTTTGGGATTTTCAATCCTCTGCCTAACTCCCCAAAGCCACAGACCAACGTTCAAAAGGCAGGGGCCAGCAGAAACTGAGTCCTGCTCTCTTGATTACAAAAACCAACTAAATGGCTTTGTGCTTGGGTATTTTATATCTGTAATGTGAGTCCACATCGAGTGGGAGCACAAATAAAAATAAAAAATAGCCATTTTAGGAGGCAGATTCTGCTTACTCTGCAAGTTAATCCCCAGAGCTGCCATTTTCCTAGTAATCACAAAACCAGATTTCAGTTATATTTTTTTCTAAACACAATTGTCTTCATTTGAGCTTCTCAGAGAGAGTGTGCCCCTTCTGGGTTTTCACTCAACTTAGCAAGGGCAGCCAGCCGCATGCCCCTTACAGATGTGTACCCAATATTCCAGCATCACATTTACGAGGCTGAAGTGGCTCCAATGTATTCCAGGGTGCATTTCCTTAGCAGAAAAGTTCAGAAGCTGGCAACTCACATTTGTCCAAATTGATTCCACATCTGCCTTAAGTGAACCACTCTCTCTGATACAAGCATACTTGTTTGTTGTTGTTTTTTTTTTCTCCCCTCACAAGTCAGTGTATGTGATTAGAGGTTGAAAATAAAGGGGTTGTTTTAGAAAAGAAACAAAACAAATTAAAGGTCAGCCTGGTGTTCAGAATACTGCTGCCGGTTACTGTTCCTTCTTTGAAGGAAACTGAGTTAACTTCGCTAAGTTATAACACATTTCAACCCTAGCTCATTTGCTCACACTGCACAATCCTTTAGTGTGAAAATCTTGTTACAGTAAAAGTCTCAACCAACAGAAAAATCAGGAAACCTCATCTATCCAGAACCATGCAGAAACAAAAAGTGAATACCAAAAAAACCCTCGGGGCAGCCAAAATGTCACAAAGCCCTTGCAATTCATCCATACCAGAGCCTCCAAATCCACATTAAAAGCTTTTACTTTCATTTGATGCCAGATTCCAAAATTTTGGCTAACCGCTTTCCAATCTCACTGCGGCCTAGAAGCAACAAATCCGAGATGAAGCCGGACGCTGCTCCTTACAGCTGCGAGGCAGGGCAGAGATAAGAAACACAGAAAGCCAGAAAGCTCACAAGCACAGCAGGTACACGCCTGACCCGCCCCGGCAGCCCCTCAGGCACATCTGTACAGTAAGTCCAAGTCATAAAGAGAGGCTGAACTGTGTCGAACAGCCTTTATATAAGGTGGAAATGACATGTGACACACATTTCGGAAAAGTAATTAAAACATGAAATTGAGGGGCGCAGGGTAGGTAAGCACCGGACTCTTGTTTTCGACTCGGGTCACGATCTCAGGGTCATGAGACAGAGCCCCCATCAGGCTGCATGCTGAGTGTGGAGCCTGCTTAGGATTCTTCCTCTCCCTCCCTCTCCCTCTGCTCCTCCCTCTCTCTCTCTCTCTCTCTCTCTCAAAAACAAACAAAAAAACCCCAAAAAACAAAAAAACCCATAACTCTTTAAAATATAAAACTGAGATGCCCTAGTCAAAACTCTTTTGGTTGCATTTGACAAAAACCCAATTTAAAGTGGTGCAAAAAGGGAACTTACTAATAACAGTATTTATTAATTCAGACATATCCTTGCTTCAGACACAAATGGATCCAGGAGGTAGAAACAACAGCATCAGGACCTGGCTTCTATCTCCTGTTGTTTCCTCCTCCAATGGTGTTAGTCTCAGACCAGCTCCAACCCCATGGTGGCAAGATGGCTGCCAACACCTCTAAATCTGGTGAAAAAGACACCTTCCTCTAGTCTGACCACACAAGCCAACAGGCAAGATTAACTCCAGCTAGACCTGATGAGGCTGGTTTGGGTCACATGCCCAGCCCAGATCCAATCCCAGGGGCCAGGAGTCTGCCCAACCTTCTGATTGGCCAAACGTGGACGGCGAGCCTACGACTCCTGGAGTGCGGGGTAAAGTCAGCTTCACCCAGAGCAGGGAGATAGAACGGGTGGAATGAGCCAACGGGGAGTAGGGGTGGGGTGAAGTGTTCCCATGAGAGAGAGAGTGAGGTGCTGGGTAAAGGGAGCAGTTAACGTCTACCAGGGGAGGTAAAACCTGTTAACTGTCTAGGAGATCCAGCGTGCCTCTTCCTTGAGGCTCTGGGTGTAATACTTTTTACATTCACACATGATTGTGAACTAGGACTTTCGTATTTGGAAAAATGACCACAACGATATAAACTGATTGTGACTCTAGAGTTTTCAGTTACACCACTGAACTTCCTTTTGCACCATTTCAGTTTGGTTTTTCTGTCACTTGCAACCAAAAGGGTCTGGACAAAGCATCCCCCCCCCCTTTTTTTTTTTTGCATTTTATTTTAATTATGTATGGTCACACGGAGAACCCCAGGAAAAGGAGAGGGCCGCAGAGTGTTCCCCAACTGTCATGAGGAGTAGCGACCTCTTCTTTCTCCCCAGGGTGTTCAGAGGATCAGGGTTTGGGAAACACCACTTAGTGGAGGAGCGAAAGGCACCCTGCTGCTTCCCATCAGCTGGGAGAGCCTCAGGGAGGGTAAGCTAGCTGCCACTGCCCCGGAAGCCCTTCTCCAGGGAAGCTGGCAGCCAAGTTCCTGCCCCTCTTCAGGCGCATATTCGGTGGGATGCCCGGGCGGGCTCCCCAGGGGCTCCCCCACCATCTCACACACAGGCGTAGCCAGTGAGCTGTGCATTTCCCTACCGACAGGCAGAATCAACTGCAGAAGGCCTCAGGCACCAAGCAGGAGAGGTCTGTGAGTGAACTCCCCTGTCCACGGAGTCCCGCCAGGGGCTAAGACCAGGGTGTTCTCATCGGTTCTCTGCGTCAGAACAGAGAAGCCTCGGGCGGGCAACGAGCTCTCAGCTTGCTGAGCACATCGGACTTCCCCGCCTTGGACTGGTGTGGACCTGAGAACATCAGATTTACCCTCCAGCTCAGTGCTTTTCAACCTACCTGGGGCGAAGCTCAGCTTCTGTTTCTGAGTACCAATCCATCGCGGACCTGTAAAATACAGTAAGATGACTTTCATCAGAAATTTTTAAAAAGCAAAAAATACAAAATGCAAGCCCATTATTTTCAATCGGATTCAAAAGATAAAAACTCGTCTGTCACACTGCCATTAACCTAAGTGCTTATTCTTTGTATCTGAACTTAGCTCCCATGGACAGGGAACAGGGTTGCCCTGCTCCGACCACCAGGGTGATTAGCCCTGCTCTGGGGCGAGCACGCTGGCTTTGTTTTAACGTTTTCAGACCACTTCCTGCTTCTAATGCTTCATGTTTATCAATTAAGTAGAACTTACCAGCTTGACATTCCAGGTGTCCCCCACACATGGTCCGAATCTGCCATTCCCTTCATCTGGTCCTCCCTCATTCTTTCAACTGATCACTCAGTCCATCCAAACCCTAATGAGCGCCTGCTCTGGGCCAAGCCCAGGCCGGTGGCACACAGGGCAGGCAAAGCCCACGGTTCGGTTGTCTCCCCACACACACCTGCACCCAGGCCCAACCAGCTCTCAAAGACGGGCTTAGTTTTGCTGAGTCCACACCTGTCACTCACTGCCTGTCTGAATCCCAGGCGTTTTTCATAGCTCTGTTGGAATGTCAGCTGCCCAGCCAGTGATAACAGCTCTCATTAATCTGGCCTCTGCTGGCCCAGGAATTTGCTGGGCACTTTATATACTGAACAGCAGGGTTCTCTGCCAAGTTTCCTGATTCCACTTCTTATTCTTCTAAATCAGATTCAACTTCTTTTCCTTCTAGAGCCAATCTCTGCACCCTTTTTAAAAAAAACCTTAAGTATGACGTACATTTAGAAAAGAATGTGAATTTATACAGCTCAGGGAAGTAGCCAAAAACTCGATACACCTATGGAACCTGCACCCAGATAAAAAAAATCAAGCCTATCAGCACCGTGAAGACGGCCTGTACCACTTCCCGGTTACTAACCCTCCCCCTTCCCAAGAGCAGCCACCGTCCTGACTTCTAACTGTATGGCTTAATTTACCGTTTTTATTCATCTAAATGGAATCTAAAAGTACTATTGCAACTGGCTTCGTTTATTCAGCATTATTTGTGGGATTCATTGTAGCACTCATTCTAATTGCTGTATCGTATCCCATCATGTGAATATCTCACAGCTTATTTATCCATCGTACTGTGGATGGACATTTGGCTGCTGTGAACATTCTGGTACATGGCTATTGGTCAATCTACAAGAGCATTTCCGCTGCATCGGGAAGAGAACTACAGGGACACAGGGTTTGTGTATGTCCAGTGTCAGAAGACACTCTGAGCATCTTTAAAGGCACTTTTCATGTTCCAATCTTATGTGTGAATTCACTTCATTTCCCTTACTAGATTATACCTGGTTCTTAACTGAATAAATACTGTTGGTGCCCTGCCTCATTGTAACATGAGGGGTCTAACATGCGACACAACATAGAAAACTGGAGTAAGAAAACAAAGTCTGGGGGAAGAAAGGATAAAGTGAATGCAATGGCCCCAATCAACCCCACAAAGGCTTAGGTACTTTGTAAAAAGCTGGACCACAAACATGGCTGAGCTTCCTGTCGGCCAGTACAAAGAGGGAAGCAAGTTACACACATGAGACTCACAGGATAAACACTGCTGGGCGGTGAAGCCATTTCTGGTTCTGAGAAGTAAAACCTGTCAGCCCGAGCCTTCCTAAAGAGCGTATTGTTCGACATTGAAAATGAAGGATCCAACAACTTAATTTTAGTAATAGCAGTAAAAAATCCTGTCAGTATCTCCCTCCCCTGGTCATCTCCTTTAATGTGGACATGACGGAACACAGTTCACTACAAGCGACTGTTGGAACTGATGCAACCAGATACACAATTCTCAAGAGATCTGACTGAACCCAAGAAAAACAACTAGACTCAGAGTGTGGTCTAGGGACCTTCGGGGTCTCTGAGACCTTTTCGGGAGGTCTACATGATCAAAACTATTTTTATAATACCACTAAAGCTTTATTTATTTATTTTCTTTAGTTTCAGAGGTAGAATTCAGTGATTCATCAGTTGCATACAGCACCCAGTGCTCATTACATCCCGTGCCCTCCTTAATGCTCATCACCCAGTTACCCCATCCCCCCACCCACCTCCCCTCCAGCAACCGTTTGTTCCCTGTAGTTAAGAGTCTCTTATGGTTTGTCTCCCTGTTTTCATCTTGTTTTATTTCTCTCCTTCCCCTATGTTCATCTGTTTTCTTAAATTCCACACGAGTGAAATCATACGGTATTTGTGTTTCTCTGACTTATTTCACTTAGCGTAATACCTTTTATTTCCCTCCATGTTGTTGTAAGTGGCAAGATTTCATTCTTTTTGATGGCTGAGTAATATTCTAGTGTGTGTACACACACACACACACACACACACACACACGCACACACATCTTTATCCATTCATCTGTCGATGGACATCTGGGCTCTTTCCATATTTTAGCTATTGTGGACATTGCTGCTATAAACACTGGGGTGCATGTGCCCCTTTGAATCACTATGTTCCTATCCTTTGGATAAATACCTAGTAGTGCAGTTGCTGAGTCATAGTGGTTCTATTTTTAACTTTTTGAGGAAACTCCATACTGTTTTCCAGAGTGGCTGCACCAGTTTGCATTCCCACCAACAGTGTAGGAGGGTTCCCCTTGCCCTTTTTCTTTTTTAAAGATTTATTTATTCATTTGAGAGAGGTGGGGAGGGGCAGAGAGAGAGAGAGAATCCCCAACCAGACTCCCTGCTGAGCGCAGAGCCAGACACCAGGGTTCCATCCCAGGACCCTGAGATCATGACCTGAGCCGAAACCAAGAGCTGGTCGCTTAACCGACTGCACCACCCAAGCACCTCAGCTTTTTTGCCTTTTTTCCTCTCATCTTCTTATGAGTGTGCACAGAGGAATTTTCCAGAGGCCATGACATGTGATACAGCAACAGACTGAATGCAGAAACAAGATATTAGAATCCAGCTGTGAAGAGAATCTATTATGCCAGACATTAAAGAAATTTGCAAATTATTTTTGATCTTGGAAAACAAATTTTTCACACAAAAACATGTCATATTACTCTACATGGGTTTGTTATTGATCTTAAGTAAATCAATAAACATTTTAAAATTTTGTTTTAATTTCTAATATAGTACCTACAGGTAGAACCCACTTTGGGGTCCTCAAAAAATTTTAAGAGTGGTAAAGGGTCCTGAGATCAAAAGTTGGGGAACCACTGATCGAGAGAAAGATTTCGGAAAAGGATGTTGTTGGTCACTAGCCCAGAAGATAACCCACGAAAAATATTTTGTGATCAAATACATTTGAGAAATGGTAAGCCTCTCTTGGAAATCATCAAATTAGAAGCAAATAAGCCAAGTTTGCTTTAACTCTGTGTTTCCTAACTGTATCTGACCAAGATCCCCTCTTCGGAGGGCTTCCGTTATCATCCTGGAAGCACACCTGGGCACCTCATGGATGAACTCCAAGGCCTTCAGTCAGTCCCCAAGAGGAGCATCTCTTACAACCCGGCTTTTGTCAAGCGTGGGCAGCAGAGTCTGATGTCACACCTCTGAGAGCATGAAGACTGATCCTTTTATAAATATCAAGGCAGCTGAGCAGGACAGAGAGCTCCTTTATCTCTGCAAAGAGGTGTACCAAGGGCAGGGTCAAAGCCAGGACAAAGATCCCACTGAAGAGAGAAAACGGAGTCTGTTCCATCTGCCGAACGGGCAATCGAGGTCCCAGAGTTCTTGACGACATCTTCCAGAGCAGATGGTACATGCGCTTGCCCCCGTCATAAAGAAATCTCAATAAAGCGCCCACAGAAAGCCAGACTTTAAGTTACACAACTTCCTGGTGCCCCCTCCAAGGAAAATAGTGGCCAGATATACCCTGAATGAGTCAACTTCTTTTATTGGGTTACTAACCATAAGTCAATTAAATGTTAGGAAATGTCTACCAAAAAATGATGGCTTTGGTTCTGGAACCATCAGTCTGAGTTCTTTTTGACAGTAATTACATAACTGTGTCAGTTGTCTGTTAAGCAAATTCCCAGTTCACAATAATAAAATTATGTTATCAGGCAGCTCATCTAAAGAGAACCCATAGTAATGTGCAAGGCACTCTGGGAAATCTAAAAATGAAAAAGAGGTGTCTCTTCAAAAACATATAATCTAGTAAGGGGCCAGACAGAGCACCAGAGAAAGAAAGAAAGAATTTCCACACTCGTCTCTGCAGCAGCTGGTGAGGTAGCTGGTATTGCAACCAATAAATATCTGTCTCAACAAATCTGCTATTTACCTTTAAAATGTTTACTTGTACACAAACTGAGAAACACCACATAGTCGAGTATCTCATCAAATATAATCTAGTCAAATACTGCTTCTTAGTGTGACTTAATGAGTTTATATAGGATTTCAAAAAAACCTACACCATAGTGAATTAAAAATAGATCATTTTAATATACATATTTTCACTTCTGTTAATTCAACGCTGATTTCTATTATGCATGCATAGCCACTTGGTTGAACTTGCTTCCTATTTACTTATTTTCCAACATGCAGCAACCTTCGACAAGATGGCTAAGCTGAACTGGTTATTCTTAAAGAGTACAATGTACCCTGTCCTCAGAGTTTAATCAACTTTAATGTTTCCACAGAGCCCGATGAGGCTGCTCAGCACGCTGGCTTTTCACTGAAATTTCCTATTTGGAGGATGGCAAGACAGACTAGGATCTTCCCAAGTCTCCTGGCTGCATGCATTCACATCACAGCTTGGTTGGGAAAGCAGTAGGGACTGAATAATAAGTAGATCTCCTCCAAACACAGCTGGGTGAGAGAGCTTCATTTTTAGAAAGTAAAGCGAATCATGAAAACCTCCCTAATGGTGTGATTTGCTCCAGGGTTCTTTTGATACTTAAGAAGGGAAATATTAATCCTTGTGCACAGTACTCTTATTTTCAGCTTTATAGAGTTTTCTTCTCCAGCCATCCTTCTGTAGTGAGGCAATTTATTGTACTTGCAGCAGAATGGAAAGCACGAAGATGTCTTTCATAATCGAGGTGGTGATAGCCTTCTCATTTCCTGCCAAATGGATCAGACCACACTTTTAACCCTATAGAAAGAAACATGAATCAAAACAGGATTCGCTTTTAAACTTCCTACCACTTCCCTCAACTGCAAACAAGCAAAATGCCATCAGAATTGAGTTGTGCAATTTCCATGTAGTTCGAGACAGTGCGGGCAAGCTGCCGGAAGCCTGGGATGCCGCGGCTGGGCAGCCATGGCCACCATGAGAGACTTAAATGGCTCAGAAATTGCCCCACAACAGGAAGCTATGTATCTGGCCTAGTCAAAACATAAATAAAAAAGTAAATAAATTAAAAATTAAAAAAAGAATGGTGCCACAGATTACAAGAGTTTTGGTTAAAAAACTGGAAACCTCTCCTTCTCACCCAACTGAGATCATCTAAAAGTAACTAACCATTCAGCCACAAAGGGAACTTTTGAGCTTCTGTAATAAAGCAGAATCCCGCATCAATTAAAATAGCTCGCAAGTAAACAGACTTCTTCCAGAGAGGGCAGGGTTTAAATAGGTGCTTGGTAAATCGGTCTGCAGAACAGCTATTCACCCTTGATACTCAATCGCACACTTGTTACATTTTTATGCCCATTTATCAAATGCGCAAGAGGAACGTGCAAACTTGCCCAAAATATTCTGGGGTGAAATGTTAAAATGAAGTCTTGGGGTGGCTCCTATGAAATGGCAACTTCTGAACGATGAATGGCATAATCACCAGCTAGCCTCCGCACTCAAAAGATTTCCTCCACTACAGGGCAAGCACGCGCACCCCACACAACAGCACGAATGGCAATTCTGTTTTGAATTTTAAGTTTACCTGGTGGCTGCACATCTTCTTGAATAATACCAGCTCTATTTACGGCTTGCTCCTTCTCTGAAAAACACAACAGAAAAATTGCTCTTTACAAAGGTGGGGGGTGGACCATGGTGGAAGAAATCTTTCTATTTATGTGGGCCAATGACATGGGACAATTCAGAAACAATATATACAGGACGCCAATACTCAAAGCTTTTAGGTTATGGAAGTTAGATCCTACAGAGCAGAAAGATTGGGCATTTTCAATAAAAGCAAAGAAAGCCGTACTTCAAAAGAAAAGCTCCCGACTCACATCTTTTCTCAGTGATCTCAGCATTTTGGAAAGGCAACAAAACAACAGAAAAAGAACAATTTTGAAAGAGCTGGTGGGCGTGATATATTATGAGGGGAAGGCTGCTGAATTGAAGGAACAAGTACAATTAACAAGAAAACGATGTAGTTTCTATGTCTCAAATGTGCTCCGCTGAAGGACTAGACCCAGAGCTAAATATGCTATGTTTTTGATAGGAAATAGAGCAGAAAATTAATCTTTGGGTGGGTGGCTTTGGTTTGGATAATTGAAGCTTCCCTAATTGATTGCAGGTGCTGTGCCAATTAGTAAGCACGTTCCAGCTACAGCAGCTCAGCCCATCTCTTTGGAGATGTCCAACAGGCAAGGGCCAAGAGAAATTGGGCATTTTATGCCTGTGGGCTTCAAGTGTTCTGACACATCTTTCTAAGTGGTTTAGAGTAAGCCCAAGGTCTGCGAAAACAAAGACTTATTATTTTAAGTATCTTGACAAACAAATGGCGGCTTTTCAGGGGAAAGACTTGGAGCCAAAGGATGTTTACTACTAAATTATAGTAATTAAATGTTGTAATCAGACCTTTGTCTTAATCAGGCTGACAGTGTTTCTTGAAATCCACATTTAGCTCTTATTTAATATTAGACCGTTTCCTTTATTCTGGCTTCTGGATTCTCACAAAGTTACAAGAAGCATAAAGGTACAAGAAACAGGGATTTGCCAAATCGAATATTCATTGAACTTGCTTCTCCCGTGATGTGACAGAAAGTCAATCCTAAGTGACCTACCTGATAGTTTTATCAATGCTAAGTTTTGCTTTGGCAAATAAAACAATGGGCAATAGGGACTATGTGAATCTTGGCATCTAATTCTAAGACAGACAGACGGAAGACGCAGCATAAAGAAGCCCATTACAGACAACGGCCTGATGGCTTCCCCTCCTCTCTGAAAAGTAGTAGCAGGCAAGCAATAACCAAGACCCTCGGGACCAAGATACGCCAAAAGGCTTCTGCCATCTAGAGTGGATAATGGAGTTCTCGGGTGTCGGATTTTCTAAAATAACGCCAGCACAAAAGGTGATCTCATTTCCTAAGACATTAAACTCCTGTAGGATTGAGCCCTACCATACTGTCAACATGTAAGGTCTCAAAGGACGGACGTGTCTCAAATATGCTCTTAGAAAATGCCAACCAGGAATAAGGCTGCAGTACCATCCATGGTGCCAGGAACAAAAATAGATATGATTTCCCATGCCTAGAAGGTCCGTTTGCCAGTATTACGGAAGAGGTGAGGGTTTTTTTATTTTTAAAGATTTTATTTATTTATTTTAGAGAGAGGGAGCACGCACACACACAGGCGGGGTGAGAAGCAGCGGGAGAATCTCAAGCAGACTCCGCACTGAGCGTGGAGCCCAACGTGGGGCTCCATCCCACCACCCTGAGACCATGACCTGAGCCGAAATCAAGAGTCAGATGCTTAACCAACTGAGCCACCCAGGCGCCCCTGGAAGAGGTGAGTTTTTAAAAAGTAATCAATTGCCAGAAAGCCTTCTAGCCATAGATTTAAGAAAATCAGACAGCTTGGTGTATTGAACACATTCCCCAAGAGGCAGCGGGTACTGCGAAGACGCTGGCAGACTGCCAAGCACCAAAGGAAGTTGACTTTTGATAGCAAGGACAGAATGTCTAATTGTATCCTAACCTCTTACAATGCAATAGAGAACCAAGTGAAGAGAAAGGAATCCCTGTCTTCACACTTTCTTGCTAATTGCTAATGAGGTTCGAGAAAGGCTAAGGATTTATTTAAAATAGACCATAATCTCTTTATAATCCTTGTCCTCATGCGACCACCTCATTTTTTTTTTTTTTTTTTTTGGCTTGGACAAGCAATTTAAACCAATTTGCTGAACTAGTTCCTATCAAGTGATAACTGGTATTAGCATCCTATCTACATCCCCTGGTTCTTTAATCCATTAATGTTTTATAAGTACTGTAAAGCCAAAGCAGTCTTATATAAATTCATGATATGACACAAAGGCACTTTAAAATTTGTGAATGCAGAATATGCCCAAAGGAAAACAAACCGGTCCCTCAGGATTTAGCAGTATGTCTTGCTGAAGTTGACAGTAAGTTTCTATTTTGCTCTCATTAGAGAAACAGCAAGTGTCTATAAACCTCAGGAAAAGGACAACGCTGAAGTCAGAGGTTTAACTATGTGAACAAGTCAGGATAAGCTAATTACTGCCTTTTCAGTAGTGAGCATGTTTCTATCAGGAGTGAAATGATTAAGATGCAAACATGCAATACTGGGCCTGGAGCTTCGTGATGCCGGTTAGAAAAGTCCCCATCCCAGTGTCTCAGCAAGTCCGACTCTGCCCCCTGGTGCTAAGGCAGTGGTGTGATTTGTAGTTTTAATTGAGGATCATTATCTCGTCAAAGGGCCAAAGTGTTATTATTAGAACTGGTAATGCATGTGGGCGGGCTGATTCTCCGACTGTAGTGACAGAATCCACCTAATAATTTGTAAGTCTCTGAAAATGAAAACATATCTTTATACTAAATGTCCATGCTGTCCAACAGCTCTACTGTGTGACTTGTTACTCGGACACCCACGACCACGCAGCAAAGAAGACAGTGCTCCCCAGCGCCCACTGACAGCAGACTGCCTGAGCGTGCTCGAGTGGGGGGCCAGCAGCTAGAAACCGAAAAGCAGGTGCCGAAGCTCAGGACCCCAGCGCCCTGCCCAGTGAGATGGCCTCAGGACCCCTCCCTGCCATCTCTTCTTGGCAACAGTTAAAAATACAAGCAACTCGGAACCTGAAGTAATTGGACAAATGGCAACATGTGATGGACTGTATATGAGATAATAGCATTGTGTCAATATTACATTTCCTGGCCTGGATAACTGCATTTTGGTTATGTAAAAGAATGCCCTTGTTCCTAGGAAATCCATGCTGAAGTGTTTGGGAAGGCAAGCTCACAGTGTCCTGAACTTGCTCTCAAATGGTTCAACAGAACAATAGAAACAATTATACGTATATGTAATTATATATGTATATGTGTACGTATGTATGTGTGCAACACATGGGGGGAAGCAAATGCGGCAAAACGTTCTCCGGTAAATCTAGGAGACAAATAAATGGGGATTTATCATACTATTCTTAGGTCTTTTCTGTTGGTTGGGATTATTTTTTTAATAACTGAAATACACAACTGCAAAACAAGTTTTTAGGAAGCCCTTATACTTCCTGGTGACTGCTCCGTGATGATTACTTCAAAGTACCTTTTTTTAAACAGCAAATAAAAAAATTAAGAACTACTTTTTCAGTGTTCCCATTCTGCGGCTGTTGCCTAGCCACGTACTCCGTCTGTCTGTGGGGTCATCCAGGACGGGATGTGCCCTGGTGCCCCACCGAGCCAGCGGCAGATGGGACCACCCGGCCGTGGCGGCAAGTGTGAACCAGTGGCTGAGGGGGACCAAAGGGCCACTGGAGGCACCGACTCCTCCCAACACTAGAAACACTTTTGCTTCCTCATCAGAGAGTCTGGCTGAACCCAGGGAGCTCCGTAATGCCGGACAGAAAGTAAGACTTTAGTCTTTCCCTGTGCTGCACCGGACTCTCCAGTGAAAGAAATAAAAAGCATATTCTAGCCCCTGGCACGGGACAGGGAGAATGCCCTTCCGAGGTAAGAAGTATTCCTGGGTCAAGCGATTTCTCACAACCCTGTTCCGACTCCGTACAGCAGACTTCCGGGGGGGGGGGGGCAGAAAGTGCAGCAATAAGAGAAGGCGACCATGTGGGAGGGGGACTGAGCTCTCCTCACAGCAATCCCACAATCCTGCGGTCTTTCCCTTCACTAGTAAACACTCTTTGCTGTCTTAAAGGCACGTGAAACAGGGCATCAATAGCAGACAAGGTCGGGGAGTTAGGGTCTCATGTCCACCCAGCCATTAATGTGCTCAGTGACTCTGGACAAGTCACCTAAGTGAGGGGACTGAAGGAGCATGGGTTTTCTGGCAAAACTCTTAGGATTTTATGCTTCTGCATGTCTAATTATAGTTAAAAATGAACAGGATCCCCGAAAATGATCCTATTCTGTCTCATCTCACAGGCTGGTATAAAACACAGGTTTTTTTAAAAGGCCATATTCAGGATCACGGTCTAGTTCTAGGACACAAAGCCAGACTAGGCTCTGAGCTACAGCAGCTGTACTCTCCCTGAAACGTGGGCTCGTCCAACAAACCACGCGGTACCAGCAGGATGAAAGCTAAAAAGCATCATCTGGGATTCCCTCCAGGAGCACAACAGAACCGTCCCCACACTTCCGGTTTGGGCTCGCTGACCACCAACGCCAACGCCGTCTCCCCAGGGCTCATCTCGGGACTGAAGTGTCACATGGAGAACCGACCTTGTCATCCCTGTAACGCTTAGGAAAGTCTGGCTGAGTTAGTGGAAGAGCTGAAGATCACACTGAATGTCAACATGAAATCCAAGAAGGCAGTCTTGTCAGAGCGGCTTGCCTGCTTTCAAGGTATGGGAGAGCTCCTTGATTTTATTTTATCTAAGCAGCCTTCCCTTTCTCGCCTGCTGCCTCGAGGCTGATTCCGGCAGAGATCCTGTAACAGAGCTGTCCCCACACTCCCCGTGCCCGGGCTGGCCAGCATTAGTCAGGCTGGCCCCGCTGCAGGGCCGGCACCGGCCTGACACGCAGGCCCGACATGGGAACGTGGGCTCCCCCCTGGCCAGCCACTGGCCCTTCTTAAGGACTGGATGTCTGGCCTACCTTGCCCTGCACTTCCAAGAACTGTGGCCTTCTCCTCGGTCTGCCCAGAGTCCTGGGGAATACTAATGTCTGAAGGATGGTCGGGAGACGAAGACCCGAGAGAGGCTGAGAAGGAGTGGCTGAAAGGCAGGAGCAAAAGAGCAAAGGCAAGACGACTGGCAGCGGGGGTGGTCACAGAAGCTCAGGGAAGACAGTGTTTCTAGAAGAGAGAGTCTGGCCGGGGGCTGTGCCTCTCACTCACAGATGACTCACTTCCTGTGTTACAATGAGAACGGAAGTCATCACCTGGAAGTGCCCACAACTCCCCAACATCGGACCTATATTTAGCTGCATCCCTACCTGCCCTTCCTCCTGAGCCGGTGGAAGAGGTGTCCTGCCTTTTGTCCAAGGCCTTCCTGCATATGATCTCAAGATCCCCTACCACCTGTCACTCTATGGATTATCTTCCTCTTTGTCCAGAGACTTCCTGGCTGTCCCATCTCTCCCTAAAACAAAACTCTCCCTAGACCCTCTGACCTGCTGCAAATATACTCTATCACTCTCCTCTCTACACAAATACCTTTAAGGAGCCAATTCAGTGGAGCAGCCTGTTCTCTGCCCACGACCAAACTACTAAAAGCATTCTCAACAAGATAACTCTGACCTTCACCTTCTTTTTCATAAATCTACTGAATATTTTCACTTATCTGTCTCCAAGAAGCCCAACCCTGCTGACCATCCCCCTTTTCTTTTTTTTAAAGATTTTTATTTATTTATTTGAGAGAGAGAGAATGAAGAGAAAGAGAGCATGAGGCGGGGAGGGTGAGAGGGAGAAGCAGACTCCCCACCGAGCAGAGAGCCGGATGCAGGACTCGATCCTGGGACTCCAGGATCATGACCTGAGCCGAATGCAGTTGCTTAACCAACTGAGCCACCCAGGCGCCCACCATACCCCTTTTCATCAAGAGTTGTTTTCATGGGACTTGAGACTGCAGCCTCTTCTGGTTTTGACCCTCTTGCTCTGGCCGCTTCTTCTCCGTCTCCTTTGACGGCTCCCTTTCTTCTGACCGCTTGCTCTTCCAATACTGTGTTCACCAGTGTCCTGTCTTAGGCCAGCTTGTCTCTTGCAGTTTCCCAGTGCTGCCTGGGAGCCCTTTCCTTTGATGACTCTGCCTCCCATCCCATACTGATCCAGCGCCCCATCCCTAGCTCTAGCTCAGGCCCAGGACCTCAGCTCCAGACGAGCACACCCCGCTGCCTGTAAGCAATCTCCACAAGCACATCCAGATACCTAAAACACAATACATCCAAAATTGAACTAGCTCATCCTCCTCATTCCCAAAACCAATTCCTTCTTGTGTTTCTTAGTTAATGACCAGCGCCACCATCTCTTCTGCTGCCGGAGCCCGGAAATTGTCATTCTCCTTCGTCTCCTCCCTCACCCTGTAGAGTTTACTTCTTAAATACAGCTCCCCAATTCAGTACTTCTCCCCAGTCCTATAACCACCACTGGTTCGGGCCACAGTCACCTCTCCCTACTCTCCTGTGACCGCAGCAAGTACAGCCTTCCTCTATCTGGAAATCTTGTTGACCCCGCGTGAGAGCGAATCCGGTCACCTCATTCTCCCGATTAAAATACTTCCATGAGCCTCCACGGGTTAGACACTGGGGACAGCAGAGGACTGTGGAAGTATTTCAGTCAAGCAAGCAAGATGATAAATTCAAAGAACAAATGGCATGACAACAGACTTTCCAACAGCCACGGGGAAAACCAGAGTTCTAGACATTTTCTGACAAACAAGGATGACTTTTGCCAGTGACAAACGCTCATGAAAGAAATATTGTCAGATGCACCTCAGAATGAAGAAAACGGACAGTAGAAAGGAGTGAGATGTAGGGCTCAGTGAGTAAAGACTGTGGGCAAAGAGAAACAATCAGTGACTGCACAAAACCTTGCCGGTACTAGGTGACTGGGGAGGAATAAACATACGGCGGGGTGTGTGGTACAAGGACCAAGGCAGTCTCCTCAGGTCTTTGTATATTTTCCAGGAGGATAAAGATACTAACTTTTGGGCGCCCAGGTGGCTCAGTCGTTAAGCGTCTGCCTTCAGCTCAGGTCATGATCCCAGGGTCCTGGGATCGAGTCCCACATCCGGCTCCCTGCTTGGCAGGAAGCCTGCTTCTCCCTCTCCACTCCCCCTGCTTGTGTTCCTGCTCTCGCTCTCTCTCTGTCAAATAAATAAAATCTTTAAAAAAACAAAAAAAAGATACTAACTTTAAACTGTAATCACGAAAGAGTAAAAACAGAATGTAAAACTTTCAAAAGAAGAGAGGAGAAAAAGAAAGAAAGCTTGAAGTTGCAGAAAAGGAGAAAAAAAGGAGTTATAGAAATAGAAGAATAAATAGAAAACACAAAGTAAGATGGGGCAAATAAATATAAATGTATCAGTAAACATACATGAAAATGAGCTCAATCCAACAGTTAAATGATCAGATTGGATTACAAAATCCAGTGTAGGCTGGTTATGAGATTTAAAGACAGATGCCAAGGGGCACCTGGGTGGCTCAGTCTAAGCATCTGACTCTTGATTTTGACTCAGGTCATGATCTCAGGGTTGTGAGATCGAGCCCTGGGTCAGGCCCCCACTCTGCGGGGAGTCTGCTTGTCTCCTTCTCCCTCTGTCCTTCCCCAACTTTCTCTCTCTCAATTAAATAAATCTTTAAATAAATAAATAAATAAATAAATAAATAATAAATAAAGGCGCCAAATATAAGAGGATAGATATACCAGGAAAATACTAACCAAAACAATGCTGGGAACTCTAATACTGATAAAGTAGAGCTAGGGAGGAATAGTAGGGATAAAGAGGACCCTTCATACAATGATAACGGGAAAAAAAATCTCCAGAATATTCTCTATTGTGTGCACCTAATAATATGGCCTAAAGATACCTAAGTAACAGAATTAAGAAGCTTGGTCTGGAATCGATACACATAGAACTCTGTACCCAATGATGACATATACTCACTTCAAGCACAGAAGGAACATTTCCAAAATTGACCTGTACTAAGCCACAAAGCAAATCTTGACCAATATCAAAGAATCAAAATCATATAGTCTTCGTTCTTTAACCACAAATGCAAATAAGCTAGAAATCAGCAACAAAAGAACAACCAGAAAGACCACTGTGGCCACTGGGTAGAGAATGAGTAATAGCTGGGGCCTGGTGGAAGCAGGGAGACCAGCTCAGAGTCCAAGGAGCGGGTGAGGGAAGTGGGTTGGATGACGGTGGGGACATTGAGATGGACAGAATGCTCTTACCATCTTGTGCGGTTACGTACACCCAGCACCTAGCGCAGTACCAGGTACACAGCCATCGCTAAAACCCGGGTTATAAAACATGCAAAAGCAGCTCAATAAATACTAGTTCAAGTGCTGAAATGAACTGCAGCTCCATCCTCCCAATAGACAGGCCAGGTTTCCATGGCTCAATCACCAATACCTCACCTGCCCGGACCCCAGTTTACTGCCAGGTCAGCCAGCCCTGCTTAAATCTCTTTGTCTCACACCCCTGTCCTATGGCTCCTTATCTTTTAAACATTTTTATGGGATGCCTAATATAAAACTATACTGTTTCCACACCTGTTATCTCATTTAATACATCCTAAAACCTATAAATTGAGTCCTGCAAACTCCACTGCTATAGATGAAGAAACAGGCTGGGCTCTAGGAGGTTAAGTGACTCACCTTAAGATCCTTATCTAGTAGGGATTTAGACCCTCACCTGCCCTGCTCCCCCATCACAGCCCCTCAGAGACAGTATGGTGCCGTGGTGTAGTGACTGAGGGCACTGGTTCAAATCCCAGATCTGACTCACTGCCTGTGGGTCCTTGGATAAGTCATTTAACTGTTCCATACCTCAGTCTGTCTACACATAAAATGGGGGTGATGATCACACAGCAGCTACAACAAATGGTTATGAAAACTACATGGGTTGTTATATATGAAGTGCTTGGGATACATGGCACAAGTCCGCACTTTCATCATCTGATCTAGATGAGCATGTCTCAACCTCGGCACCATGCATAGCCTGGGCCGGATAATTCTTTGTCATAGGGGGCTGTCCTGTGCACTGCGGGCTTAGAAGCATCCCTGGCCTCTATCCACTAGGTGCCGGTACCACCCTCACACCACCCCACTCCACCCCCAGCTGTGACAAGCAAAAATGTCTCCAGATAGAACCAAATGTCCCCTGGGGGACAAAATCATCCCCACTGGAGAGACACTGCTCTAGTCTTCATACTGGAAACTTTTCCAGCAGCATCCAAAGCAGAGAGCCCTGTCCCAAGTTCAATTCTAGACGCCCTAATAAGACAGCCTGGGGCACGGATCCAGTCAGGATGATGGAACCAGATTGTGCAGGGCTTCACACCATCCTCTGTTTACCCCGACTCGTGGCGCATGGACATAGGCTGGAAGGCAGAATGCACAGAGGCCATTTTAATCCTGGATGATGAAAGAAGCTACCAGGAAATGTGAGCGTGTACTTAAAACGCTCTGCCTCCAGAAACCAAATGTTGTAGCATTTGTCACGGGCAGAGCATTTACACAGAGCTTTTGCCTTCAAATCGCCAAGCTTTCAGCCTCTGCTAATATTCTCCAGGGGGCAGGGTTGGCCCTCTTCCATCTTCAAGATGATTCAGGTTTCCTGGAGAACAAAATGAGCCTCTAATGCCTAATATTTTCTCTCTGACAGATGGTTTCAGATGTATCAAAGTGCTAATCCTTGCTGAGGTATAGGTCTCAAGGAAGGAGAGTCTGGCTTTTAGAGTGACAGAACTTGAGTGATTAAGGAGGAAAATTACTCCCAGGATATTCACCACTGTCATGTGAGCAACCCGCTTAAAATAAAGGAAGACAGCAGAATCTGAAAAAAAGATCTGAGGAAAAACTCAAAAACCCAGGTTAACAGTTCAGGTTTGACACATTTCCGCTCAAAGCTGTCTCTGGGAGTGGAAATGAAGTGCAATAAAACACCTTCAGGCTCAGGATGATTAGGGCTCCATCTGCCTCCCTCCAATATCACCATTCCCAGCTTCCACGTGTGGGAGAAGCCCTGCAGACACAGGCCAGGGTTGGAGTATCTGCCTTGCAACTTACTAGCTGTGTGACCTTGGGCCTGTTACACAATCTGAGCCTCAGTTTTCCCGCCCGTGAAACGCACATTTAATACCTTCCTCAAAGCGAGATCCAATGTATGCCTGACACAGTAAGCGTTCCGCGAATGCTACCTGTGAGCATGACCTAGTGTTTAGTGTCAACCTACTATGTGCCAACTGCTTTCGTTACCACCTGTGAGTCTCAATGAAGACTAAACGGTCTTATTTTACCGATTACAAATAGCTATTTATGGATGAGGATGCTGAGTACGAGAGATTGAGTCACACTTGTCCAAGGTCACAAAGCCGCACACATCAGGATTCGAACCCGGGCCTGCCTGACTCCCGAGCCAAGCTCTTTCCACGGCCCCACGAGCAGGTGCGGGGCGGAGGGGAGGGGGGTGTTACTGAGACCAGGCCACCGCGCGGGGTCACAGGTCACTCACGGTACTCGTCCAGCCGCATTAGGGGCCGGAAGTAGATAGGGTAGAAGGCGGCGCCGATCAAGGAGATGAAGCCGCCGAAGATGAGCACGGTGCGCAGGTTCCGGGACATGGCGCCGGGCACGGGGCTGCCCTGACCCGCTGAGAGGCCCGCACGCGGCGACTCCCCGTTCGCGCCGCCGGGCCGTGACCCCGCTCGGAAGAGGCGGAGCGGCTTTCGCTTCCGGGCCTTGGAGGCGGGGCTAGGCGGCGGGGCGGGGCGAGATAGGGCAGGGGAGGGGTCAGGGGCGGAGCTATGTGGTGGGTGGAGCCGGCAGGGGCGGGGCCTCGGTGTCGCGCCGCGCTTCCCCAGCGCCCTCTCCCTGGGGGTTGCGCCTGCCCCGCGCCGGCGGCGTGGTGAAGGGAGTTCTTGCTTCGCTGGGTTCTGCGGGCCCTCTTCTGGCTCCTGCCCTGCCCGCAGCCCGGTTCCCACTCAGTGCAGCATTCACCTGACCTCTTTTATCACCCCCCTCCTTTATCAGCCACGCTTTCTCATTCTCCTCACCCCTTATTTGATTTTAGTGACTTTCTACCTCGAGCTGCGTTGCTCTCTGTGACTCGCTGATTTAATCCTCATAATATCAGTTGGCCCGTTTTACAGGTCAGGGAACCCCGGCTTGGCCGCGCGGCTTTGGACAAGTCATTGGGTCTCCTTGAGGGCTGTTGGAAGGGATGAGAGGCAAAAGGGCAACTCGCCTGCCCCAGGATGGCCTGCAGGGGGCTTCTAACCCGAGCCACGGGGACTTCTGGACCAAGACTAGCGGGGGAGCAGTGATGTTTCAACGTCCAAGCTACCAGTAGATTTGTTCTGACTCCGTTTTTCTATCCCCCTTCTCTCTCTCCGTTCCCTTTGCTGAATGCCTGGGTTACGAATGAGGATGGGGGATAAAAAGAGTCAGTGCAAGGCAGAGAGCCAGCGGCCAGTCCCACTGATGGGACCTTGGGGCTTTGCCTTACTGCCTGGGGTGAGGGCCACTGAGGATAGACATCCTCTTCCCCTTCCTATGATCCTCATTCTCCATCCTTCCGGATGCGCTGTGGGGGCATATGAGCTACCCAGAGGTATTGAGCAGGTGAGATTAAGGTTCCTTGGGCCTTCACTCAGTCCTTTATAAATAAGGATGCTACCAGCAGCTGGGGGCTGGGGAGCAAGAGGATATTCATCCTGACCCCAGCAGTATTATTTAGTCTGGAAAAAATCTACGATCTTTCAGAAACGGTGTGGAGAGCACAGGTTTCCTCTCCCTCTGTAGTTTTGAAGTTGAGTCAAGCTACTTTCTACCTCAATGGTTCCAGAAGCATATAAATCAGGTGTTCAATCAGTCAGCAGATTTATGGACTATCTGCCATGCCCCAAACACCAGGCAAAGTGCGACGAGGGACACCAAGATGAGTAAGACATGACCCTTGCTCTCTGGGATCCTGCCACGTGGATGAAGAGACAGGACATCTACATAAAAATAACTAATGACCCAGCGCAGCTTGTTGCCAATGAGTGATAGGGTCCTGCGGGCTGCAGAAGTTCGGTGGAGAAAGACAGATGGCTGTAGGGTGAGGCAGGGCTCCTCGGAGGCTTGCAGGATCTTGTTAGGGTGAGAACAGAGGACTTCCCGGCAGAGAGGGGAGCTGTGAAGCATGCTTTCTGTCACATGGTATAAAACCCCAGGTGTGGTGCCTGTTTGTCATTTTAGCAACTCAGTGTCCACTTATCTTTCTGTTAATAGCCCCAGAATATCCACTCCTCTCCCATTCTCAATCCATGAGATAAACTGGGCTTCTCCTCTGCGCGCCGCCCCCCTCCCCACAATGATTTTTTTTCCAGCTCTGAGAGTTAAGCGTATAACCAAGACTGACCAAGCTCCCACACCACAGGGATTGACTGGGACTGATCATCCAACGTAGCTGCATCCTCCTGGCTACATGAGCCACGTTGAGCCAATCATAGTCTCTCCCAGCTGCTGGAAATCTGGGTGTGAACTTGAGGGGATTAGATGCTCGAGCCACTGGGCACCACCATTTAGAGACTGAGAATGAGGACAGTGCAGCAGAAGGAAGCTAAGAAGTGGAGAGAAGTCAGTTGCTGACATTACATTTGAGCTCCTGGAGCCAGCTGTTCCTGGAAAGGATCCGCCCTCGGACTTCTCAGCCCCTCTTCACTGAAGCCGGTTTGAGTTGTTTTTTCTGTTTGTTTTTTTTTTACAACAGGAGTTCCAGATGAAGTCACCACGAGTGTGATTTCATTTGCTTAACAATTCCATGAACTGCAAGTCAAGGATTACCCTATTTTATAGACCAGGTCACTGAGATCCAGTGACCTTTCTTAGGGTCACACACCATTAGCTGAGCCAGGAGCAGGCTTTAGTTTTCATGACTCCTGATCTGACAGGCTTCTCCCTGAGACCTCGCTGTCTCCATGAGCAAACTCGCCAGGATGGCTGGATGGGCTGTGCCCACAGAGCCCCTGAAAGCCAGGATGTCCTGATGAGCTACCAGCCGTGCCTCCAAGGCAGAGATGGACTGATGTGGGGCAGATGAGCCACCCCCCTCTCCAAGTGGTGAGTAACCTGGTGGTTTCTCTGTTCCCTCATGTGAATCTAAAGGGTTTAGTCTGACCAGTGGCCAGGCCACAATCCATACAGATACAATAATCACCTTATTTGCATCATCAAACCAAAAATTAGTTACTTATCACTTGCTTGCCACTGAGTCCCACCAAATATAGGTTCATCTCTTGGATCCCAATGTTCTCCTCATTTCTGAGGGTCCCACTGACCCACAGATTCAGTCAGCAAATACTTGTGTGCCGACTCCAGCAAAGCACTGCACTACTTGATTGGGAACACAAAAAGGAAGCATCAGTATTTGTGTATTTGACAAAGGCTTACTGAGCCAAGCACCGTGTGCCAGGCACATTTCAAATGCTGGTGAATGCAGCCAGCAGTGAATTAACAAGAGAGTCTGTTGTCCTCATAGCATCTCTAGTGTGGTAGAGGGAAAAGATGCGACAGTGGATAGTAATTGCTCTTTGGTCCCTCAACCTTCCCTAATAATAGCTCCTGATTCTCCATTTGCATAGGGAGGAGCTGGGGGCTTAGCAAGAATGACTAGCTCAATAGCTACTAAATGGCAGAGGCAGGATTCGAATCCAGTCTGGCTGGCTCCAGAGACCTGCAATTATCACCAATCTACACTGCCTTGCAAAGTCAGTGAGTTCATATTGTCTGAGTGTGGGTCCAATTCCAACCTGGTCCAATTGTTCCTTTTCTCCCAGAAATAAGAATTGTGAGCATGGTGACATGGGGACAGACAGACAGCACTGTTGCCGTGGATTTCTTCCATTGCTAATGTCCCGATGAGATGATTGCTTATCTTCCACTTGCCTGTAATCCTAGAGAGTCTCTTATTCCCCCTTGCAGTCAGATTCTCAGTGGTTCATTATATTCTGCAGGCCACCCATATACTACCAGTAAACTCCCTTTGGATTTTAGTTCGTCAGAGTCTGTTTCGGTTGCATACCAACAGGAGACCGAATAGATGCAGAAAGTCCCACAATTACCTCCAACACATGACATAGACAAGGGGCTTGGGGCTTCATAGCTGGGCTAATGTTTGCAAAAGCCAAAGGAAATTTGGATCTGGGGGAAGGTCTTTGTGCAAAGGGGGAGAGAGCTCAAGGGATAGGAGACAGGATGCAAGTCAAATATGTCAGGAGGCCTAGGGTGCGCATTTTCATCTCAGTCATTGAGGAGAAAAAAAAATTGGTTTGGGCTCCTATCTGGCACTTTGTCCTCTTCCCTTGGATGTGAAGATTGAATGCTTGCAGCGAGCAGACCACCAGTCGTGTCTCACGTGGGGTTCAGACAGACATCAAAGTTAATCCGCTCTCTGATCTAAGCAAAATGGTGAGGAGGGTTTCCTGGGACAGCAGGTCCACTAATTGTAGCACTGCAGCCCAGCTGATGTATTTTTAGAATATTGTGGATTTTCATAAAGTACACTGCTTTCTGCAGGAAAACAGTCAGACTAGAAGCTTGGGGTTTGGAATAGAGTGGGATCTAACGCAGGGTCCTCTGGACCTGAACTTCTAAGAATCAGAAAATAAGTATAGGAAACACTTCCCTGTTTGTATCAGGCGCTGTGACTCTCTGAGCGTCTACTCATCTGTATAAATATTTCCGATTTCGATCATTTGTCAAGCTTTTCTTCTTTGATCTGTTCTTTACATCCAAGAGAGTTCCCCAAATATCTGTCTTGGCTTAACTCTTGCCACACCATGCATCCTATTGTTTAAACTAACATCTTTATGACTTTGTAGGGGCCAAGGGCAGGCAGCCCCAAGGTGGACCACTTTGGCATGAACATTATTTTGAGTTAAAAGCAATCAGGGGCGCCTGGCTGCCTCAGTCCATGATGCGTGTGACTCTTGATCTCAGGGTTGTCTGTTCGAGCCCCATGTTGGATGTAGAGATTGCTTAAAAATTAAATATTAAAAAAGTTTTTTAAAAAAGCAATCCAAACCCAGCAGACTCAGGAAAAGTTTTTTACCTCCCCCTCAATTGCCTGCCTGTACCAGGAAGAACACTGTTCGCATAGATTCCTCTACCTAAGAAACTGATATGCATAACAGGGCACCTTTGTTTTCCAAAGATCTTCTGCTAACGGGCCTTGTTCCCTCTGTGTCATCAGATCCCTGCCCCTCTCCTTAGCTCATGTGTTACTTCCCTCACTGTCTTTGGGATTTCCCTGTGTGGATTCCCTGTAACTACCCTATTAAATTGAGTTTCTCTTGCTAATCTGTGTGTCAATTTGATTCCTAGTCCTGCTCAAAGGACCGTGAAAGGGAGTGTAAATTCTTCCTCCCCAACAACTTCAGCAGCTACGTGTCTAGACCAGCCTTTCTGTTGAACTCCAGCCTCCTATGCCTGGGGAAAAATCCTCAGGTTCAAGACCCACTTGCTTCTGCCCTCTCCCCTTGACTCTCCCTGCGGCTGGTTGGGGTAGAGGCATTATCAGCTCCCCCTAGCCATGGCTTCCTAACTTGTCTCGTGGTGCCATCCCCTTCCATCATTAAACTGTCTCATTCATGGAGTACCCGAAGATTCATGGAGGACCCAAAGTACCTCTGGAAACAAACATTTGGTTCATCAGTGCTCTTCTCAGAAGACTTCAGTGTCTCCCTAAAGTATGAATTACTCAGCCTGGAACTCAGGGTTTTTTGTTTGTTTTTTTTTTAATTATTATTTTTTAAATTCAAATTCAATTAATTAACCTAGTGTATTATTAGTTTCAGAGGTAGAATCCAGTGATTCATCAGTTGCATATAACACCCAGTGCTCATTACATACGGTGCTCTCCTTAATGCCCATCACCCAGTTACCCCATCCCTCCACCTCCCTCCCCTCCAGCAACCCTCAGTTTGTTTCCTACAGTTAAGAGTCTCTTATGGTTTGTCTCCCTCTCTGATTTCATCTTGTTTTATTTTTCCCTCCCTTCCCCTATGCTCCTCTGTTTTGTTTCTTAAATTCCACATATGAGTGAAATCATACAGTAATTGTCTTACTCTGATTGACTTATTTTGCTTAGCATAATACCTTCTAGTTCCATCCATGTCATTGCAAATGGCAAAATTTCATTCTTTTGATGATTGGGAAATATTCCATTGTATATATATACCACATCTTCTTTAGCCATTCATCTGTCAGTGGACATCTGGGCTCTTTCCATAGTTTGACTATTGTGGACATATTGTGGACATGCTGCTATAAACACTGGGGTGCAGATGCCCCTTTGGATCACTACATCTGTGTCTTTAGGGTAAATACCTATTAGTGCAATTGCTGGGTCGTAGGGTAGCTCCATTTTCAACTTTTTGAGGAACCTCCATAGCGGCTGCACCAGCTTGCATTCCCACCAATAGTGTGAGAGGGTTCCCCTTTCTTCACATCCTCGCCAACATCTGTTGTTTCCACTCGTTAATTTTAGCCATTCTGACTGGTGTGAGGTGGTATCTCATTGTGATTTTGATTTGTATTTCCCTGATGCCGGGAGATGTTGAACATTTTTTCATGTGTCTCTTGGCCATATCTATGTCTTCTTTGGAGAAATGTCTGTTCATGTCTTCTGCCCATTTCTTGATTGGATTATTTGTTGTCTGGGTGTTGAGTTTGATAAATTCTTTGTAGATTTTGGATACTAGCCCTTTACCTGATAAGACATTTGCAAATATCTTCCATTCTGTTGGTTGTCCTTTGGTTTTTATCGACTGTTTCTTTTTCTGTGCAAAAGCTTTTTATCTTGATGAAGTTCCAATTGTTCCTTTTTGCCTTTGTTTCCCTTGCTTTGGGAGATGTGTCTTGCAAGGAGTTGTTGTGGCTGAGGATTGCTGCCTGTGTTTTCCTCTAGGATTGTGATGGATTTCTGTCTCACATTTAGGTCTTTCATCCATTTTGAGTCTATTTTTGTGTATGGTGTAAGGAAATGGTCTAGTTTCATTCTTTTGCATGTGGCTGTCCAATTTTCCCAACACCATTTGTTGAGGAGACTGCCTTTTTTCCATTGGATATTCTTTCTTGCTTTGTTGAAGATTAGTTGACCATAGAGTTGAAGGTCTATTTCTGGATTCTCTATTCTGTTCCATTGATCTATGTGTCTATTTTTGCGCAGTTCCATATTGTCTTGATGATTGCAGCTTTGTGATAGAGCTTGAAGTCTGCCATTGTGATGCCACCAGCTTTGGTTTTCTTTTTCCACATTCCTTTGGCTATTTGGGGTCTTTTCTGGTTCCATACAAATTTTAGGATTATTTGTTCCAATTCTGTTAAACAAGTTGATGGTATTTTGATAAGGATTGCATTGAATGTATAGATTGCTCTAGGTAGCATAGACATTTTAACAATATTTGTTCTTCCAATCCATAAGCATGGAATGTTTTTCCATTTCTTTGTGCTTCCTCAATTTCTTTCATGAGTTCTATAGTTTTCAGAGTACAGATCCTTTGCCTCTTTGGTTAGGTTTATTCCTAGGTATTTATGGGTTTTGGTGCAATTGTAAATGGGATCAGTTCCTTAATTTCTCTTTCTTCCATCTCATTGTTAGTGTATAGAAATGCAACTGATTTCTGTGCATTGATTTTATATCCTGCCACGTTGCTGAATTCCTGTATGAGTTCTAGCAATTTTGGGGTGGGGTCTTTTGGGTTTTCCACATACAGTATCATGTCATCTGCGAAGACTGAGAGTTTGACTTCTTCTTTGCCGATTTGGATGTGTTTTATTTCTTTTTGTTGTTTGATTGCGGAGGCTAGGACTTCTAGTACTATGTTGAACAACAGTGGTGAGTGTGGACATCCCTGCCGTGTTCCTGACTTTGGGGAAAAGCTCTCAGTTTTTTCCCATTGAGAATGATATTCGCTGTGGGCTTTTCATATATGGGTTTTATGATATTGAGGTTTATTCCCTCTATCCCTACACTGTGAAGAGTTTTAATAAAGAAAGGATGCTGTACTTTGTCAAATGCTTTTTCTGCATCTATTGAGAGGATCATATGCTTCTTGTCCTTTCTCTTATTAATGTGGTGTATCACACTGATTGAATTGCAGATGTTGAACCACCCCTGCAGCCTAGGAATAAATCCCACTTGGTCATGGTGGATAATCTTTTTAATGTACTATTGGATCCTATTGGCTAGTATGTTGGTGAAAATTTTTGCATCCATGTTAATCAGCGATATTAGTCTGTAATTCTCCTTTTTGGTGGGGCCTTTGTCTGGTTTTGGGATCAAGGTAATGCTGGCCTCATAGAAAGAGTTTGTGGACCTCGTGTTTTGATCCCCAAGCCACTGCTGCATCCATGTGTCCTCAGCTGAGTGAAATAATCTATGTCTATCTTGCCACGCTCTGTGCCTATGGACATAGCTGATCAAATCAGCATGGACATGTGACATAGGACACACTTAAAGGTCCAAAATCTCTGCCTAAGTGGGAAATGGGCTGACCCAATGAGATTCTCTGCCTCTCGAATTTCAGCTGGAAAGTCAGGGAGAGTTGGGAGGTTGGCTAAGGGAGCAGAAGTTGGACAGATGCACAGGGAGAGGCAGTAGCAGCATGAGCGGGGCTGTGAGTAAGTCACAGTGATGAATCAGCAGAAGCTGTGAGAGCAAAGTTTGGTGAGTAGATGCTATTCCCAGGCAATGAGAGAATTGCCTGGGAATAGCAGGAAGCAGAGAACGATGGAAGAGAATTAAAATGAAGATCCACAGATCCCTGCTGCTGAGAAGTAACAAGTTACTGTAAGCCCTAAGCCTGCCTGGGATCCATTTATTCATTCATTGTTTTTTACCATTTTCTCTTGAGCATCCAGCATATGCCAGACCTCATTCTAAGCATTAGACAAAGTCCTTGCCCTTATGGATAAAAAAGTAAAACAATCTCATAGATACAGAGAACACATTGGTGGTTGCCAGAGGTGGGTGGTTGGGGGTGGGCAAAATGGGTGAAGGAGGTCAAAAGGTACAAACTTCTGGTTATAAAATAAATAAGCCATGGGGATGTAATGTATAGCATGGCAACTATAGTTCAGAATACTGCATTGCATATTTGAAAGTTGCTAAGAGAGTAAATCTTAAAATTTCTTATCACAAGAAAAAAAATTGTCACTATGTATGGTGATGGATATTTTTTTTTTTAAGATTTTATTTATTCATTTGACAGAGAGAGAGACACAGCGAGAGAGGGAACACAAGCAGGGGGAGTGGGAGAGGGAGAAGCAGGCTTCCCGCCGAGCAGGGAGCCCCATGTGGAGCTTGATCCCAGGACCCTGGAATCATGACCTGAGCTGAAGGCAGACGCTTAATGACTGAGCCACCCAGGCACCCCTGGTGATGGATGTTAACTAGACTTATTGTGGTGGTGATCATTTTATAATATATACAACTACTGAATCCTTATGTTGTACACCTGAAACAAATATAATGTTGCATGTCAAGTGTACCTCAATAAAAAATAGGTTAAAAAATACATGGGGCAGTTTGACATTTCTTACAAAATTAAACATACTCTTACCATACAATCCAGCAATCACACTCCTTGGTATTTACCCCCAAAAAACTGAAGACTAGCGTCCACTCAAAAGCCTGCACATGGATGTTTATAGCAGCTTTGCTCACAATTGTCAAAACCTGGAAGCCGTCAAGATGTCCTTTGGTAGGTGAATGGATAAATAAACAGACAATGGAATATTATTCAGTGCCCCAAAGAATGAGCTATCAAGGCATGAAAAGACATATTGAAGAAACTTAAGTGCATATTGCTAAGTGAAAGAAGTCCATCTGAAAAGACTACATATTATGTGATTCCAGCTATATGACATTCTGGAAAAGGCAAAACCATGGAGACAATAAAAAGATCAGTCATTGCCAAGGGCTAAGGAAGAGGGAAGGATGAATAAACAGAGCACAGAGGAGGTTTAGGGCAGTGAAAATACTCTGTATGACCCCATAATGATGGATACATGTCATCATACATTTGTCCCAACTCATAGAATGTACCATACCAAGAGTGAACCCTAATGTAAACTATGGACTTTGGAGATAATGACCTGTCAATGTGGGTTCATAGATTGTAACAAATGTACCACTCTGGTGGAGGATGTTGATGATGGAGGAGGCTGTGCATGTGTGAGGGCGGGAGGTATGTGAAAACTCTTTGTACTTTCTGCTCAGTTTTGCTGGGAACCTAAAACTACTCTAGACTATAAAGTCCATTAAAGAAATTCATGTTTTGACAAAAAAACTGAAGGAGAGATTACCCCAGATTAAAAGAAACTAAAGAAATATTCCATAAATAAATAATTAAGTAAATAAAGTAAATGAATGAATGAAGTAATGGAGTAATGAGTTCTAGGAAGAAAAATAGAGCTGGTAAGGGGACTGTGTGTAGGGATAACTATTTTTACTTAGGTGTCAAGAAAGGCCTCTTTGAGAAGGTGACAGAAACCTGAATGAAGAGAAGGGGGAAAAATGTGAATATTTGAAGGATGAACAATCCAGGTGGAAGGTGGAGGGACTATGAGTGCAAAAGTTCTGAGCCCACAGTGGGCTGACTCTTCAAAGAACAACAACAAGGAGGTTGATGTGGCTGGAGGGAAGTAAGCATAGGAGACAGGGAAGGAAAATTAGGTCATCAAGGTAGCCAGGCAAGAGCACCATGCCATGGGCCTCACAGGCCATGAAGGATTTAAAATGTTACTGTGTGTTGCCTTGAAAGGGCACATGCACCCCAATGTTTATAGCGGCAATGTCCACAATTGCCATGATATGGGGAGAGCCCAGATGTGCATCTACAGATGAATGGATAAAGATGTGGTATACATATACAATGGAATATTACTCAGCCATCAAAAATAATGAAATCTTACCATTTACAATGACATGGATGGAACTAGAGGGTGTTGTGCCAAACGAAATAAGTCAGTCAGAGAAAGACGATTATCATAGGATTTCACTCATATGTGGAATTTAAGAAACAAAACAGATGAACATAGGGGAAGGGAAGGAAACAAACTGAGGGTTACTGGAGGTGAGGTGGGTGGGGGATGGAGTAACTGGGTGATGGGCATTAAGGAGGGCATGGGATGTGATGAGCACTGGGTGTTGTATGCAACTGATGAATCACTGAATTCTACCTCTGAAACTAATAATCCAGTATATGTTAATAAAAAAATGTTACTGTGCGTGTGTTGGGGAGCAATTGGGGGATCCCTAGCAATCTTCCAATTCCAATGCATTCTGGGAAGTCCAGGTGGTCTATGGTTTCCATTCTTCTATAAATTCCTGTCTCCTTACCTTATCCATAGAGCCCCATTGTTTCCCATAAAACCCTTTTACTCAGAGGAGCAGGAATGAGTTTTCCTTTCTATCAACAAAGTGAGGCTGTCCCCAAAGCTGTCATGATTTTACCCTGAACACCCCTTTCAGCTTTGCTTTCTTCCTCTACCCCATTTCTTCCCTCTCTCTAGAATGACTTTCTCCAAAGAGCCTCTTGTCACCATCCTTCCCTCCAAGGAAATTTTAAATTCCATTTGTTCTAGAGATATTTCCATGATTACTTGGCCTGAAATGGATTCTTCTCTCCTCAATTCCTGTTTGGATTATTTTTGGCCATATAACTAACTACCCCATACTTAGTGCTTAAAATTTAAAAAAACAATTTATTATCACTCAGAAATCTGCAGATTTACTAGGTGTTCTGCATCACAAGATGTGCCTGGGGGCTGGGACAGCTGAAGTCACCTGGAGGCTTAACTGGACTGAGCTATGCAAGTTGGTTCACTCCCATGGCTAACAGTTGATGCACAGATAGAACAGTTGACTGCAGCACCCATTAGTGACATCTCCTAGCATGGAAGCTCTGCTCAAGAGGGAACATCCCAAGAACATCTAGAGGAAGCCATAAGTCTTCTGATGGCTTACCTTTGGAAGGCACCCAGAGTCATTTCAACTGAATTGTATTGGTCAAAGGCCAGATCAGGGGCCAGACCAGTTTCAAGGAGGGGCTCTAGCTCTCGATGGGGGCACTGTTGAGAATTTTCAGTTGTCTTTAATCTACCATAGCCCTTGTGGTGCTTTTTTTCCGAATACTGATTATAGCCTTTGTCACCTTTTGTCTTATATTACAATTATTTAAGTGTCTCTTTATCTCACATACTAGATTTTCAGCCCCGATGAGAGATTACATGTTATATAACCCAAATATTTCCATGTAATAACTACCACCACCACCACATTTATGTATTAAATGCCTACTGTAGGTTTGATCTCATCTAATCAAACACATGATCTCATCTTATCTTTACCCTGATAGGATAGACATTATCCCCATCATACAGATTGGGAAGCTGAGGCACAGAGTGATTCAGCCTTGCCCAAAGCCACATAATTGGTTAAGTGGCAGAGCCAGGATTTGAACCCATTTAAAAGTCTGTGTTCTTATTCTCTGTCTTCTATTGTCATTTCATGATCTCAGTCTCGGCACCAAGGAAATGCGCTTGAGTCAATCTGTGTTGGTGTTATTGAAGTGTCACTGAGCCAAAGAACAAAAGGGAAAGAAGAAGAAAGCAAGCTGTACAGGAAGCAAGGGGGGAGGGTGCCGAGTTGTTGTCAGATGCTCCAGGTGGCTCCACATGCGGTCCAGAGGTTCAGCACCGAGTGTCCTTTGCAGCCTGCTAGACAGAGTGCAGAACATTTGGGAGCTCAGCAAGAGTGAGAGTATTTATTGGGTTTGAGTTCCTGATTCGAAACTTTCCTCCCAGGTTCCAATTTTCTATCTGCCAAGATAAGTGATGGAGGTTTATGGTTCATGTTCTGGCACATCCACCAAGGCCAGGGAACTACAACTTTGAATTTCTGACCTGCTTCCTCCCAGCTAAAAGTGAATCTAGATTTACTTCCCATCAGCAATAAGCACCATGTCCCTGCTCAGTGAGAGCCTAATTTTAGAAGATTCTGCCTTTGTCCTGGGAATATCTGTCTAAGTGCACAAGGCCCCTCTTTGTGGAGAGGGAGACACTTAAACCTAAGATAAGTGGAAATTTCATATCCAGGCAGATGACAACTAAAATCTCAATATTTTTTACATTAAACCACCTCTTATACCTCTGTTCTATTAGAAACATAAGGGCAGTGATGGGATGAAAGTCTGAAAGGTCACCTCAGGTCCTGCCTTAGATAATTCAGGCTGCTATACCAAAATACCAGAGACTAGGTAGTTTATAAACAACAAACATTTATTTCTCACAGTTCTGCAGGCTGGGGAATCCAAGATCAGAGTGCCAGCATGGCTAGGAATGAGCTTTCTTTCTGGTCCACAACCTGCGCCTTCTTGCTGTGTCCCCACCTTGTAGAAGGGGCAAGGGAACCCTCCAGGGCCCTTTTAGAAGGCATGAGTCCCATTCATGAGGACCCTTCCCTCATGACCTTAGCACTTCCCAAAGGTCCAGTCTCCTAATACCATCACCTTTGAGGGTTAGGATTTCAACATATGAATTTAAGGGGAAGACATCCACCCAGGACACAGCAGTTCCTCAATGCTCATGTGAGCAGTCAAAGCAAAAAGATGGAGGCAGAGATATTTGTAGCCACTCTCCCCCATTGCCCTCACATTCATAGGGCTGACCATCCTCTGCCCACATATGCGCCATTCCTAAAAGACATCACCTCTGAATGGTGGCCACATTCTTGGCCATTACAGAGCAAGTGTGCCCTCAATGCTTCAAGAACATAATTATAAGGCTTGTACACACCTTGGGAATTACAAAAGTATTTCACTGGTCATCCAACATTCTTAAGTCTTTATAGTCAATTCTCCTTGCTTTGTATATTCCTGAGCCCCTAGAAGGGTATGACGTAGGCAGCCCAGGTCTGAGGACCCAGAGGAGGTCCTTGACTTCATGCAGGATAGAAATCAGAGATCAGCCAGGAGGAAGTGAGAGCAGAGTTTTTTTTAAATAGTATAAGTGATAGAGTATAGCAGACGGAGTGTCTAGGAGACTCAGAAAAGAAGTGAGTCTCACTGTCGTTTGGGGCTAGGGGTTATACTGGAAAGGGGTCCAGGGTACATTTTCTTTCAGGCATCCAAAGTAGGGTCCGATCAAAATCAAGTGTCAAGCGTTGTTCCACAAATCACTGAAGCTAGAGTGTATTGAGGCCAGTGTCGACTGAGGTTTGTTTGAAGCTCATGTCCTGGAACATGCTTGGGGTCCAGTTCTTAGATGTTATCAGGTGTATAGGGGCCTAGGACGAAACTCAAAGAATGATTAACTTTCTTGCCTCCCCCATGGAGTAGGAGCATAGCTTCTTTGGTTTACTTAGATGCAAGGTGAGATACAGAACATGAATAAATGGGGCCTCGCAGAAAAACAGCAGAAATAGAGCCTTTCTGGGGATGCCTGGGTTGCTCAGTTGGTTGGGTGTCTGCCTTGGGCTCAGGTCACGATCCTGGGATCCTGAGGTTGGGTCCTGCATTGGGCTTCCTGCTCAGTGGGGAGCCTGCTTCTCCCTCTGCCCATACCCCCTCATGCTCACTCACTCATGTGCTCTCTCTCTCTGAAATAAACAAATAAAATCTTTAAAAAAAAAAAAAAAGAAAGAAATGGAGATTTTCTTTTTTTTTTTCCTAGTTTTTTTTTAATTTTTTTATTGTTATGTTAATCCCCATACATTACATCATTAGTTTTAGATATAGTGTTCCATGATTCATTGTTTGTGCAGAAATGGAGATTTTCTAAAATGGAGTCCCTTCAGTTTCCCTATGTCAGGTAAAAGGGTACATCAGCCTATAAAAATACTGCCTTAAGACCCTAGAAAGTCTGAAATGATGGAACTGCCAAACTGTAGAGAAACCCATTCTGAAAATACCAACATTTTGTGTAGTAAGGTCAATAAATGTCATTGAGTCATATTAACATCAATATTATCTAATGTGGACGTTAGTCCTACTGAATATTTTCTTTCCTCTACTCCCTGCCACCTACTCCCATAGCCACACTCCACAGAGCAGCCAGGGCTAACTTTTAGAAATTAAAATCAGATTGTATGACCCCTTGCTAAAGCATTCCAAATGTTTCCCAACACTTAGAATAATATCCAAGCATCTTACCATGTCCCAGAAATTTCTAGATCATTTGTCCCTGCCTAGCTCTTCCACCTCATCTCCCTCCATTCTCCCACATTAACTGGTCCCGGCACACAAGTTTCCAGTTTGTTCTTGAACACATCCCATCCGATCTGGCCACTGGGCCTTTGCACTTGCACTTCCTTCTGTCTGAAATGCCTGGGGCCCTGCTCTTGGCCTGGTTATATTTGTTAATTCAAGCATCTGTTCAGGTGGCACCTCCTCAGAGTGCTCTCCACAATCACATAGTCTACAATAGCTTTCATTCCCCCTTACTCTCCCATTCATCCCTCAACCCCCCGTTCACGTGTTAATCCTTCACCTTCACTCTAGAATATAAGCACCATGAGTGCAGGAGCTTTCTCTGTCTCCCTGCTGTGTCTCCAGAACCTTCTGGAATACTTGGCACATAGTAGATGCTCAGTAAATATCTGTTGACTGAGTGGTGACACTAATTTCTTAACATTTTCCAGGCATTTTAGAGACACTATTGCATGGGCAAGATATTCGGAAACAATCTCCCTTGTGAAGGCAAGGAAAGCCTTGCTTCTCTTTAATTATTTAATTATCTTCAAAGCGTGGGATTTCAGGAAGATTAAAAATCTTCCTTATACCAGTTGTCACAGCTACATGCTCTCAGGCCCAAGCACAACACCTGTGACTCTGACACTGAGAGCTGGTGTCTGGCCTTGGGGTAGGATCCACATAGCAAGAAAGCATCCTCAGACTGTTGCCACTGGCATCTTTTGAGCTTTTAATTAACAGAGTATTTTCTGTTTCTTTCTCATTCATGGTCAGGATTTTGATGAACTTATAAGTGGGAGCTCTGTTACTTGGAGGAGGTTGGAAGAGTGCTTAGAGCTGAGAGGGGCCAGGGCTGCCCTTAGCTGCTGGTGAAAGAATCAGTGGTGCTCTGGCCACCTCAGCCGGGATCTGCGCCGTCTACACCCTGTGAGGGAGGATGGGGATGCACTGCTTGTTGGCTGCAGTGCGTAGCTGCACTTGCTGGGATGCTCTGCTTGCCAGACATTTCTGTCTGTCTACAGCATCTTTATGGACATGGGGGTCCCCAGGTTTTCAGCGGGGGAGGTCAGCAGGCAACAGTTTGCTCCGGTGTTTTGTCATTTGGGCACCTTCATGTCAGCATTTGGATTGCATCCAGGCTGTCTCAGCACTTCTGAACAACCAAGGTCTGGAAATAGTTCATGCACAGAGCTGGCTTGCCGACTGAAGGCTTCTCACCCGAGCAGTGGTGCACGTCTGACTGCTCTCCACTCTGTGGCCCGAGGTCCAGGCCCGGCTTCTCACTGCCACCTGCTCTGGACTTTTCAGAGCCAGTTAAGGTCTGGAGCAAAGTTCAGCATTTAGATGCGGCACTGCTGTGAGACAGATCTGGGTTTGAGTCTTTACCGATGTATTTAAGCCACCAAGCCTCAATATCTTTACTGTAAAATGATAACTATAATCTACCCCACAAGCTTTTTGAGAAGATTAAACGAGACACTGCATGCAGTGTTTAGAATAGTAGACATCAGCTGTTATTATTTGGGTTCAAGTCTGTGTATGGCACCTTAACAAGCTTTCTGGGCCTTAGTTGCCTCATCTGTAAAATGGGGGCAATGCCTCGTGGTTGTATGACTATGAAATGAGAGTGTAGGATACATGGTCAAGCACTGTACAAATGCCAGCAAATTCCATCAATGAGCCATTTTCATTCCCATTCACCCCCGCCATGAAGTTAAGTTGACTTTTTCACAAAACCCTACACATTAATATGTCATCTGTCTTACTCATTAAAAGATGTAGGAGTGTACAATAGGGAAGGTTGTATGCAAACGTTGGGAAGCTAAAAAAGAAGCAGAATAAGAAGGAGGAGAAGAAGAAACAGAAGCAGAAGAAGCAGCAAATAGCATTAAAATAATTATTGCATGAGTGACTGGACTATTGTTCCTTGGGGGAAAATATTTCCCAGTTTGTTTAGAATAGCAAAAAAGAGGGGAAAAAAGATTTGATGGTTATTTCTAATCTGTCTCCCCCAGGGAAATTAGACCTGAGTTAAGGGGTATTTTTCATAAAACTAGAGTCTAGTATAAAACTAACAAGTTAGAGAATTTCTGTGAGGCGAGCCTAAGGGGATTGGGACAGGGCTGTCCTTAGCATAGGGACACCTGGACTCACATCATTCATGCCATAGAACTTCCTCTTCCTTGTGCTCCACCCCACCGCTGTGGCCGGCTAGCACCTGGGCATGCCCATGAGGAGTCACCTCACCTAGCCGTGTTCCACGTTCCTTACAAGGACGTGCTGGGCTCACAGCTGATATGCTGACAGCCCTCTTAGCCCCTGCCACTCCCACCAGCCCTCCTCACCCCTAGCAGTAATTGATGCTGCTAGGAGGACCACCAAGGCAGCTGGGCATTTGTATATTAAAGCAGCCTGTTATTATATGTAAGGTCTGGTTTTTGTTTGTATTTTTTTTAAAAAATTACACTGAATACTTTTGCAGGACTCTGACTCTTTTTAGCTTCATCTTGTGTCTTCTGTCTTATGGGCAGTTTCAAGGGTCAGGGGCATTTCTTATTTAAATCTCTCCAGTACCTCCTTCCTGAAGGAGAATCCTCTTCTCTGTAAGGAGGCTATTCCATGGGAGGCTAACTCTGTCCTTCCCATTCACATGACCCAGGACTGGTCACTCCATGTATCCTATGCTCCTGGCTATTGTGACTGGTTCTGACGATCCAGATCAAGCAAAGTCAGAATCTTCCTTGGATTTTTTTTCTAATGTTGTAATCAGCAAAAGCCTCTGGAGTTGTTAGGCTGGGAGGATTTCAATCTGAAGTTGCTGGTAGCCATGGGATGAGGGCGTTTGAGAGACAGGAGATCCCTGATAGCCTTGTTTGCACACTGGATCCAGCCCTGCCTGAAGACACCTAGCAGGTGTCTAATAAATACCTTCCATGCTGCTTTTTTTTTAAATGGGTTTCTGTCACTGCCAACTGAAAACATCTTGATCAATACAGTTAAATTAGCCTTGTGTTTTGAATATCTTGAAGACTTTCTATGATGGAATGAATGTGGTATAAAGAAATGTGAAATAGAGGGTAGCATGTAGGGTTACGTTTGGAATATCCTTTTAAAAGAACACCTCTCATTTACTTCACACCTACTATTTGCCAAGCATTTTATATACTCTGTCTCCTTGGCTTCATACCACCATCCTGCATGTTGTATTATACCCATTTTAGAGGGAAGAAAATTGAGGCTCAGAGGAACTAAGAGACTTGTCGAAGGCCACTCAGAGAGGAAGTAGTAGAGCCAGGATTTTGCCCTCAGGGTTTTGGTCAAGTAATCCGTATCATACAGATCTAAGTCTACTGCTTACTCCTTCATGCAGCACTTACTGGACATTATCTCTTTGGCAGGCATGGGGTAGGCACTGGGGATATGAAATGAATAAGCTAGTGCCCATTTTTCAGCTGTTTACAATCCAGCGGGGGAGACCCCCACTAGGGTCATTATTATGAGTTGAATCGTATCCCCCCAAAGATGTCTTGAAGTCCTAACCCCTGGTACCTCTGAATGCAAGCTGCTTTGGGAATAGGATCTAGGCAGATGTAATCAAGTTAAGATGAAATCATTAGGACAGGGCCTCATCCAATATGCCTGGTGCCCTTATAAGAGGGAAATTTAGACACAGAGACACACAGGGCGAGCACCATGTGAAGACTGAGGCAGAGATTGGAGTAATATCCTCTGTAACCCAAGAAACACCAAGGACTGCCCGCTGCCACCAGAAACCAGGAGAGAGCCATGGAACAGATTCTCCTTACAAGCTCTCAGAAGGAATCCATCTTGCCAACACCTGATTTTAGGACTTCTAGCCTCCAGATACAGCCGTCCAGGGTTCCACCTCCAGGAACCTCTGTTCATTTGAATCTCGCCTAGGATTGCTCTGCCTGTGGGATGAGCCTCTGCAGCCAGAGTCCCACCCTCTCCATCATCACACCGGGACCTACCCTGTATGACGACTTCACCTGCCCTCTAAACAAACTCTGGTCCCGAAGGCTCCCAGGGGCCCCACTGTTTGCTTTGGACAGGGAAGTGCGGGGTGGCTGTGGTCAGCTAATGCCAGGGCGTCACCCATCCTTTATATTCCAAGGCTGTCTCTTTCCAGGATACAGGTCTCGTGATTCCGCCTTTGTGATTAATGTTGAAGCCATTTCTTGATGTAGCGTGTTAATAACACAGTAAAGGCACACAGGTTTTGGTGACGCAACATGACAGCACTTTTATCTGACCGGCCCTCACCCCAGCTCATTCCTGGGAGTCAGGTAGGCAGCGCAGATAGGCAAGAAGGGGCAAGAGGAGGGGGAACCGCAGTCTGAATTAATGAGCGATTTGCCTAGGGTAGTGATTAGCTGGGATTTGGACCTGCTGCCTAGCATGTCAAGCATCGGCTCAAATCCCTTAATTTTCAACTTTTTCACAATGCTGACAGGACTCTTCTAATGACGTGCATTCACCTGCTGATGTGTTTGGAGGGCAAAATACCAACTCATTAGAAATGGGGACGCCCCTACCAGCTGAAGCCTTCCCTGTGGGTGAATTTCAACTTTCCACACTCCCGAAGGGGACAGAGTCAATCATAATTATCTGCAAGTGGGTGTCCTCTTGTCAATACCTCAAGGTCAAGGCCCCAATTTTTCTTTTCTTTTCTTTTTTTTTTTTCGGTACCCTTAAGAATGTTTAACAGAGTGGGTGCTTCTGGCCTGCTGGTAGGCTTGACTAAGTATAGAGATTAAATTCGGGCCACATTGTCCCTAGTTTATTAGGTATGGTGGTTAAGACTTTGGGCTTTGGGGTTTGGGGGCCAGACTGCCTGGATTAGGATGCTAGCTGGCTGTGTGACTTTGGGAAGGTCAGTTAACCTCTCTGAGCTTCAGTCTCTCATCTGTAAAATGAATTCTTAGAAAGCATCAATGAGGTAATATACCCGAAGTGCTCAGCATTCAGTAAAAAGACAGCCATGTTATTAACTGGTGACTGGCAGAGCACTGACTACCCGGGTTTATCTGGCTCCAGAGCCCAGGCTGTTGCCCATCTTGAAAGATCAGCATGACTTCCATTGGAATTCCCACTATGGGATGGTTTGTCACAACCAGACGCAGGATCAGCAGCCGCATGCTGTAGGAGCCACACTGGACATTGCTGCTTCCTTTCCAGAGATGCCTGAGCAGAGAGCCCAAGCCCCCAAACTCACAGCCAAGAAGCCCCCCCTACTCCCAACTAGTTGGTGATCCCGAAATCTCGGGAATGTCTTTGCCTCTTTGGGGCAGAAATAGAAGCTTTCCAGACTCCTTTCAGGTCTCTCTTCCAGGGCTTGTCAAAGGCCCATGTTGTAAGGACAGGAGTACAAGAGAGAAGACTCATGTTAGGGTTTTATTGGGCTGCCTCCTCCTCCTCCCCCACCCCGAGGCACAGGTGACTATGGTATCAGACCTGGAAGCAGGGCTCCCAGCTACCCATCTGTATTAGTTTCTTAGGGCTGCCTTCACTGGATGGCTTAGAACAGAAATGGATTGCTTCACAGTTCTAGAAGCTGGAAGTCCAAAAATCAAGGTGTTGACAGGGCCAGACTCTCTGTGACAGCTCTAGGGGAGAAACTCTCCGTGCCTCTTTCAGCTTCTGGTATTGCTGGGCGTCTGTGGCCTTCTTTGGCTTGTGGCAGCATCCCTCCAGCTGCCCCATCCCCTTGTCCCCTTGTCTCCACATGGTCTTCTCCCTGAGCGCATCTGTCCACATGCCCTGGTTTCCTCTTTTTATAAGGACACCAGTCGTATGGGATCAGGGCCTACCCTAATGACCTCATTTTAGCTTGATTACCTCAGTAAAGATTCTTTTCCAAAGAAGGTCGCATTCTGAGGTCCCGGGGGTTTGGATTTCAACCTATGTTGGGAGACGCAATTCAATTCAACACACCATCTGTGCTGGTTAATTTTATATGTCAACTTAGTTAGGCCACTGTGACCAGATATTTGGTCAAACTTCATTCTAGATATTTCTCTAAATGAGATTAATGTTTAAATTAGTAGACTTGGAGTTAAGCAGATTACTCTCCATCCAGTCAGTTGAAGGCCTTAAGAGAAAAAGACTGACTTCCCTGGAAGAAGACGGTGTTCTGCCTACAAACTACCTTTGGACTCAAACAGAAATCCTTCCTTGGATCTTGCAGCCTATCCTGGTCAAGCCTCCACAGTCATATGGACTGGTCAAGCCTCCACAATCATATGAGCCAAAATTCCTTTAAATAAACCCTCCCCCCATATATAAATACATAAAAATATATACATATATATCTGTATCTGTTTATATATACATATGTAGACATATCTTTATCTACCTATCTATATATACACGTATATACATATAATACATATCTACCTATCTATATATACACATATATACATATAACACATATCTACCTATCTATATATACACATATATACATATAATACATATCTGCCTATCTATATATACACATATATACATATATATATATATATGGCGAGCGAGAGAGAGTTGGCTCTCTTTCTCTGTTGGTTCTGTTTCTCTGTTGGTTCTGTTTCTCTGGAGTACTCTGGAGAACCTGACTAATAGCCCATCCAAGGATCTGTGTAACCAGAGGCCCTCCCTTCAGCCTCAGGATTTGGCAATGGTGCTACAGTTATAGAAAGGCCGGCCATGCCTCACCTGGGCAGCAGAGGAGTCTGGGGTGCCTCTCACCCACCTCACTGTAGACAAACTACTAGTCAATCACTGAACAAGCCTTTCTGAGCCTTCCATTTTTATTATTCCCTTAGCAGAGGAAGGTTGAACAGTCCCGTCTCAGCATGAACTGCCATAAGAGATGATGGGGAAGACACGAGAAGAAATTTCTTAGCCTCACAGGATAACAGAGTTCTGGAGGCCTCTGTTCTATACAAGGATTTGGAGCAGCATCACTCTTTTAAAATAATGCACAACATTTTAAAGCCTATCACGCTGTGCAGTGTTTTGTTCACCTATTGCTGTGTAACAAACTGCTTCACGATTTGGTGGCTTAAAATTACAACTCTTTTATTTGTCCCTGACTCTGAGGGTCAGTAGCTCATGCTGGGCTCGGCGGGGTGGCTCTTCGAGAGTCACTTGGGCAGTTTCCGCCACCTGGCAGCATCCCTAGGTGTCTTAGCTCAGGCTGCTATAACATTGTGGTTTAAACAACAGAGATGAATTTCTCCCCGTTCTGAAGCCTGGAAGGTCCAAGATAGAAGTGCCAACCTATTCAGTTCCTGGTGAGTGCCCTCTTCCTGATTTGCAGAGGGACAACTTCTTGCTGTGCCTTCTCATGGCAGACACAGAGATCACCTCTTCCGTGTTCTTAGAAGGGCACTACTGCCATTCTGAGGGTCCCTCCCTCATGACCTAATTACCTCCCAGAGGCCCTACCCCCTAACACCATCGCACGGGGAGTTAGGGCTTCCACACATGAATTGGGTGGGTGGGTAGAGGGACAACTACTCATTTCCTAGCACTAAGACTAGATGTTCCAAGATGGCCTTACTCACACATCTGGCAATTGGTACTGGCTGTTGGTGAGGCTTCTCTTTCCATTCAAGCTCTAATTTTCAAGATCATTAGCCAAGTCTTCCTTCCTTGCTGGTGCTGTTCTAAGGTGGCAGTGGAAGCTTCAGGGTCCCTTAAGGGCCTAGGCTCAGAAGTCACCAAAACATCACTCCCGTTGTATTCCTTTGGCCAAAGCGAGTTACAAAGCCTTCCTATGTTCAAGGCAAGGAGGAACAGACACCGCCACTTGGCAGGACGTGGTGTAAAGTGACGTGGCAAAAGGATGTGTATGCACCGATGTGAGGTTTCATTACAGCCAACTTTGCAAACAACCTCCCACGTTCACTAAGCAAATTAAACTGGTGAGTGTAAAGGGCGAGTTATATCTGGATACATCAGGGAAGGTGACAGCACAATACTGATCAGCACCAGAGATCAGAGGGGCATCTCGGATGTGCAAGGACGTTTCTATATATTATGCCATTTGATTGAGAACCCAGCAGGGAAGTTTTTTGAACTCTGCCTGATTCAGAGTCTAGTCTATCAATTTTTTTCTGATGAAATTAGGTATTTGCCTCATCTCAGTTACAGCACAGCCAGGAGCATCTGGTTGAGCCTGCTAACTTATGTTCTTAGATTTTCCTTGGCAGAAATTAATTTTTTTCCTTAAGAATTTTTTTTTCTTTCTCGAGGCTGAGTCTTTGGGTTAATACTGGGGATCCACAGTTCATAAATTTTTTCCTCTTGGTTCATTGTTTCAAAATGAGACTTTTAATAGATTCCAAAGACTTAATAAGAGTGCTGCCTCGCCACATAATGAAGTTACCGTGCACGTGGCTGACAGGTAATAATTTATTATTATCCTTGTCCCTGATAAGAGTCGTGCCATGCACAGTGGGTGCCTAATAAATATTAGCTATAACGACACAAGTGAAGGAAGAAAGTTTGTCCTTTTGGGTCTCAACCACCTGTCTATTGTCTGTTAATTTTATCAATTATATGTAGAGGGGAACTATAGCTGCGTGTCTTTATTATTGTTAGTTTAAATGTCCTAATTATCCTGCCACCGTGTTTTGCTTGCTGTAGCAAGTCACAATATTTTTCTGTCCCTGCAGTGAAAGATTGCAGTAAGTTGATCTCGCTAACAAGAGATAATTATTAGCTTCCTCAGGAATGTTACCGTATGTGCATTGCTAAGCGTTCCAGGAGGATTAATATTTCTATGAATTTTGGACAAGATGAGGTGGCAGCCAAGAAAGATAGGGCTATTTTAATACTTGTCCTTATTCCATTTGCATACCCATCACCGGCAGTTTGTTAATGCCGCGTGTGTTTCGGTCTGTGGCCAAGCGGAGAATTAATTCCCCTCTACCAACTAGTACACCCAATTCCAAAGTGAGAAGTGGACAAGTCAGAACATTGGACAGTTCAGGCAGTCACGGGGTTTGCAATCAGGAAGAACTTGTGTGTAGGGTGATGCTTTTCTGAAAAGTCGGCTGTGATATGGCAGATTTGCAAGCACGGTTCATTGATGTTCAAGGGTTTCTTTCTCACATGAGCAGAGCTATTCTGGCATTTGGAATTGCAGATCCCCCCCACCCCCACCCCCGTGGCTTATTTGTTTGTTTTTATTGCTGTTGGGAGCAGACAGGGGAAGGTGAAAGGACTTAAAATTCAGCAGAGGATTGCCAATAGTCAGAGGTCAGTGGGGCTGGGAAGTCTTTGGCAAGCTAAGGGTCCAAAAGAAATGGAAACCTCCTGAAACATCCAAGCTCGTGCGTACATCGATTACACTGGACACCCTAACCAGACTACATATATGGGTGTATTAAATACACTGAATTCTCTGAAGACATTTCTCATAAATTTCTTCCATTTAGGAAAACTTCAGGTAAACCGCAAGTAGGCAAATGTTGATCTATTAACTTGAAGTTGGAACTTGGCTGTCATTATTAAGCATTTGTGAAATGCCTAGTTCAGTCATTTACGGGTGCATTTGATCAACACACGATAATTGTTGAAGGTCTCCTATGAGTCAGATGCGTGGTGGGCTTTGGGAAAACCAGAGGATTTGCAGTCCAGAGAAGGAGAAAGACAAGCAGACAGGCAGTTTCAATAGGATGGCATGTATGGTAGGACTCAGCGCACAGGGCTGTGTGCACGCACAGAGATGGCCCAGGCCCAATAGAGGGTGTCTGGGTGGGCCTCTCAGGAGGAAGGATCCTCTCAGGTGAGGCAGAAGGTGGGGGAGAGGTGAGGCGGGAAGGGTAAGCAGCGCCATGCTGTGGCAATCAGACCCATGCTGTGGGCTTTGGCCAGTTGGAGGCTTGGCGGCTATAAGAAAGGAAGTGGCACGACCAGGCGGAGCTGTTCAACGCTACTGCGCTTGTAGTGAGGAGGGTGGTAGAGAGAGGTGTCTTAGGTTGGGTTGCCCAGAAGCAGAGCCTGAGACAGGCTTCTTGGGCAGACAGGTTCCTGAGGGAGTGCTCACACGTGAAACCTTCAGGCGTGTGAGGGAAATGTGCAGAGGGCAGGCAGGGATGTGGTCTAGCCTCAGCCTGACCCCACGGGAGCTCTGGGGCATGCGGGTCAGCCTCGAGCCTCATTCTCATGCAGTCCTGACGGTGGGCTGTCCCCAGAGTGGAGGCGAAACCTCTCAGGGCAAGTCTCAGGACAAGGGAACAGCTGTGAGCTGTTCGCCACCCCGCTCAGGGGACATGATGGGGCACTAGGAGCAGCTACTTCCAGAAGGAAAAGTGAGCAGGGTGTCCTCCACATGGGGGAGATTGCGGCATGCCATTGCTGGAAAGGAAAAGGGGATCAGTTCTTCTAATGGAAAATGCATTAGGCGTTCTGAAGAGAGCTGCTAAATATGGGGTGAGAACTATAGGACATTACCGGCGGTTTGGCTGAGGGCGAGACCTGAGGGGTATCCATCAGTCACGAAGAAAAGAGGCCCACAATTCAGAATTAATCAGAGGTAAAGGGAGTGGGATTTGAGTAACATTGAGGGATATGTCAGGCAAGGCAGGGATGTGGTTCGGCTAACATCCTGAAAATAAATAATTCTCTCCTATTTCCCTCTGAGGAGCACAAGGTAATTTGCAAACATTTGCAGGCAAGTTTTCACGGGGCTGAACTGCAGGCAAAGCTCCTACTGACCTCACAGGGAGCTCCCAGGGGACACGCAGCAAGGTGAGGCCTTGGTTCTGGGTAATTAAGACTTAGGGCACCCTGTTTAGTGCAGAAATCCCTGCTCACATCACTGAAATGCAGCACCCCTGCAGCCTTGTAGCTTCTCAGTGGCCAGCAGCCGTTAGAAGCCCACTCAAGCCGTCGTTACTTTTGCTATCCTTCACTTTCTGAAATCAGAGGATGACTTCACTTTGATTAAGAGGGACAGTCACTTTCCAGTCAGTGGAGTCAGCCTATTTTGGTCTGCGGCCTCAGAGTTGCCCACTGACGGTACGGTCGGTCCTCCATGGGGTGTCAGGAGATAGGAGTTGGCAGAGATAGAGCCAAAATCCACCACTGCTTCTGAGCTGGCGAAATTCTCCCCAGACACACTACCTGTACTTCTTTCTGTTTACATTACTGTCCTTTTCTACTTCCCTTCCTGTCCCCTTCTCTAAGACACAAAAGTGCTCCTAGGTGGTCAGACCTGGACAGGAAAAAAATGTCTCTAGAACACTCTTCAGATCCCTGCGCTGGATCGGGGTGCAGAGGGAAGGGGTAAATGAATTAGTAGTTGTCTCTGAGGTTTCACCGTGTGCAAGAGACTGTGCCGGCAGTTAGGAAGGGGACTGAGAATTCTGTAACGTGTCCCTGACCCTCCAAGAGCCTACAATCTTATAGAAGAGGCAGTTTAAAGGGGAAGAGGGAAACCATCAAATGCTACAGCAGGAGGGATGGGGCTCTGTAAGGGCCACAACAGGACCTTGAAGGGGCAGTGGCCAAATCCTTGAGGATGGGAAGATACAGAAGAAGGGAGAAGGCAAGAGAGGATTCCTAAGGAGGTGAGGGCTTATGGCACAGAGCCAGCAGAGGCTCAGAGAGATGAAACAGCTAAAGGAACCCCTAAGTGTTTACGTGGCTGAAACCAAGGCTGAAAGTGGGTAGGATGGTAAGAAATAATTATAATAACCAACATCGTTCGAATACTCACGGTGTGTGTTAAGCACGTTGCACTCTCTCTTTTATTCTTTCCCTGGAGTAGGCAAACTATGGCACGTGGGCCAAATCTGGTCCACACCTGGTTTTGTTTTTAGCCCACCAGCTGAGAATGAATTTTACAGGTGAACATTGACAATAGATTTTGATGATCAGGAACACTTAACTTTGAACCTTAATTAAGCAAAATGTTAACTCCCCCCACCCGACCCCCCTGAAAAGAATTTCACTATCTCATTAGCAGACCTGTATTATTCAAAAATTGTCCTTGATTATTATACTTTGAACTTTGTCAATGATATATGTTGTGGAAATTTATTTTCTCTCTAGTTATAGAAGTACCTACATAGTAGCCTTCATTTTGCATTTTGACCTACAAAACCTGAAATATTTACTACCTTGCCCTTTATAGGAAAAGACTGCCAGCCCCCATTCTTTCCAAATGCCCACAAGTCATCATTTTATTTAAGGATAAGGGGACTGAGGCACCAAGAATGAACTGATGGGACTCAAGTCATAGAGCTAAGATGGGGTGGGGATAGGGTTTGAACCCAGGTAGTCTTGTTCCGGGCCCACACTCTGAACCACACCTCCTCCCAGCGCTCGCAGAGCTCTGGGAAAGAAGCTAAGCACCTGAACTAAGTAAGGCAAGGGGAGAGGGACCGGAGGGGGACAAAACTGCCCGGATGTGGGGACCAGCAAGAAGGAGGAGGCTCCCCTGGCTGACCTGATGTGTGTGGACCTGCGCTCAGGCTATGGGCACAATGGGAGTAAGCCTTGTTCCCCAGAAAACAATTTCTGATCAGGGGCATCGGATTTCTGTCTTGAATGATTAGGCTTATTCATAGGGTTGCAGGATATGCAGGAGAAAGAGGGCTGGTGGCCAAGGGTGGGACGGAGGGGACGTTTGTTTGGTTTGGACAGGTGGCGCTGGGCCGGCTCGGGGATAAATATGTGGAGATGCCCAGGAGGAGGGTGGGTCTCAGGGGCCAAGAGGAGAATTGGGGCCGCCATTGCTAATGACCCTCAACTCTGAGAATCAGAATTCACACACTAAGGGAAGAAATTGCTCCCTTTGTTAACAGGTATTGAAAAGTCTGCCTTCTCAGAATGGGGGTGGGGACAGAGCAGTTTTTTATTTTTGAAGCCTCAGGGTGGAGGGGAGTGGGGGCCATGGTTCTGGATTCAGGGGATCTGGGAGAAGGAAACATGGTTCTTTTTGAAATGAGTTATCCATGTCACCATATGACAGCTCGTGTCACACACACAAACACACACACACTACAAAGGATCTTAAGAGACATATTTTTAAAACTCCAGTGTGTGTATGAATTTACACAGAGTTATCTGATAAGCTTCAGAGGCTGCTGACTTGAGCGTGAAGATTTCCAAGTAAAAGCAGAGGGGAAATGCTCAGTATAATCGAGAACACAAGGCGAATTTCCTTCCAGTGAAGTTTCAAAACACAAAGCAAGAAGCAGCCTCTGATTACATAATTCCTACCTGGGACAGTAAAAATCTTTGATTATCTATTTATGTCCTGCCATACTTGGGGCCCAGAGGAAATCAGGCAAGCCTAAAAGAAACTAATTTCCGCCCCTTCTCCCTCTCCTTTCTCTCGTTTCGTGGCCTCCGTAACCTTGACAAGCTGGCCTGCGTGCACCAGGCTGACTCAGAGTTCCACTGAGGCAGATGCTTCACCCAGGGGCAGGTGCTGCTGGGGAGGGAGAGACCGGGAGGAAGGGACTGGGGGCTGGTCTGAGTTGACCTAGCCCACTGAGGGGATTCTTAGAGACCTAATGTGTCCCCAAGAATTCACGGGGCAGATAAAGAGAAAAAGACGAGGCAGTGTGATATTTTAGAGGAAGTAAGGGTTTATCGAGGTCGGGGTGTGCCCTGAATTTGCAATGTTTGCCTTGGTTTTCCTTGAGGCCAGTCCTGTTCTATATGGTGCTTGCGTGCAAGTTATAAAAAGGTGGCCCTAAAAAAAAAAAGTGGCCCGGCTCTTCTGTCCCCACCCCAAGGCAAGCCCGAGGCGAGGACTAATGGTAGGGCAGGGAGAGGAGGCGCCTACCTGGTCCCCTATCTAATATGAGAATGAGATTTTCATGAGATGTCTTTCCAAGAGAAAATGCATGTGCATAAATACACAACAGCTGTGTAAACTAAAACAATTATCTCTCCTTGATTTGAAGGGAGCATATAATGTAGGTAGAGGAGATATTTGTATATTTACCTCTGAACCTGATTTGATTTTAATATCATTCTGTCACTTATGAACAGTTCCCAAATGACTTGTCAGGAAGAGTCGCTTATTAAGCCGCTGAAAGTATCTTAGAAAAATAGCAGACGGCGTAAACTGTGACTCATTCCACGGAACTCCGGTGGCCCTCAGCACCACCGGTTTCTGCACCGAGTTAAGAGTTGTGCAAACATGCATTCCTGCTTTCCTGGGTGGTCAGTGCTAATCCCAGGGGAAGGAAGAGTCACAAGGCACAGCCTGGTCTGAAAGGATTTTGCAGCCCAGTGGGGAAGGAGCAAACAGGTGTTTAAAATATGAGACAAGATAAGGTCAATTAGAGGCAGCCACCCCGAAGTTGTCCTGACAATGTATAGGTCTGTCTAGGGTGCGATGGACGGGAACAGAGAAGAGCAGACATTAACCCAACCGCAGGGTGCCAGGGAAACGTCAAGGCAGAGACATCTGGACGATGTCTTCAAGGATGAATATGAGTTTGAACGCAGCAAAGGGAGTCTCGGCACGGGCAAAGGTTTGGAGACAGGACTGTCCCCAGCTAACAAGGACACAGGGAGGAATTCTGCAGGGCTGAACAGCCTGGTGTATGCGAGAGTGACAAAGAATGGGAAAGAAGGCAGGGTGACCGAGCCAGACCCCCAGGGACTGCGAGCCCCGAAGGTCGTCAGGCTGAGAAAGGTGCAGATTGGTGTTTTAGATGGACTCCTCTGATGGCCTCCCATCTGCAGAGCTGAGGCTTCTCAATGAGATCCGCCTTAAGCGTGATACATTGTGGTGGTGGTGGTTTTCTCACTGACTCAACAAAGTAATTCACTTCTAAAGTGTTTGGCTTAGTCTCAGGGGGTGTTTATACCCTAAAACGCACTGCAAACTATGACCTGTGGGTGGTATCTGGCTGGCCACCTATTTTTATAAGTAAAGCTGTATTGGAACACTGCTGCATCATTCCATTCTCTGTTGTCTATGGCTGCTTTTGCACCATGGCTGATTTTGAAGCAGAGTTCAGTGGTTGCAACCGATGACCCATAGGCCTGAATTATTTATGATTTGGTGCTTTACAGAGAAAATTTGCTGACCGTTGCCCTGAAGTCTTTGCCATCTCTCCCATCAGACCAGAAACCGGGAGATAACTGTAAAGGCTTGGCTCATTACTTTCTGTGCTGTTTACCTCTGCCTTTATCAAGTGGCCAAATTCAATGGCCGATAGTGGGAAACAGAGTGGAGAATCACGTACAGAAGAGGCAATAAGATGATAAGCACCAGGAAGCGGGCAAATCTGGCCAAACCATGCCATTTCTGTTTGGCAGGGGTCCCTAAGTCTGAGATCAGCAGCGTGCCAGGAACACCAGGTATACTGGTTTCAGCAGAGTTTGAAAACCTTTTATCATGTCCTTACAGGCAGGACAAAGCTGGCTAAGTGGTTGGGTTGATGGTCAAACAATGGCCCCCCAATGTACAGACCACTGTTCCGACATCAATCTGAGGGTGATCTCTTACATGTTCCGCAAGACTCTAGACTTACTCATCCTCTCCTGTTCAGCAGTTTTATTGGCATCAATAAATCTGTCCTTTGGTGTTATCAATGTGGAGTTTGCCCATCGCTGGGGGATGGGGGGCAGCTCATAATTGGCATTGATACGTCAGCATCGGTGTTCCAAAAAATTCTTGAAAATCTTGAGCAGTGACCAAAATGTGCTGTCTGCCAGAGAAGCAGTTTCCCCTAACTGAGGAATATGAGGCTTTAGCAGGTCCAGCCCTAACATCCATGGGCCCTGGGGCAAGAGTAGAGTGGAGGCCAGCATGCCATACCCCCAAATACTTAGAAGTTCTAAATCAAGCTCACAAACAGCTAGACAAAATGTGTTCTATCTTCCTACCTTGACAAATACACCTTCTTCACCACCTAGAAGCCCAGACTCAAATTCTGATTTCACTGATTGCTGGGGGTTTTAATGCTAGAACATGGCAGCATGGAGAGAAGCAGACCTAGCCCCCCGCCTCCAGCTGTTGACCCATCTTCTCCTTTCTGACCTGCTCTTAGAGTCCTCAGCAGCTGATCTCTAGTTACTTCCTCTATACTGCTTCGCCAGTTAGAACTGTCTTTTGGTGTTATTTATCGGCCTCTGCCCTCTGGCTCCTATACTTATACCCAATTTCTGCCCCCACTGCTGATTAATCTGTTTCCAGTCTCTCCAGGTAACCCCAGTTTAGTGCTTATATTTGGCACAGTTCCCAGGCAATAGTGTTCCTGATGGATTCTTCCCAGGGCTAGGAAACAGAACTTGGCCAACCTTCTTCTACCTTCCAGCTCCCAGGTCTTGTAGGATAACTCCTCTCCCCCACCGTCACTGGAGCCGATGCTTTTTGAGCTTAATTACAAAGAATGAACACATACTTCAGCAAACTGGAGGCTACTGGGGGTGGGAGGTAGTCCCACCCACAAGTAATACATTGCTTTCAATGCTTGCGTTTTTATTTTCAAAGGGTCACATGCTTTAAGAAAAGGTTTCAGTCATTGAGATATGATTATGTATAACGTTCCAAAAAGTACACAAAACAAATACACAGCTCAATGAATTATCACAAGGCATTTGACCACCAGGTAAACAAATACCCAGGCAGCGCCCCCTCCACCCCTTTGTACTTCATTATCTTCTTCCTGAAGGAAACCAACCATTATTTTTTTAAGATTTATTTATTTATTTTAGAGAAAGCACGAGGTGGGGGGGAGGAGTGGGGAGGGGAGAGAGAGAGAGGGAGGCAGACTCCGCGCTGAGCATGGGGTTGGATGTGGGGCTGGATCTCACAACCCTGAGATCATGACCCTGAGATCCTGACCTGAACCAAAATCAAGAGTCAGATCCTTAACCAACTGAGCCACCCCGGTGCCCTGAAACCAACCATTATTTTCACCACTGATGCTATTGTTCAGTTTTGACTGTTTGGGGATTTTATGTACATGGAATCAACCACTATTCCTTTGTGCAGGTCTTCGTCCACTCAACATGTTTTTGGGATTCGCCTATGATGCTTTGTGTAGCTCTCATCTGCTCATTTTCACTTCCGTGTGTCTATTACACAAGTACACCACAATTTATTTATGCATTTTATTGTCGATGGGCATGTAGGCTGTGTCCCATTCCTGGTTATTATGACCGATACTGCCTTGAATATTCTGGTAAATATCTGTAGTGCTCCTGGGCATGAATTCAGGACTGTGAATATCTAGAAGTGGACTGCTGGATCCTGCGTTTTGCCTATCTTCACTTAGTACTTCCAAACAGTTTTCCAGAGTGGTGGAACCAATCTGTACTCAGTCCATGAGAATTCCTGGGGATCTACCTTTTCACAGGGTTTGTTCTCGTTGTTCTTCTTCATGATACAGCCGTGTTTGTTTCCATGTTGAAAAATGATAATACATTTTATGCCCAAGAGGGGAAATGATGTTTCTGGACGAGGTACCAAGTTTATCCTGAGGTTTCACCTGTCCAAGTTGCAAGAGTTCAACCAAACTGACCTCTTAGATCTTCTTGATTCAGAGTCATGACCTTCTAGGCTTTCATCAAACTGTTTAATATTCATGGAACAGCTCTGCCCGGCATAGCACCTGGGTCATATTGGCTGAATGTGAAGAGGATTCCCTGCTGACCTTCAATGCATTTTGCCAAGATAGTATTTATCTGAACAATCTTATTTTGATTACATGTTCATCTATTTGTCACTTAGATAAGCTTCTAAGTCCCTGCAAGGAAATGGACCATATACTTCCTTAATACATACCTTTCTCATCTATAAGAATTCTTGGGACCCCCATGGGGAGCAATCAGTATTTGCTAACTGACTGGCTCAGTGTAGCTTAAAATCCATCTTTATTTTTATATGATAGTTTAAGTGATTTAATGAGTGGCTGTCACTGACAAGGCACTTGGGGACTGTACATAAAATGACACAATAATATAAAAATAAAGCTGTGCTCAGAGACATTGCTCTTTATACTAGAGGAGACAATTCTTCCTTTGGTCAAGTGCAGTTGTTTTCATTGATAAAAGTTAAGTCAGTCCACATTCCCTTCGACTGCCTTATTTGAATCCTTCCCAAATCAGGAATCATATATGATATTCATTTCAGCAATGAATATGCAGGAAGTGCTGCATCTCTTTATTTAGGGACTTTAAACATTGCAGTCATGTTCATCATGGTGACTATAGGCTTTTATATCTAAGACTCATTTCGCAAAGTCATATTTAACTATCTCAAGCGCTAGTGTTGGCCTCTTGGGTATTGCACAACATACGACTGGAGAAGGAAGGTTGACCTCACCCAAAAAATGTAAAGAAATGGCGCAGCTGTGAATATTTCACGTTTAGGAAGCAGTGGGATGAGGGAGAAGAAGAAAATTCTAGGAATTCTAGGGAAGCTAAGTTTGCAATGAGAATCTGGATGTTGGTTTCATCTTAGAGCAATGTGGGAGTTGTTCTCTAACTTAATGACGCTCTAAGTGAAGTATACAATTTTTTTTTCATTTGCATGTTTTGTAGGCAAGGTTTCTCTTCTGCTCCTTTCAATAATCTAAATACCAAGTGCTGACAATCCAGATGCCACACATACAGTTTCATATCTATGGCTCTGCTCTTGATTTTAGATCTTAGGATTGTTTCATTCTTTCATTCATTCATTTTTTCATTCGTTTGTTCATTTGTTCATTCATTCACTTGTTCATTTGTTTAATTAGATGGTCAGGCAAGAAATACCCAGTACCTACTATATGCCAAGTGTTGTGTTTGGTGCTCAGGGAAAAGTGATGTGTCCTAACAGACACTATTCAAGTAATTGTGAAGCTGCATCAGTGTGAAGACTTTAAAGGAGGAACATGGTACAATGGAAATGTGTATTAGGGGATTTGACCTAGAGAGGTCAGGGAAGTGTCCTTGAGGAAGTGATGCCCAGGCTGATATCTGTTAAATGAACAGGTGAGTTAACTAGGTGGACTGGGGGAGAGGGGAGAGGAGCTTGAGGAAATGAGAACAGCTTGTGCAAAGGCCCTGTGGTGGGAGAGAGTATGACTTACATGAGGATTAGAATGAAGGTCAGTGTGGCAGGAGTAGAGTGAGCAAAGAGTGTGGGCAGGACCTTGTGGATCCTAAAGGAGCTTTGCCCTTAAAAGGAAAGTTGACACATGGGGGAGGATAAGTGGAGGACAGGAAGAGATCCCATTTCATAGTGTGGGCTGTGGGACTCAGATATATGAGGAAGAGGGTTTTAGAAGTTCTTATTCTTGCCTTTACACAGTTCCTGGTCAGCAGCTTGACTCAATTACAGGTGTCCCCCGACAGCTGTGAGCTGTCAGGCAGGCTGGTCTCCCAGGCCTGAGTGGATAATAGGGAGGATACTCAGGGGTGGCAAAGGGACACGCTCCACTGGTCCGGATCTGCTCTCTCCTCTGAGCACAATGAGCCATTTGGGCAGGAAGCTCGTGCTTGCTGCTTGCAGATCTGAATGTGTTTAACTGTAACGGCCTGACAGGGAAGCCTGGTTTCAACTTTAATAGAACACAAGGCACCCAACCAACTGGCATAATCTCTCCCCTGAAAGGTGATGCGTGGCCTTTGTGTGCTGGGGCTTCAATTTACAACCGAGATTAAACACAGATAAATTCAAAATATAAACTTTTTGCCACCATTTATAATGCTAATAATAAAATGCATCATAATAGCATTTTCATCCTCCAGGTATTCAACATTCGGAGATTCAAAAGATCTGAAAAAGTATTTTCGGTTCAAGCTATTATAATGCCTAGCATTCTAAGGCAACAATAAATCTTGGAGAATTCTGGGCAGGGGGAAGGAAAGGGAAAGGTAACTATGTCCTGAACTTTGACTGTGATTGTCATGGAGCAGGATTTCTCAACCTTGGCGCTATTGACATTTTGGCCCAGATCATTCTTTATTGTGGTGGGCTGTTCTATGTATTTTATGTTTAACAGCATCCCTGGCCTTTGCACATTAGACAGCAATAACACACCACCCTATCTCCCAGTGTGACAACCAAAAACGTCTTCGGTCATTGCCAAATATCCCCTGGGGAGCAAAGTCACCCCCCACACTTTGAGCCACTATAATACAGGAGTTATAACAAATACACCTAGTGCAGAGGGTTTTGTGAAATAACAATAAGCATTGCCAACAATTTGAAGATTTACATAAAATTTTAAAAAATATTACACAGAATATGGCTAGAGGATTTTCAACCTAAAATCAGCTTTCCTTCTCAAACTAGTTAGACACATAGTATATATATGAAAATGACCACAGGCAAGCCTTCCTCAAAACTCCCAACGAAGGGGCAGATCCTTTTCTGTTCGTTGAAGGGAGCTGAGCTTGTGATTCTGCAAGTCAACTTTTAAATTTTAAGTTTGAAATGCACAAACAGCTTTCCCATTTCTTCCTTTGCAGAGGAATAATTAAAAAAAAAAAGGAACCGGTTGTTCGATCTCTGTGCTCTTGAGACTTTAAACATTTCTCCCCAGCTCAGTTTTGGTGGGGAGATGGGAAGGTATTAAAAGCTCTCACACAATCATTCGAATGCTTACCGGACTCTGGAGGAATTAGAAAAGCTGTGTAAAATTTCCCAAGAGGGTGAAGTCTCTGACAGGGGTCCGACGCCCCCGTCCTCTGCGGGGACAGTCACCCCTGGCTAGCTGGGCTCCTGCCGCCCAGCTGACTGAAGGTGCTTGGCTTGCAGCCTCCTTACCATGCTGTGTGTGAGTGACCTTGAAAATTGGCTAAATCTCCTAGGATCTCCACTGTCTTTTCTCTGAAAATAAAAATAAAAGCAGTGACTGAATCCCTTGTCCGAGTGTTGTGAAGTTTAATGAGATCACAGTCGGGGGACCCAGTGTTATCATTTGAAGAGTGTTACTTCTCACTTCCGAGGCCGCCAGGCTTTGTCAGTATTTTGCCTATTTTCTTTTTGTTAAATTGGTTAGGTAGGCAGATGTTTCTTTTATATAATTGGAGAGGCAGGATTTAGAAATGTCACGGAAGTACCTGTTAACCACCCTAAATTTAAATCTGGTGAGTTGAGATTAGACATACACAAGTTTCAACTTATTTTGTGTACATAAAAAATAGATGAATTATGTAAACTTATTATATATACAAAATAAGTTTAAGCTCACCACTAATATATGTCATTGCTCTGTATATGCAATATATAAAACAGATTCAAACTATATATGTATGTATGTTATAGATACAGCAAATATCACTGAATAGATTTCACGGTGTGAATAATAATAATAAAATACTGCCTAAAATATTGGTAATACCGTGGCTTACACAATTTGAAAAGGCTTTTGGTATTTCAGCTTAGAAGGTATAAGCAATCTGTACTAAAAATGTGAATGGAGTTAGAAGAATTTAGTTGGTGTGAATAACAGAAAGCTCTGGACAGAAGTCACTCCAGGCAGCCTGCCTATTTATCTTGTGGAAGGAGAATTTATCTATAGCCCCTGGAGGAATACGAAGAGAGGGCTTGTCTTGTTGTGTCCGGTCGTGTTTTGTGGTCCGGTCGTGTTTTGTGGTCTATGCTGCGCAAGGAGGAGGATTAGGCAGGAAAATGTTGGTTCGTTTACATTAAAGCTAAAGACCGATCCCTGACTAATGTTGAAATGAACCAGATAGACTGGGGTTAGTCCAAGGGGGAAAGCAAATAATAATGGGAGGTCAACATCCCTGAAACTGGAGCATGATTTTGGAACATTCCAGTGGCAGCAGCATGGGATGTTTGTCTTATGGAAGGAGGTGGGAGGAGAGGCCTGTGAGTTTTCAATCCTGACACTCAGAAATGTGTGCCCTGGACAGTAAGACTTTCCTCCCTGTCCAAGCTGATACTAATAACCTCACATTTGTGTCGCTTGCAAAGCACATCCCCGGCCATCATTTCCTTGAGTCCTCAAGACAATCCTGAGACTGGCTGTAATCATTTTCAATGGATCGAGCTGGCTCAGGGGAATTACTCAAAGGCCCTCATCTGCAAACTGGTGGAGAACCAATTCTATCCCACACACCCAAGTTGCTTCTCTTTAAGAAAGAAAGAGAGAGAGAGAGAAGGAAGGAAGGAAGAAAGGAAGGAAGGAAGGAAGGCAGGCAAGCAGACAAATGCTCTTTACAAAGAAGGTAAAATAAAATAAAAATTGAAAGCCATCAGGGTTCTAGGTGGAGTTTGGAATCAATAGAGTGGTTTTATTTGCGTCTAAAAAAGTTTCTTCTCTTAGGCTTGCCACCCTTCCCTTTTTTATTTTAATTTCCTGCCGGTGGCCTTGGGCTAAGGCGATCTTCCATTTTAAAAAAGTAAGAAGGCCTGTCTTGTTTTTCCACGGCTCTCTCCCACACTGAAACTTCCCATAGGTCAGTTGGTCACATTTCTACGTTAGCTGTCGGGTGATGGTCGCCTGGCCATATGTACATGAACATGGCCTCTCCAAGGACCAGGTCTGTCCTCCTGCGTGGGTGGAGTCCACTTTACTAGTTTTAAGATGCAGTGAACAGAAGTCCATTCCTGTAACTGACCGAGAGGGCTTGACCCCTGAAGGCAGGAATCTCCTGGGGAGTATGAGGCTGCCCTGCTCACCCCACAGCCAAGCTCACTGCCTCCCAGCAACTGCGGCTTTTACTTCTTGCTGTTTTGTTTTTCTTTTCTAATTCCCTAAGTTTTTTGTTTGTTTTTGCCCTCCACCGATCTGGCAGAGACTCACTTCTTGTTGTTTTGTTTTTCTTTTCTAATTCCCTAAAGTTTTTTGTTTTTGCCCTCCACTGATCTGGCAGATACATTTATACTTTCCAGAAAGGTGTTTAAGCCACTTGTGTTAAAGGTATTTTTTTTTTAAATAATGTCCTGTCAACAATGCAAACGATGCATTGAGAATATAATTTCAGAAAGTAAAATCAGAATCCGTTTAAACACAACTTACTAAATGTTATTGCTCATCGTTTGGCATTTGGTCTTTGCAATTTCATTTTATTTAATGTCACTTTTGATGTTCTTGATTTGAAGTACTTCCTTTTTTTTTTTTTTCTTAATTTTTATTTTAAGTGAGGTCCGCAGCCAATGTGGGGCTTGAACTCACGGCCTTGAGATTAAGAGTCGCATGCTTTTCCCGACTGAGCCAGCGAGACACCCCGATACTTCTTAACTTTTATTTTTATCTTGAAGGCAGTATTTTTTTTTAAATGCACTCCATTTGACTTTCTTCTGCTAACACCCTTCCTGGCTCAGTCGTTGAGCGTCTGCCTTCGGCTCAGGTCATGATCCCAGGGTCCTGGGATCGAGCCCCACAACGGGCTCTCCGCTCAGCGGGAAGCCTGCTTCTCCCTCTCCCACTCTCCCTGCTTATGTTCCCTCTCTCACTGTGTCTCTCTCTGTCAAATAAATAAAATCTTTAAAAATATATATATATATATATATACTGGATTTCTATATAATTCACCTCAATTTATGTGTCTGCCTGTTTGTCCCTCTATGTATCATCATTTATCTGATTAGCAAATGCTGCTTACTCTGGAAGGTGCTAGGACAGATCACCATAGTGATCTTAGTCCCCAGAAGATGTCTTTTGTTATGTGGTCACTGGTGGGTATCACACGGGATTGCCTCTTCAAAGTGAGACACATTCATCACTCACCAACCCGCTGGTCCTTTTCTGGAGTAATTTTGTTCCCTCTCCACTTCACTCAGATTTGAGAGAGTTAATTATTTAATATGTTTGCAAAGCACATTGGGTTCCCTAGAGAAAGTGTGCCACATAAATATATATAAATGAATAATTAATTAAAGTTTAAGCAGATTACTTGGTGAGTTCTTCCTTAACTGCCCCATTTTCCTAACGAGGTGTTTTGAAGTTCTAATTTCCTTTGGTTTCTCGCCCCTCCTCGTTTCCGGCGTCTTCTCCTTCTTCTTCTTAATTTCCTTCTGTTTAATTCTTTCCCCCCTCTGTCTATTCTATCAGTGCCTACCATATTGCGGACACTCGGTCAATCAGAGTGATTTAGCGCCAGATCCACAGGTAAAAGCCTTCATTAACTTCAACGGGCATCATAAGCTCCTCGGAACTCTAGGGTGAGATTAATAATTAGATAATGATTCTAACGCGCTGTGAAAATGAGAAGCCAGGCTCATGAAAATGCTGAGCACGGTGTGATCAGTAGTCAAGAAAACCCTTGTTTACTAACCCCTTTTCCCTGATCTGTTTCAAGTAAAACAAGAGATCCCTGATACTCTAAAAATTAACATAAATCAAATCAAATCCCTCCTACCATCCCGGCTCTTCTCAAGGGCTAGAACAAAACACGGAGGTTGCAATTGAAGAGCACGATTTGGAGGTTTGTTGGATTCTCTTTGAGGGAACAGCAGACTAATTTAGATCGCGTTTGAAGGAGAGACATAATTGCTTATCGAATGTTGACGTCCAAATCCTAGTTATTCCTTTACCAGCGATTAAGGGGAATTGGGGAACAGTTCACGTCCATCCTGCTAAACCTGACCCAGTTTATTTACACTGTAATCTTACTTCAGAGCATGAGAGGTAAAATGAGCTGCTCTTATCAATTAATAGCTGGAGAAAAAATTAGATTTCAAGTTCAACATAAGAGCTATTTATTCCAAAGCACCTCAGAAATGAAGAGGGGCTCCCTTTATGCTGGAGGGAGGGGCTCTGGGGGGCAGGAGTGCTGAAGAGAATTTTTTTTTCCTTTCCCTCTTAAGAGTTTGAATTACTGTGCAATCTTGGATTTTCTAGTGACCTGTGTTAAAGCCCTGGGGCTAAAGAAGACCTATAATGGATCTATTTCTGAATTGTTCAGCAGTATTGGAGTTTAAAACAGCAGTTGTGGTACATGCGTATAATGAGGCCAGTGCTTCCTTCTTCATCCAAGAGGGCATTGGTCACAGCCCTTCACCGCCGCCCAAAGTACAGAGGAGAGCAATCTCTTCCTCAGCCCCCTCCAGAATTCTCCAAGGTAGCCAGTTCTATCCTGAGCAGAGACCGAAGTTGCTCTAAGGATCTGAGATACCGGGTCAGCAGAAGACCCTACCCTTGCCCCCAGATCTCCCTGTCCTGCTTTGCCTGCCCCAACCTTCAGTCCCACATTCCACAGTCAGAAATTCCTGACCCTGGGTTCAGGCATTGTTTCATATTCAAATACCCCCGGGAGGTAGAACACATTCTAGTTATCAGTGATTAATAATGTAGTGTTCATTCGACAAACATTTGTTGTTTGTTGGATTTATTCATAACGTGAATTAATCAGAGTCAGGGAGTGAGGAGGCGTGTTGGAGTTCGGTGCTGCCTTCCTGCTGGTAGCCTGACCCCTCTGCCCCTCAGGAGGCGTGGCTGGAACAGCAAGCGGCTGGATTAGACCCTCCAAGCTGCTTCCAGACCCAGCATTGCCTACCTCTCAGACAGTTCAGGGATGGGCACAGACCAGACAGTGGGGATGGACAGGGATGGTCCCTGGGCGTGAGGACATTGGGGGAGAGAGCCTGAGACATAATGGAATGAGCATAGAAACTCATCAGAGGGCTGGGGTCTTTGATTTGCTTTATATCAAGCTGGACCCTTGGATCTGAGTTCTAGAGCTCAGCTCAGAGTCTGGTATGCAGTAGGTACCCAAAGACATTGCATTAAAAAGTATAGGAAAAATGACAACACTTGTATATTAGTTTTCTAGGGCTGCTGAAACGACATACCCCAAACTGGAACAGAAATTAGTTGTTTCACAGTTCTGGAAGGTAGAAGTCCAAAATCAAGGCAATGGCAAAGCCGTGCTCCCTCCACTAGACAAAGATCCTTCCTTTCCTCTTCCAGCTTCTGGGAGCCCCAGGTGCTCCTTGGCTTATGGTAACATAGCTCCAATCCCTGCCTCTGTCTTCATATGGTCTTCCTTCTGTGTCTTCACATTGTCATCCCTCAGTGCATGTCTATGAGCAAATGTCCATCTTCTTGTAAGGACACCGGTCCTGTTGGATCAAGGCCCACCCCACGATCTCATCTTCACTTGACTACATCTGCAAAGACCCTATTTCTAAATAAATATTTGCAGGCACCAGGGGTTAGGACTCCCAACGTATCTTTTTAGAGAACACAATTCCGCCCATAACAGGATTATTTCACGGGATTCCAAGGAAATTGTTGAGACAATGAAATGATATACGGATGTGAAATGTCTTGGGGATTGGAAAGCATTTATGCAAAGGTGTGATAAAGAATTCAGCTGGGATTTGAGTTTGGTCCTTTCTGCTAACCTTTCGGCTACCCACAGAGCCGTTCACTATGGGGACTCAGAAGTCCAGTTTAGGGGTGTGAAGACAAATGAGGGGAAGAGTATAGAAAATGAGGTCAAGGACTCAAGGATGAAATTCCCTACCTTCGTAGGGTTGCCTGGGTTCCAAGTAAGGGAGGTGACCTCAAATACCCCATGTGCTAGCCCAGTCTTCCCAGGATAGGACCTGCAGGCAGATAATGCCTGTTCACTGAGGTCATAATTGAGTGAATGGAAATCACTGATTTACACTCAGCTGTATGTTTTTTATTATCATAGACTTGTAAGGTCACTTAATGAAGAAAAGCTTTAATAAGCACCAGGAAGACATTAAGCATTGCACTATTCAGAAGGCAGATATGGTTCCTGACCTCCCAGAGCATGGGTTCTAGAGGACACAGACTGCCATGTATGTATTTTACATGTTTTTTTTTTTTTTCCTTTCCCTTTTGGGAGGTTAGCACCAGAGAAGTGTTGCATTCTTAGGAACCACAAGTCTAATTTCCAATTCTGGGCTGAATAGTAATTTTTCCTGAAGGTTTGAATAAATCATCCAATCTGCTTCAGTTTCAACTATTTTCAGCATTTCTATTTTAATCATTAATTTTGGCTGCTTAGGACCCCGGAGACACTGAGCCCGTTTGTGACTTAATTTGGGATGGGAATGAGGCAGGAGGCAGAAGATGCGCTGAGAACCAAACAAGAGAAAATGGGCTTGAGCTACGGTCTGAAAGATTTGGGCCAGATGCAAGAACACTTTCTCGTTAGTGATAACTGCAATATTTGGTTTGTTCTAGCAAGGCAAATTATAGAATTTGCACAACTGTAATTTTGGTAAAGACAGGAGAGATTCTCACGTAAAGAAGATAGTTTAATTTTCATTCTGATTTGACCAAAAGGAGATGAGTCAGATGAACTATCCATTCACGTAAATCATAATACTCAAGATAATAAGAAGGGCACACAATCCATCCTGCTCCCCTTTTTGCTTTGAATGCCAGGGAGCTCAAAGCTAACAATACCGTTCAGTTATAAAAATAATATTAGCCTAGGGCACTGTTTCAGTTACCCATTGCGGTCAACAAACTACCCCTAAACTTAGTGGTTCAAAACAACAATTTATTTTTACCTTTCATGGTTCAGCGAGTTGACGGGACTCAGCTGGGCAGGTCTTGCTTGGGGAGTCTCAAGCAGTTTTAGTCAAACAGCGACAGGGTTGGAGTCATCTAAAGGCTTGACTGGGGTAAATGTTCAAGATGGTTTGCTCTTCACATGTCTGGCCCACATGATGGCCGGAATGGCTGGAGGCCAGCTGAGCATCTCTCTCCCTCCACATGGCTAGCTTGGACTTTCTCAGAGCATGCTGGTGGTCGCAATTGACAGGGCAGCTGGCTTCCCCCTCCATGGGAGAAATAGTGGGGGGAATACCCTCCCCACTCCAGGGTTATCATGGAAATGTCCTTCACGGGTGGGGTCATCTTTGGAGGCATGCCACCACAGGTATTTATAAACCTTTTTCTATTTTTCATAATTTTTAAAAAAGACTTATTTATTATTTTTTAGAGAGAGAGAGAGAGAATGGGTTGGGGGGCAGAGGGAGAGAGAAAAGAATCTCAAGGAGACTCCTTGCTGAGCACAGAACTTGACGCAGGACTCGATCCCACAACCCTGAGATCATGACCTGAGTCAAAATCAAGAGTCGGATGCTTAACCGACTGAGCCACCCAGGCGCCCCTCTATTTTTCATAATCTTATAAGGGATTAATCTTTCTTTGTGAGCCGTTTTTGGAAGTAGACAAGTGTGAATAATACACAAAGAGTACTTTATTCTTGTCTAGGGCTTGACAAGCTGCCATGTGCCCTCACCCATGCTCCTTTGATGGCCTTCCCAATGCCACATCAATGATCAGATTGGTGACTTTATCCCCAATTTAACAGAGGTGGAGACTGAGGTTCAAAAAGGATTTGTGACCTGCCCCAAATAACATAGCTAGGAAGTGGTGGGATGGCCCTGGACAGATGCTTTGACACGATAGTGTGTGTCCTCAAGCTCCACAAGGCCCTGACGGACACTTAAGCTTCAAACCCAGGTATGACTCTGCACTCCCCCCCCCCACTTCAGGACACCTGCAGCTTCTCCACCACCCGTTGTCACAGGAGGAGTGGAGCGTAGTGGTGGAAGCTGGAGTCCTTGAGCAAAGCTGCCTGAAACCAAACCGGCTTGGCCACCTCATGACCGTGGACCTGGGGTCTTTCAAAGGACTCCGTTCCTTCTTCTGTAGAATGAGGCTGCTTCTGCCCCTGACATGAGGATTGAATGAATTAATGCCTCAAAGCAACACTTGATAAGAACTTTAAAAAGAAATCTCCCAGGGGCGCCTGGGTGGCTCAATCGGTTAAGCGTCTGCCTTCGGCTTAGGTCATGATCCCAGGGTCCAGGGATCGAGCCCCCCATCAGTGGGAAGCCTGCTTCTCTCTCTGCCGGCTGCCCCCCACTTGTGCTCTCTCTCTCTCTCTTTGACAAACAAATAAATAAAATCTTAAAAAAAAAGAAAGAAAGAAAGAAAGAAATCTCCAGCCAAAACTGTAGAGATAAGTAGCTATTAAGAGAACCCTGGTCTGGCTTCCTCTTCTCTAGGCTATTCTCAATTTTATATGGACCTTACTAAGTATCCATACATATACAGCTGATCTTGACATTTCATTTTACTTGATATTGTTTATTACCAGATAGACTAAAAGCCCTCAGTCGATGTTAATGCCTGCCTAAGGATCGTGATGTCAGCTGCAGGATGCAGTTATAAAATACTCTCAGGACTTGTAGACACCACCCGGTTGCCCAAGGTCTCACAGGTACTCTCTTTCCTCAACTATTTACACTCTCTCTCCCTAGGTGCCTAGTCGATATCCCTCCTGGCTCTCTCTCCCGAGTGGATCTGCACATTCACACCCAACTTCCCTCCACCTCTCCTTTTCACACACATGTTCTTCTCAACACGCTCACCCAAAGAGATCTTTCCAACTACGGACACATGCCCTTGACCTTCTGCATCCCAGGGTCCTTCCTTGCTTAGACCCTCGGTAAACAGATTTTTCTGTGCTTACTGAGCCTAAAATATACCCCTACCATCCCAGATCCCCCAAGGATGGTAGTTTTTGCAGCCACGCCCAGTGGGGCAGGGCGCAGACCTATATATGAGTGAGGAGGCTCTGGATACCCGGCTGCCCCTTCCGGGCTCACAGGCTCTCCACCAGTGGTCTGAGGGGGCCAGGGAGTGGACTTCCCCTCTTTCCGGGCCTGGTGGCAGCACAAACAGCCAGGATGCAGTCCAGGACACTTGTGATAGCTACTCCTTAAGGGGGCAGATGCTCCTGACTTGAGAGGAGGCTTGGCTAAGAGAAGCTGCCTGCTTTTTCCCAGCTCAGGGTCGGGGGAGAATTGAGCTGAATAGGCACCTATTCAGAAGGGCAATGAGCCAAAAATAACTGGGAGCAACAGCATTTCATCTGACAGGCCCAGAAATAGAGCTCATTTCAGAGCACACCAAGGCTACAGAGTGGGTGATTCTGAGACCTTCAGCATTCCCACAGAAATGCGTGGAAAAAGTCCCAGCTCACACAAGCACTTCCAACTCCCCTTTGCACAACTTCTCAAAGCAAGGGTCCCATGGCCCCCAAGAAAGGAGTCTGCAGAGTCACAGAGACTTGAGGCTCAAAAGATTGGGTCTGGGGACCAGGAGATGAGGATGGTATCTGGTGGAATGTCCTAAGGAAGGAAGGAACAGGAAGTAACTGGTAAATACGGAGGATTCAAAAAAGGAAGAACAGAGATAGGAACAGATTTAGGGAAGCCCAAAGCCTAGGCTTTCTCAATTTTTCATGAGAAAAATGGAAGTACTGAATGCTGAAAAAGGGTTTTTTGTTTTTTGGTTTTTTTTTGCTGGATCCTGAAGGTCATCCTTGGCAGAAAAAAGGCCATGGTTTTCCAATGCGGATGGGCAGCGTGTTGCCTGACAGCAATCTTCTCTTCTGTTTGTGTTTTCTTCTCTTCTATGTTGATGGAAAAGGCAAATGTCACAGTTCATTTATCTTTATTCCGCATATCTGAAGTTGCAGAAAGGAATGGAGGGAGTGGTAGTATACCGAATTCCAGAGAACCAAAAGCCGGGTGCTAACGGGAAGGAGACGGAGAAGATGACACTGAATAGAGAAGGAAAAAAGGCAGGGAGGTAATAAGGGGGCAAGAAGGAAAGGAAGGATGGAAAGAAAAAAAAAATGAAAAAGGAAGATGATGAAGTCGATTTATTGAGTGACTAGGGCTAAGAACTTTCTATGTACAAGGCATGGGGGCAGTGCCCAGGGCTGATTAAGAAACAACCCCTGCTTTCAAGCAGCTTTCAACCCACTTGAGGAGAATTGGCCAACAAACCGACTAGAATAGGAAGCAGGATTAGCCAGTTGCCTCATGAGGTTGCAGGCGAGAGAGAAAGGACCGGTTGCTTTTTGACCTGAGGTCATGAGGGAAGGCTCTCCAGAGCTGGTGGTATTTGCCTGGGCCCCAAAGGTTTATGTAGGAGGGCAGTGGGCAGAAGGAGATTTCCTCACTCCTATGTAGTGCCCTCCGTGCCCTCTCTTGTAATTCAGAGATCAGGTGTCTCTGCATGGCCAGATCTCTCTACCCGAGACATCCTCGGGACCTAGAAATGTGGTTTCCAAGGGCCCGTGCATGGACTGTGACAGCCCGAAGTTAAGTTTCTACTGGTCCACAGCAAAATAAGACAATGACCCATCAGGAGTTTTTCCACAAACAAATTATATTCAGTTTAAAGGACTTTTGTTTTATTATGATAGTAGGTCCTTCCTAGTTTTTTGATGATAAAAATACCCTGTCTTTTAGACGAAATAATGTTGATAAAAGACAGCATATTGGGGCGGGGAGTTGTTTGTTTTAAGTATTTTTACTTGGCAAATGAATAGTTGGCCAACTGCATTGGTCCCTGAGATTTTACAGATTTTATTTTTTTTAAAGATTATTTATTTATTTATTTATTATTTATTTATTTGAGAGAGAGCATGAGCAGGGGGGAGGGGCAGAGGGAGAGGGATAAGCAGACTCCCCAGTGAGCGCAGAGCCCGATGCAGGACTCGACCCCAGGACCCTGGGATCATGACCTGAGCCGAAGGCAGAGGCTTAACCGACTGAGCCACCCAGGCGCCCGATTTTACAGATTTTAAACCATTTCAGTGTCTAAGAACTACTGGCCTCGGATGCCATTCTGTGTCCATTGAGGCAAGTGCATTCAGTGAAGGTTGTTCTTTTTCCCTGGCGACCCTGAACCGACCCCTCCAGGCCTCTGGTCGCTCCTCCCCGTCAGCCTTGTGGAGGGCGGCTGCTGTCCTCTTCGGGGACTGTGTCCTGTTCCGTGGAGTCGCTCTCTCACTGTCTCTCAGAGTGATGGGACACACGGATGCACATGAAGGCAGATAAATACAGCCCCCAGGCACCTTCACAGTTAGGTGGAGCATGAACACTTAATTCAAACCAATAAATTGTAAAGGCGGGAAACAATGATATTTTCAAATGAACGGTCTTCTTCTGTGATCAGACCACACCCTTCAAATTACTGATACAGACAGCTGGAGAGGAAGCAAGGGCAAAAACTGATTCTGGCTTCTGGACCGAAATGTCACAGACCGCTGTGGATAGAAATCCTGAACTTCTCTCTTTCTGCCCCTCTCCAGTCCGGAATTGATCAGTCAATCCCGCCACCCCCTGCCCTGGGCCACACAGCAACCTGAACACCCCTTTCCGAGGACCAAGCTGTGTTACGGTTAGTGTTCTGCACGCCTGCCCCTCCTCCCGGAAAGGGATGCCTGCTCACCTTTGGATTCGGGAGCCTTGGGGGGTGCCTGACTCACAGGAGGAGGCCAAGAGAAGCCGAGTGAGTCAGAGATTTGATATACGAGGTTAAAAACAGCCCAGGGCCCTATGGGGTGTCTCCACAGCGACTACAGTCAGGGAAATTCAAACTCACAGCCTTCTAAAACTTCAATTCCATGAATCCTGATTACAAACAACCTGAGGAAACCATTTCGTTCCCTGAAGACCAATGGAGTCTGTGGGCAATGAAGGGGGAGAGAACTCCAGAGAAGCCCAGGAAGACAGGTGGAAATTCCAGAAATATTGTGAAGCCCCATCTTCTGAAACTGGCCAACAATTTTCCTTCCACATACATTAAAATGTATAGTTTATACTCTGACCTGACTAAAAAAAAAAAAAAAAGGATATATATATATATATATATGTGTGTGTGTGTGTGTATATATATATATATATATGGACACAATCTGGGACAAAGCCACCAAACCTTTCATCCCCTTGGACACCCAATAGACTAAATGATTTTCCACATCACACAGGAGAATTTTAAGTGCTTTGGGTTTATGGAAGTGGGACAGGGTGCTGGAGACATCTGCCAAACAAAGAAACCCTCAGATGCTTTAATGGGGTGCCTACTGGATGATATGGGAGAAGAATGACCCTTTCTATAAGCCAGGGGATCTGGAAATGGGGTCTTCGGACCAGCAGCAGCAGCCCCTGGAAACATGCTGGAAAGGCAGCTTTTCAAGCCTCACCCGGGGGCCAACTGAAGCTGAGATTCTAGTGGGGTTGTCCAGCAATGTGTGTTTTCATAAGTCCTCCCAGCGGTTCGGATGCAGGCTGAACTTTGAGAACCACTGATAGAAGGCATTACCTTGCGGTGAGTGACTCGCAGCCAAGAGCCGGACCCAGGGCCACAGCCCTCAGGTGACCTAAAAAAAGAAAGGGATGACTCAGCTGAGCTGCTGAGTGTGGCGGGGCCTGTACTGAGATGGCTGAGGGCATATCCGGGCATGACCCCCGGGCACCCCATCTTTACTGCCAGCTTCCCCCGCTGCCTGTTTGGACTTGACCTTCAGCGGTGGCACGTCCACACGGCAAGGGCTGGGCGAGGGCCGTATCCTTCCTCTCTCCCAACTGTTATTAGTCGCAATACGCACAAATCCACCAGTGCCAAAGGGAAGCTTTCGAGAACTTTCGAAGGTGGGCTAACTGTTTCAGAGCAGCAGCTAGGGGCCCAAGCAGTTGTCTGAACTGCCCCACGCTTCCCAGAGCACCAGGTGGCCGCAAGCTGGAGGTCTCACGGTCCGGCCGCGCCCCTCGGCCTGGCGGCTGAACCCCTATCCGCGAACAGCCAGTCCCAACCTGGGTCCCCAAGACGGAGGGTGGGCCTGATTTATTTTTTAAAAAGTGTTTGTGCACTTCACGAGCCTCACCCTTTCATTCAGGGCTTGGTCCAATTGCATTGACCTAATTAATTCATTTTCTTTTCGGTCCCAAGTGGAAGCCGGGGCACAGGGCTGCAAATCCAATGCAAACCCGCTTTGGGCGCCAATACTCTGGACAATTAAAACAAAGAGCGGCGGCAGCGGCGGCGACAGCGGCGGCCGCACCGCACAAAACCCTTGGGAAACATCCAGAACGTGCCGCGTACCAGCCGGCAGGGCGGGGCGCAACCTGGGTTAAAAACGTGCCCGCAGGGAGGCGGCCCCACCCCTGCAGGTGGACAGGTGGAGGTCGGCAGGGGTCAAAATCCGTCCTTAAAGAGCCAGAAGCTGGGCCGCTGCGTGGCGCAACTGCAGGGGGCACACTCGCCCCGCGCCCAGCGGGAATGGCGCCCTCGCCCAAAAAGCAACGAAACAAAACCCATTGCACCGGCGGGAACTGGGCTGCGGGACCCGCAGGAGGAGTGGGTGGGAGCGGGAGAAGGCGGGAGGGGCGACTGGAACGAGAAGCGGAAGGAGGGGAGGGAAGGAAAAGACGGGGAGAAAAGGCAGAAAGTGGAAGAAAGAGGGGGTGAGGAAAAGAAAGGCGCGAGTGGGAGACGGGGGAGAGAGAAAAGGGGGAACGGAGGGAGGGGAGAGAGGGCTCGCGGACAGGAAGGGCGCCGAAGGGGGGGCGGGGGAGGAGAGCGAAGAAAGGGAAAAGGGGGGGCGGGCCGGGAGCCGAGGGAACCGGGCGGGGGGCGGCGGCCAGGGGGCGGGACCGGGGTCAGTCCTCACCTGCGGGGGCCGCCCCGGGAGGTGGCAGCCGGGGTCGGGGTGGGGGGGCAGCCGCGGGGAGGCGGGCTGGGCGGCGAGGCAGAGGGGAGGGAGGGGACGGGCACTGGGAGGCGGGGAGGAGCCGGCGCTCGGCTGGGGCTGCGGGGGCGGCGACGGCGGGAGCGGCAGTGGCGGCGGCGGCAGGTGGCCCCGCGCGCGGCGGCCGGCCCGGCCGGGGGCGGGCGGGAAGGTGGCGCCTCGGGCGGGGGCCGGTCCCTGCACCAGGTGACCTGCTCCGGCCCGGATCCGGGCGGCCTCGCTATGCAGCGGCGCGGCGCGGGGCTCGGGTGGCCGCGGCAGCAGCAGCAACAACCCCCGCCGCCCGCGGTCGGTCCCCGGGCCGCAGCCATGGCCCCCCCGAGCGGCGGCGTCCCCCCGGGCCTCGGCGGCCGCCCTGCCTGCGCGCTGCTCCTGTTCTGCTACCTGGTGAGCGCCGGACCCTGCCCGGGTCCTCCCCACCCTCCGCGCGGGGCCCCGGGGACGCGGGCGGGGGCGGCCGGGGACCTCCGCCTCGCCGGGCGGTACGGCGCTGCTAGTTTGCTCGCTTCCTGGCCGCTGCGCCCCGGGCGCGCCGGCACCTGGGATGGGGACCCGGGGCGCCGGGAGGGGTGCGTGGACCGGACTTGCGGCGCGGCGCTCTCGCTCGTGTCCGTCCCTCTGCCCCCGAGACGCGCTCCAGACCCGGCTGAGGTGCCCCCTCGAGACCCCCTCCGGTCCCCCGCTCCACCTGGAGCCTCGCCAGCCGCGTTTCCTCCCCGCCAGCCGCGCGCGGCTCTCCAGCCCCCTCCCTCCCGGTCCTGGGCTTCCCTCACAGTCTCGCAGCTCCTTGCCTTCCCGTGCCCAACTTCGCCTCTCTCTCTCTCTCTCTCTCTCTCTGTCTCTCTCTCTCTCCCTCTCTCTTGGCGAACGCCGCCCGCCTCGAACCTCCGTTTAGTTTCCGCCGGGTCCTCATGGCCCGGACCGTTTTCTGCCAACGCACCCGCGACGAGCCCTCGCGTTTCCAGCGCTCTTCAACTCCTCCGTGGTCACTCCAGCCAAGTTGCGGATGCCAGAAAGAAACCGAGTTCTTTGTAACACGCTTACAGCCAGAGTGGTGACTTTAGCTGCGTCTTGAACATTGTGATTTCAGAGAATACGCTTGGCTTAGGCACGTCAGTTTACCATTTGCACTCTTCTTGGCTTCGGTTTCAGTTATCAACTAAATGGCAGTAACCTATTTTTCAAAACCAGCTCACTTAAAATACCAGAATAATTTAAACCCTCAGAACAAGGTGGGGGAATATTCCTCAATTCCTCTGATGGCCTTCTTTCTCCTGCTTTGAATTCTCCTAAACAATAGTAAATTTAACCCAAGGCGACACCCTTCCTGTCCGGCCTACCTTATGTTCCAGGATCTTACAGAAAGCTTGGGTTATCTCGCCATATATTACTGTAAATAAGTGAAATCGAAAATGCTGAATCATGAAACTGATGTAATAGGAAATTCACAGAATGCTTAAAATTGAGCAGTGTCATTGTCCAGTATTGTTCTCATTTATATGGTATCGCCATTATTTGGAGTCTTTCTTCGTAGAGGCTAAAAACTGCTTAGGAGACATTGTCAGGCATTAGGATTTGATTCCAAGGAAATTGCCACCCAGCCCAAGTTTCTTTTAACACTCTTTACTTCTCAGCTGTTGCATTTCTTGAAGCAAGAGGGTGTAAAAATGCAAATTGTAATTCTGCTTTAGCGTCTACCTGTTGAGCAATCCATGCTTTTCCTCCTATTTTAAAGTTAACTAGTACCAAATTTCGTGGTTGGATTTACTTACTCTGAAGAGGTTGTCAGTTAACATGCATGGGTGTTTTTTTTTTTTCCTTTTCACCCAAGACGTATTATTATTTAATATTTATGCCACAGGGTTACAGCCCTCAGGCTCATAAATATAACTGCCAAAACAAATGACAGGGTTTCCGTTTAAACAGATGATCCCTGTCCACAAGGCACTGTTACCCACAGAGGCAGAAATGATGTAGTAGAATAGTGTGTGGAACATTAACGTACAGGTGGTCTGGAAAGTTCCATGCGGAAATCCGAAGACCTGGCAAGGAGAGACCACTTCTTGACAGTTCTGAGAAATCGGAGTAACAGGAGAAAGCTTAAAGGCCTGGTGGTCTACGGGAACAGAGGCAGATGAGGGAGCAAGTAGAAAAGTTCTGTTGGGACCAAGGGGGATTTAAGGGACCAGGTCACAGAGAGGGGACAGAGATGCTGTGCACAGAGTAGAGTTAGAGAGTGAAGTGGTGAGGTCAGGGCTCTGAAGAGAGAGATTTATAGAAAATACTGTAATGTGGGAACTAACCAGAGCACGGCTGAGTGTCTTGGCAGATGGGGAAGGGTTGGATTTTGGAACCATCGTGAAGAGGGAAATGTCAGTGCTTCCTGACTCTGTGTGTTTCCTTCAGATGGGCTTCAGATAGCCTACTGTACAGGAAAGGCTTGGTAAGCAAGCAAACCATTTTGCAACTGAACGAGACTCTTTTGTCAAGTCCAGGAGAGCAAAAGTGTGATTCGGAAGATGGGCTTCACCTTTTGTTCTAAAGGTCTAGCCATTTCTGTAGGATTCTGCTCTAGAGGTATGTGCTATCTGAGCCTCTGGTGAAAGGTGAGGCTTCCTGACCTTGGAGAAATTCACTGTGCAAGGTGGGGAACATCTGCCGGAAGCATGAGATACAGAAAACGACAGAGGGAAAAAAAGACATAATTGTGTCCATTCTCCTCATCAAGGAATACTGCCTTAGAGGAAGTGATTGGTCAGGGGAGGCGAGGCGGGTGGGTGGAGAGTAGATGTGGAGCAGAATAGCTAGGCAGGATCTCAGGAACATGGAGACCCTAGAGGGAGAAAGCTATCCCATAATTTGGAAAACATAAATAATAATGATAGTTTGCATTGTACTAAGTTGTTTATATGCATTATCCAGTATTTTTTTAAAGATTTATTTATTTGAGAGAGAGCACGCGTGAGCAGGGGGAGAGGCAGAGGGACAGGGAGAGAATCCTCAAGCAGACTCCCCACTGAACGTGGAGCCCTATGCGGGGCTCGACGTGGGGCTCGATCCTAGGACCCTGAGATCATAACCTGAGCCGAAATCAAGAGTCGGACCCTTAACCCACTGAGCCAACCCGTCGCCCCTGCATTCTCCAGTGTTAATTTTAACGACAACCTTGTGAAGTAGGAGCTGTTATGATCCTCATTCGGATGAGGTAACTAAGACTCAGAGAGGTTAAGTAAGTTGCCCTGGGCCACACAGGTAGTCCAAGATAGAAACCCAAGTCTGTCTACTTCCAGAAACCCAGTTCTTAGGCTTGCTAACTTACTGCTTTCTGCATTTTGCTGCTTTGTGTTCCTTCCTCTCATACATAGATGCGTGGGTCATTAGCAAAGCTCTTACAATTAGCAGCCACTGTGCAATTGGCCAGGATGTGAGGTCATGTCTAAAGTAGCCTAAAATATACAAAGCAGGAAGCACAGGCCACAGAATAGAAGCAGGATGTTAACGAGAAAAAAAAAAAAGAATAGGTGACACCAGAAAATATTTGCCACGGAGAGCTAAAAGATAGGGTCTCTCTCTGGTCCAGAGGCAGCAGGTGGAGGTTAGCACTTAGCATCTGTACGAATGTGTGCCCAGGTGTAGAGCGAGTGTGCCTTGGAAAGCATTCCAAAGCCCAGTTGTCTGTGATTTGGGGGCCGATTCCCACTCTGTGCGATCCCCCCCTATGTGCTTGTTCGCAAGGACTGGAGGTTGAGAGTGGTTTTCTGAACAGATGCCTTTAAGCCCCTGCCCTCGTGGGAGCGTGCTTCCCGGAGCCAGGGTCCTGAGGCAGCGGGCGCCTCTCCCCCCCACTGGCTGGGACAGAGTAGGCTTCAGTGGCAGCCCAAGAACAGTACTGTGACTGTACCTAGGATACTGCCAAAGCATGAATAATTGCGACGAGGCCTGAAGATAAGTCACGGAACGATGCCAAGCAGATTTCTGAAAAGATGATCCCCCGTTGCAGCGGCTGCCAGAAAATTCTAAGGTCACCAGAGGTCGAGAGGCAGAGAGCCTCCTCAGAGAGGGTGAGGGCCTGGAAAAGAAAAGGTAACAGAATCGCTTCCGCTGAGGTCCCTGGTGCCGAGTGGTGTGGTCTGGGCTGGACTTGCCAACAGAGCCCCTTGCCATTCTCGTACGTCATTACCTCGTACCTTCCTCCAGACTTGGCCAGACCAGCTGAGGCTGTCCCAGCCCCATCTGTGACGGTGGCACTTGTGGAAGGCATTTCTGTCCTTTCCGAACGCTGGTCTCGAATGTATAATTTTTTCTTCAGTGAGAAAAACACATCTCACAATGGCTGGTATTGATGTCAGCTGTAGAGCTGAAATATTCAGAGTGGACATTTGCACTCGTTAGACAACCGGAGGACAAAGCCATAAATGGGCTTTAGTGGCACAGATGTATGTGGGAATGGTTAGCAGATCTCTGGTGGCTGTGACAGAATTCTCCATCAGTGGCCACAGACCGTCGGTTAACCCTCTAGTAGTAGTCCTGAACTCCTTACTCTGTCTGACACAGGACCTAGGAAAATCAAAACAAGGTATGGAGACTCTCCATTATCTCGCTTGTGCAAGAGCGAAAATGGATATTTGAAATACAGAGCTCACCTTCAAACTTCACGTCAGCCAATAGAAGCCACAGTCACCCTGACCAGAGCTCCTAAAATGCCCCAAGCCATGGTGTTTGCCTCTTGCTTTCTATACCTTCTATTCCTCTTGGCAAAAGTGTGGGAGTCATGAATTGGCTGAAGGAAGCAGGTGGAGGAAAGGTAGACAAGGCATAAAGAACCCAGGCAGTTCACAAAGATGGATAGACTCGAGTAGACCATAAATAGCCTCAAGTGAATTCAGTTACCCTGTTTATTGGCTCACCCTATTCCCCCCCCCCCCCCCCGAGAAGGGACCCGAGGGGCAGGAGGATTGCTGAGGAGATTCTGCTTTGGCTGCTCTTATTTGTCTGACATCCTCATCCAAAGAAGGACTTAACTGAGTTGGGGAGTTGGCTCAATGCGGTGTGTAGGTTTGTGGGTCAGATAATGTCTACCCTCCCCAGGTACAAGGTGTAAGGACCTGGTAGGATCTTAGCTCCCATCCCCCCCTCCCTCCTGCACATTCAAGATGAGAGTGAACAAAGTCTCAGCTTTCCCCCACCTGTGGCCAGAAAGTGGGACAGGTGTAGAGGTCAGTTGGTGAGTCGAGGGCCTCATTTTGGGCGTTTCTGGAAGGCAAGAGGGACAGATAGGAATTTGAATTTTGGTTCTGTTTTTGAGGAGCTGGTTGACCTTGGACAAGTGACTCCCCCTCTCTGAATCCGTTCCATTTTCTCTGCTGTGTCCCTCCCAGAGCTGTTGTGAAGATTAGATTTGAAGGGAGACGTTCTATGAAGTTCTTTTTGAGAGGATGAGGTTAGAAGTGAGTGAGAAGAGGGACTTGCCGCATCTGTCCCAATGCCCAGCTCATAGTTATTCAATGAAATGAAACCAAACCAAACCTTGGTTACCCTCATGATTTAAGTTAAAAAGAAATAGCATGTCAAACAGTATTAAAGAGAGGAGGGGAGCCAGTACAACTAGGAGTATTGCTCACTGTCTTGATGGTGTTTCTCTAGCCAGCTCTCAGGTTTGGGAAGGCATATTGGTCAACTGTGAAGTATTGCCCAAGACACATCTCGATTTTGGAGTCCATACTGACATCACTGCCCATTCTGCTTAATTGCATGCTTTGTTGACATAAACAGGATTTTTGCTTATTTCTAGTCAGCAGAAATTGGAAAAGTAGACCTCTTAAGCCAATACAGTGACTTTTTGACCTATGGAAAGTTTGATCCAGCCAGTTTGGAGAGAAAGCACTCATGAGCAAGGTTTCCTTAGGTGACTGTTGGGGTGGAATGGGCAGGAATGAGAAAAACAGACATTCAGTAATTGTTTGCATATTACATGAACCCACCACATACACGTGTTAGTGTAAAATTTCCCATGACAAGACGTGAATGATTTAAGATGCTTCAATCTCTCGGTCCCTTCCTTAAATAGCAAGTTGTCCATATAGAGGAAAGAGCCTAGTTTTCTCAGCTTTTTGGAACGGGGGGGGGTTATTTGAATAGAATTTCTTCTTACTGATTTTGCTTTAAGGCATCAGATGCAGTCATCCTAAAAGAAGCTTAGACAGAATTGATAGATTTTTTTTTTTTCCATCCAGAAGATACATAAATGCATCTCGACTCCCAGTCTGAATTGAACACATTTTGATCTCCAGTTTGGGGTCTTTTCTCATGAACACAACATCAACTGACCCATTTCTTTCTTTAAAAAAATTTATAATACATACACAATTAGACAAATGTGAGGGAATCTGTTCTGAGAGTGTGTGTGACATTGTCAAATTGGACTTTGATTAAGGCTTACTTCTGGTGTAAACAGATGTTTGAGGGCTCGGGCATCTTTCAGAGCCCAGCTCCATTGTGTGCAGAGCAGATCAGTAGCTTCCGAGGTGGAACATCTATGTGGTTGTCTAAATAGCGTATGAGGGGCACAGAAATGCCACCACTCACCCCCCAAATCTTGCTCATAGCTGCAGTGCATTTGAGCTTTGCTTTTAAGGCATTATTTCCCCCAGACTGGCATAGAAATGTAGATATGTGACATTACTGTAGTCCTTTTTCATTATCACATTAACACGGATGAACTTGCCAGACGAACAGGAGTCCAACAGGGGGTAGAGGGATAGGACATTTAAAACATTTAATTCGTATTTTTGCTGTGGAGAAATGGAAAGTTCTAGAAGATAGTGCGGTTGTCTGAAAGGTCTGGAGGGAGTTGATAGCTGAGAGAAGTCCACCCTAAATGGGTAAGGTAGGTTCCAGAACGCCACCTTCCCTGACCTCACAGTCCCCACGTCAGCTGTGACCCCCCAGGGGCCCAAGGAAAAGCCAAAGGGTAAGGGTTCTTCCAAAGGAGATTAATGAGGCTGGATGGAAAAAGAGAAGTGGAGAGGATCTCCATCACAAAAGGACTTGTGAATATCGGAAAAGGGTGGCGGGGACTTCAGAATTGGATCAACTCCTCCGGTTTATATGCAGGTGCCCCTGGGAGCTGTGACCTGAGGCGGACCACAGAGGCTCCTGGCAGAGAGGCTCCTGCCCAGGATTTTACTTCAGCAGGAAACACTTAACCAAAATCCTACTGTGTGCCAAGTTCTATTTGAGAAGCCAGGGACATAACAATGAATAGGACATGGACTCTGACCTCATAATTTCTAAGCCAAGGAACGACTAGGTAATTTTTCACTTCCGTTAATGCAGCCTGGCATGTGAAAATGCCTATGAAGGTCGGACACGTGTCATGCCGGTAGCTGGAACTCTTCGAGTTAATTGCCTTATTTTCCTGGCAGGAGACAGCTCATAACCACACACATGACTTGAGCCAGGAAATCAGCTTCAGCTTAATCAATATTTAGAGTGTGATGTGTTGCTAATCAGTGTTGGTTTTGTACATAACAGAGTCAGCCCTACTCATGGCATAACCGCTGCCCACTGGGTCCCCTCCAATCCACAAGATGCCAGCTTCCTACACTGCATAGGTGTCCAAAAGACTGAAGACCGCCGTGCCTTCTTGAGGGATTTAGACCATGCCCCTAAAGCCACCTAGGGTGATTTTGAGGTCCCCTTTGGGGCCAGCACACCCCCATCATATTGCCCATCCCTGACAGTGTTCCTTTCCTGTACTCATGCTTCTCCCACTTCTCAAGTTCATCTTACTCAGTCCATGAGATTTTTCTGCACCCAGCCTCGTGCTAACTTCTCATCCCACCTAGGTCTCTACTGAAAGAAACAATAGCAAGATGTCAACGCCGCCACCAAGGAACCTTAGCAAAATAACAAATCAAGCGCCATCAATCACACATCTATGAAATTATGCCTAATTGGGTTATTCATCTCATTTCTCCCATAGGATCATTCCTTTGGAAAGCATATTTTCTGTCATGTTGTGTTTTCCAAACCTCTAAATCTAGAATAAAAGCTCGATAATCTCGAACAGTAGTCAGCAAGCTGTGGCCCATGGGCGCAACCAGCTGCCTGTTTTTGCAAACAGAGTTGAGCTGGACCACAGCCGTGCTCCTTCGCTTACGAGCTTAGTTGTCTGTGGCCGCTTTCTCGATACCACAGCAGAGCTAAGTAGTTCTTCACGGACATCAAGTGGCCTGCAAAACCTAAAATACTTACAATATGGCCCTTTTTTACAGGAAAAGTCTGCTAACTTCAAATCCAGAGTAGCACCATCCAGTTGTCAGACATATAACGTAAGCTACAAATACGAGCCACGTGTGTACTTTCAGATTTTCTCATAGCTGCATTTAAAAAGTAACAGGTGAAATTAATTTTAGTAATATATTTTATTTAACTCGCCCTATCTCAATATGATCATTTCAACATGTAATCGGGATAAGAAATATTAATGAGATAGTTTGCATTTTTAAAAAAATTGTCTTTGGAATCCAGTGTATATTGTACACGCACAGTAATTTGGACCAGCCCCATTACCAGCGCTTCATAGGACTCGTGGCTTCTGTATCAGATAGCACCCACCTAGAACCTGTAAACCTTGGATTTACTTTTCCTGCACTTGAGGCTTTGAAGTAGGTGAAAATAAAATAATCTCCATCTGCATGTATAGAGATTTCCTTTAAAGCCGAATTTTGATGGAACGGCTGGAGGGAGAACACGGTCAGGTGTCCTATACCTTCTTCGTTCTCATCTGTCACCGCTGATCTCGGCAATGATGAGCCTGATGTCATGGGTCGTCAAGTGAAGCTGAAACCAGCTTCAGCACGCTGTGCTTCTTAATGTGGGAAAGTGGACTGATGCATGTTTAGCACTAAGAAGTAAAGTAATGAACATTACTACTAACTGCACTTTGCAGTGAAATCATATAACCTTTACCCCAGAACTCTGTTTAAAAGAAGTATTAACTTGGAGTTCTAGCGTCAGTGATAAAAACATGATTTAAAAAAAATACTGAAGGGGCACCTGGGTGCCTCAGTCGTTAAGCGTCTGCCTTTGGCTCAGGTCGTGATCCCAGGGTCCTGGGATTGAGCCCTGCATCCGGCTCCCTGCTTGGGGGGGGGAGGCCTGCTTCTCCCTCTCCCACTCCTCCTGCTTGTGTTCCCTCTCTCGCTATGTCTCTCTCTGTCAAATAAATAAATAAAAATCTTTAAAAAAAATTATTTTTTTAAAAATTGAAGTGGGAGAAAAGGGCTGGGTTTTTTTTTAAGTTATACGTAAAAAGAACGAGGAAGAGGTTTTAAGTCATTCTTGGAGAAAGAACACCAGGTGATACTCAGTATATCACAGCATGTCCTGGACTCTGCTCTCTGTTGCCTCATTAACTGGGCAAATGTGGAATTGAGTGATGGTGGGCATGAGGGGCAGTTGGAATGAGGGGTGCCCACCTCTCTGTCTTCGGCTGGCCTCCGCGGGGGGCTCATCGACTGGATTCGCATCTTGAGAAGGGGGCCGCATGTTGGCACATCTGGCTGAATGAACAAACCGCCGCTTGTGGACAAATGCTGGGGCTATCTCTATTCACAAGAAAGCAGAATTCCGCCTGGCCAACTGTTTATAGTCTCGCTGTTGTGTGCTGCGGGCTGGAGAACGTGGGAGAGGGAGTGAAAGCAAGGGGCTGGGCTCCTGGGCTTGCCTCTGGAAAGCCACCAGCTGGGTGATGTCGGAGGACATCCCCTCTCAGTGATCATTGCCTTGTTGGAAGAATGGGGTGGGCTGGCTCATCACCAAGGGCTCGTCCGCCCTTAGAGTAGCTACTTCTAATTATAAGATTATTTTTATGTTTGTTTTCCCCCCTGTAATTTGGAAGTATAAATGAGAGCATGAAACAATTAAGCCTCTCACTGCGGGGGCAGACAACTTGGACGTACCCACTCTTTACATATTTCTTCCCACAGTTTTCCCATGACTAATCAAAAGCAATGGCCAGCCCTTCTCACTCCGCCACTTGGAGAAGCTACATTTTTTTTATTTTCATCTTTAGGACAGTTGCTTTTCTCTCCATCCCCTGCTCTCCCCCCCCAGCTCCGTTTTTTTTTTTTTTCAATATTCATGTAGTACAAAATCCAAAAGATAAATAAGGATATATAGCACACGTCTCTCTCTTAGCCTGTCTCTTGGTCACCTCATCCTTCTCCATGTGAGCAACCAATGCTATGTGTATTCAAGCGAATGTGTATCTATTTTCTTAAAAAAAACCTCAAATGGTACTTCTGAACCTTGTTTAAAAAAAAAAAACTTCAAACTTTGGAGCCCACTTCATTGTCTGTCCATGAAGCTCTTCCTTGTTTTAATAGCTATCTAGCACTCCAGGAGTGGATGTCCTATCAGTTACTGAACCAGCTCGGTCTTGATGGGCATTTAGTTCTGCATCCTTTGCTGTTACAAACAGTGCTGGAGTGCAAGCCCGTACATACGTCGTTTTGCACAAATTTGAGTATATGGGTAGGATAAAATCCTAGAGGAGGAATTATTGGACCGGAGGGTGGGTGCAGTTATATTTTTGATGGATTCTGCGTGACTGCCATCCACAGAGATCACTTTCCCCAGCAGGACATAAGAGGCCAGTCCAACCAGGACAGAGTGTTATCGGACTTTCTGATCTCTGTGAACCTAGTAAGTTCAAACATCTCTTCAGTGTGGTTTCAACTTGCCTTTCTCTGACTATCAGTGGGAATTTACTTATTGATGAACTCTGTCGTTTGCTCATTTTTCTTGATTGTCAGCTTTGTTTCTAATTGACGATCAGTGCTTTCAAATAGAAACACTGTTCCCTTTTCCAGAAACTTTCATTGATTCTTCACTGTCGGTGGAATCAAAGTCCACATTCCTTGGGCTGGAGGATTCAGTGTCCTTCAGAGCTAGGACCCTGCCTTTTTTTTTTTTTTCCAACCTCATATCCTCATGTCTTTTTGTGTCTTTACCCCTGTTCTGTTCTCTGGTCAAACCAATCTGCCCTCTCTCCAGTACATCTGTGTTGCCCCTGCTTAAGCTATTCACACCACTTGTATGGTCTTCCCTATGCCTCTCTACCTAAAGAACTTCTCTTCCCCCCTCCCAGCCCAGCTGAAATATCATTCCTTCCATGAAGGCTATTCTAGACGACCCCCGGTAGAATGACCCTCACCTGGGACTGTACTCCTTTAGGACTTGCTTATAGTTTGACTGGAGCCCTGATCACGTCCTGCCTGGTGTTACTGCTCTTTGTAAACATAATTCCCTGATACCCAGCTTTGTGTCTCAGCCCCTTCTGCGTCTCCTACAACCCTCAGCCAAAAGTGAAGAAAGGGGTCCTTATATCTTCCTTCTTTGGAAAACTGACCTTTTTCTTTAAACTTGTAAAAATATTCACAGTATAAAATTTACCATATTCACTACTTCTAAGTGTACAGTTTAGGGACGTTAAGTACATTCATATTGTGGAACCATCACCACATACATCTCCAGAATTCTTTTCCTCTTGTAAAACTGCAACTCTGTGCCCGTTAAACAATAAGTCCCCATGATCACTCCCCCCCCCCAACCCCGATCCCTGGCAACCACCATCCTCCCTTCTGTTTCTATGCATCTGACTGCTCCAGGTTCTTCATATAAGTAGAATCATACAGTATTTATTCCTTGTGCCTGGCTTATTTCACTCAGCATAATGCCCTCAAAGTTCTTCCATCTTGTAGCATGCGTCAGACTTCCTTTTCTTTTTAAGGCTGAATAATATTCCGTTGTGTGTATATATCACATTTTGTGTATCCTTTTATTCATTGAGGTCATTTCTACCTCTTGACTATTGTGAATAATGCTGCTGTGAACATGGGTGTATGTCTATGAACGTATCTCTTCGAGTCCCTGTTTTCAACTATTTGGGGCTTATAGCCAGAAGTGGAATTGCTGGATCATGTGGTAATTCTAGGTTTAATTTTTTGAGGAGATGCTGTCCTGTTTCCCTCAGTGGCCACACCATTTTACATTCCCACCAGCAATGCACAAAGAGTCCAGTTTCTCTACCTCCTCTCCAACGCTTGTTATTTTTGTTTTGTTTTTGTTTTTGGATAATAGCCATGCTAATGGGTGTGAAGTGGTCCAAAGTAACCTTTTCGCTATTGTGTTTTGGATGCCTGAATCACAAAGTTATATTTAGAAGAACTCTTGTGTCATATGCTGAAAACATTGCCTTGATCTCATGACCAACTTCCAAGATTTCTTCAGCAAGGAATGTCCGTTTTAAGAGGTCTTCGTATTTAAAGAACTAGAGAAATAACACACACAGCTAAAATCTTTCTTGGCCCATGTAGCACCGTCCATGGTGAAAGAATCAGACAACACAGTCTGTTGTCCAAGCTGCCTGTGTGTGACTTGGAGCAGTGGAAACCTCCTGCTGGTCCATCCGTCATGCGTGCTTGTCCTGGCTCGGAATTTACGGGAGAAAAAAGGGGCCAGGTTGGCATCCCTGTCATGTCCCCTCTCGGGTGCACTTTGAACTCTTCCCCCACCCTTTGATTTGGCTGCATCTGATCGCCATTTGAAGTCAGGACAATGCTTTGGAAAGGTCTGAGCCTGGCTCATCTCCTTTTCACGCTAAGGCAGGCTCACCGCTCCTGGATTTGTTGCGAACTAGCTCCTCCATTTGGAAACCAACTCTGGAATGATTGCCACGTAGCTTTGAAAGTCCCATTTTGATCAGCAGATGCTACTGAGTCTGGGGAGAGAGTTAAATGTGGCCTAATCTTCATTTGTGTGTGTGTGTTGGTTTTTCTCTAATTGTTGGGGAGTGGTTTTGCCATCTTTTATGTCCCACATTCAGTGCTTTCTGTAGATGGATTTTTTTATCCCCGGAAAATGATTCACATATCTGTTAATGTGATGATTTTTAAACTTTCTGTCCTTCTTTCTTCCTTTCTTTTTTTTTTTTTCCCCTCTTCAGAACATCATGCCGTCTTTGGGCAGGCAGACTTCCCTGACGACGTCGGTGACCCCCAAAGCTGAGCACAGCGTGGCTTACAAAGACTTTATTTATTTCACTGTCTTTGAAGGGAATGTCCGCAATGTTTCTGAAGTCTCGGTTGAGTATTTATGCTCTCAGCCTTGTGTTGTCAATCTGGAAGCCGTTGTTTCATCTGAGTTCAGAAGTAGCATCCCTGTGTACAAAAAGAGGTGGAAGAACGAGAAGCATCTTCACACCAGCAGGACACAAATAGTACATGTGAAATTTCCAAGCATCATGGTTTATAGAGATGATTATTTCATCAGACACTCCATTGCAGTATCCGCGGTGATACTACGCGCCTGGATTACTCACAAATACAGTGGCGGAGACTTGAATGTTAAATGGGAGGAAAATTTGCTACATGCTGTAGCGAAGAATTATACTCTGCTGAAGACGGTCCCACCTTTCGAACGCCCTTTCAAAGATCATCAAGTGTGCCTTGAGTGGAACATGGATTATATTTGGAACCTTCGAGCAAACAAGATACCCCAGTGTCCTCTTGAAAGTGGTAGGTCATTTGCCTTGCAAGGAACCTAATGCTCATTTCTTCAGATAGCCTGTATCACGAGAGAATGGCAGGAGAAGGTTCTTACTCTGGCAGTGGGGGAGGTGGGGAAAATGACGGGCACACCGAGCCTGTAGTTTAGGACTTTGGGGAGGAAGCGGGGGGGCGGGGAGTAAAAAGGTGAAGAGAGAAGAAATAGTAGGAGAGAATAGACTGCACTGGAGAGTCACAGAGATCATGGAGGGACCTGGAGGGGTTTGGGTCTGAAGTTGGAAAGGAGTGTTAATGCCACCGAAGCAGACACGGGGAAAATCTTCCTCCCTCTCTCCCTTCATGAGTCCTTCGAGTATCAGTTACGTTTAAGTGGAGTGTTTTATCCAGGAGGGGGTGAGGACCTCAAGAGGAGACTTGCTGCCAAAGGTGGTATCACACAGTAGGTTTCAGCCCAGAGCCCCTGGGTTCAACTCCTGATTCTGCCACTTTCTGCCTATGTACTCTTGGAATTCTGGGAGCCTCGGTTTTCTTATCTGTAAAATGGGCATGATAAATAACAACTCCCTCAGAGCCGTGTTGTGAAAATTAAATGAGATGTAATTTGCTTAACGCATAATCAGCACTCGGCAAAAAATAGCCATGATGATGATAGAGCCCAAACTCTGCACCATATCCTAAAAGCCACATGGTTACAGCCTCCGAAGGACCCACACAGGAGGTCCCCATGACCTTCTGTAAGCACTGGGGTTGGAGGTATGTGGCTTGTGCACTCTTAGTTCTCTCCATTGGTATGAGGGGCACATTCCTGTGTGGATGCTGAGCGCCTGCCAGCTCTTCTGGTCGTCCTGCAGTGGGGAGGTAACCTGGGCGTGCTCCCAGGCACTCACCCGGAATCTGACAGTGTTTCCTCAGATGTAGCCCTGGGACCTGCTGTGACAGAATCACGCAGGGCTCTCGTTGTCAATGCAGATTCCCAGGCCCCATCCATATCCTACTCAGTCAGGACCTGTGGAGTGCAGGGCCCTGAAATCAGCACTTCAAACACACTCCCATGACCCTGATGCATCTTAAAGCTCCAGACCTCCGGAGCAGCGGCAGAGCTGGTGGGATTTGGATCTAGGGTAACTGTGACCCAACCCCCATGGGCCTGTGACAGCAGACCCTTCCTCGGGAGGCGCCTGACCCCTCCTGGTCTTTAAGAGGACTGCTTTGGGGCAAGATGACTTAAGAACACTGAGAAAACAGTGGCGACGAGTATTTCCTGAGACCACCCCAAAACAGCCTTGTATATAACGGACACTTCAAGGATCTGTTTAACCAGAGTGGTTTGAGTGGTCAGACGCCACTTGCCGTAGAACGAATACATGTGGCATTACAAAAAAAACAAAAAACAAAAAACTCTTTATTTTGAAATAATTATAGATTTGCAAGAAGTTGCAAAGATGGGAGAGAGTCCTGTGTATCCTTCCCCCGGCTTCCCCCAAGTGGTGAGGTCTTTCATAACTGTAGCGCACTAGCAAGACCACAAAAGTGACGTTGATCTAGTACTGTTGAATTAGACGGCAGACCTTATTCAGAATTCACCAGTGTTTACATGCACTTTTGTGTGTGCGTAGGTCTATGCACTCTTATCCTGCGTTTGGTCTGAATAGCCTTGTGCTGTGGCTGGCCTGTGTGGGGCTTTAAATACAGAGCTGGAGAGGGAGGAGGCAGGTTCCTTTTCTGTGTGTATGTGAGTTGGGGGTAGGACGGGGTGGGCCGGTCGAGCTGCCTGCGTTCTGATGATCGGTGTGCATCCCTCTTCCAGGCAGAGCCCCATGCTAGCGTCTTTCTGGAATGCCTTCCACGGGGAGACCTAATTTATTAAGGAGAAGGAAGTATGAAGCACATAGAGCCAGTTTTGATTTGCCTTCGATTTTGTCAAGGTGTAATGATTCCATTTCATGTGTGGCAAATCACATATTTCTCACTGAAGAATGACTAAATTGCAAGCTGGAAGTTTTCAAATGAAGTTGTTTATGAACTGGCTGAGGCCTTAGGGCGCCCGCACATAGTCTTAAAACGTGAACTACCTCTCCTTTCTTTTGTTTTTCCTTCCCATATTCACTGAGCTTCAGAATAGCTCAGTGGGATTTTTTTTCTCCCCACCTTCTTCCGAGCATTACTTTTGGGGTGAGAACCAAACTAATAAAAGCATAATGCAGAGGAAAGCCTTTTCTAATCATTAAAGTCACCAAAAAATGGGGAGTGGGGTGCTCCACGCACTCTCAAAGCCAGCTCTGTTTGCGTGGCTGCGATATGTTCACCAAAAGGGGGAACACTTCCTCTCCCTCTCTTTGAAAGAGGAATCAAAAGAGAGTGTGCAGCCGCCCCATGGAAAATGTCCACGACCTTTGTTCTTGATACGGCTGTGTGATGGAAGGGGGCCAGGCCTCTGGCTTGCTCTTAGCAGGGGCTTCTTTACTTGGCTCTTGATGAACAGGAGTCAAGTCACAACAACAAGCTGGCATAAGGGAGCCGAGGGGGCGCCTTTCATGCCCGGTCCCCTTGCAGTCTGCAGCCAGCGCCGGTGTGGGGTGTGGGGGAACGTTTTCTGTGTCAAGTGCCTCATGTCCTACGAGGGCTCGATGTCTGAACTGAAGTACCCTCTGACTTGCTTTCATTTTCTTTTTCCTTTATAAAGAGAGAGAGAGAGCCCAAGTCCCCATGCACAGGGCTGTTCCGTGAGTATGGTTAGAGGGCCTCTCCACCAAAGGCTTAGCTTAGGCCCCCAAGGTGACGGCTGCGTGCACCCGGACATAGTCCTCCTGGACTGCTCCTCCTGCCTGTCCTCCCGGGAGAGGTCAGCGGGTCCCGTGGCCTCCATCTCCAGACGACGTTGCATATTTAGTCCTACTCACCGCTTTGCCCTCATTCCCCACAGGGCAGCCAGTGCGGGCAGGCGGTTCCTCCCACTGCGGTGAGGACGAGTGCCCCCACGACCCTTCCCGTGGCCTGTGCCAGGGGTCCCTGTCCTCTTCCTGTTCCTGTCCCCCATCCTGCCGCATCTCCTGCCATGCGCCCCCTTGTCCACCGGCTCCAGCCACACGGGCCTGCCGGCTTCTCCTGGAGCCGACCAAGTTCATTCTCCCTTCGGGACACTTACGTGACTGCCCCCTTCCCCTCCACGGCTTGCCGCCTTATGTCATGCCTCTGTGCTAGTGTCATCTCAGGAGAGGCGGCTTCCTTGCCCACTTTATCTCGGACGGCAGCCCCACCCCTGCCACTCCCACCCCGTTGTCATTTGTCTTTATTCTCCTGCGCAGCCTCATCGTCCCCAGACATTGTAATTAAATATGCGTCAGGGCTTTTTTGCCGGATACGCGTGTCTCTGGACCAGTACGCAAGCTCCGTGATGCCAGGGTCCTGCCTTGTTTTGTGCGGTGCCCACCACCACAGCCCCTAGCGCACAGCAGGCGTGCGGTGACCATTTGTGAATTGAGTGATGAATGCTCTTAGCCAAGGGGCAAGGACCTTTTTCTCATAGGCCTGTGTGTGACCATAATGCGGTGACATCCTCACGTAGCTGTGTTGCCACATCGGGGAGTACACAGGGGTAGGGGTGGCTGTGTGCCTTCCCGAGGTTCTCACACACCGCAGCTGCCCGGGGAAGAGCCCGTCTGGGCTGTGCTGGTTACGGATGCAATCTCTTGGTCCGTGATTCTCCTTTGCAACCACACACGAGCCCACCTTTGCTCTGCCCTCGTAGTTTGAGTCTGGGATTCCCCATCCCCTGCCTTGACTGAATCAATTCCTTTTACAGGGAATAGCCCTCCCCACTGCCCACCAGAACCTGCTCCCCACTGCAACCCCACGTGGCAAAATCATACCCATATTTCGGTAGCTGGCTCAAATTTCCACTCCTCCCCTGCCCACCCCCCCGAAGCCCTTTCCTTTCCTTTTTCCTTTCCTTTCCTTTCCTTTCCTTTCCTTTCCTTTTTCCTTTCCTTTCCTTTCGTTTCCTTTTTCCTATCCTTTCCTTTCCTTTTTCCTATCCTTTCCTTTCCTTTTTCCTTTCCTTTTCCCTTTCCTTTCCTTTCCTTTTTCCTTTCCTTTCCTTTCCTTTCCTTTCCTTTCCTTTCCTTTCCTT
>NW_022589706.1:15768886-15872649 GCF_004348235.1 Phoca vitulina | reverse complement strand
TTTCCTTTCCTTTCCTTTCCTTTCCTTTCCTTTCCTTTCCTTTCCTTTCCTTTCCTTTCCTTTCCTTTCTTCTTTTCCTTTCCTTTCCTTTCTCTTTTCCTTTCCTTTCCTCTCCTCTCCTTTCCTTTCTTTCTTTCCTTTCTCATTCCCACAATCAGAAATTAACTCTCTACCTTCTGGCCTTCTCTAGCCCTCTGTTGGTACCCGTCTCCCCATACAATGTGTATCATGTTCAAGTCAACTAAGCAAAGAACATTGAGCACCTACTATGTATCAATTTCTTTATTAAGTCTGGAGGCTAGAAGATGCAGACCTGGTCCCCTCTGTCTTAGTTGCTTAAGGGGGAGGGAAAAAACAGCTTCCAATAGTAACAGCTACTTTCTGTTACTGAGTACTCACTATGTGTTAGGCATTGTGCTAAGTGCTCTATGTATCTCATTTAATCTGCCCAGCATCTTACTGTCATATTTACAGAGGAGGAAACTGACTCAAAGACTTGTCTAAGGTCACACGGTTCTTCATGATAGAGCTGAGATTTGAACCCAGGTAGTTTGGTTCCCAAACCCCACATGTAACTATTAGCCTGTACTGCTGAGGGATGTCATGAAGCTATGTATGTATGTATTTATTTATTTATTTAAGGTCATTCATTCATTGAAAAAAGTTGCTGAGCAGTCCTTATATGTTCAGAGCTTTGCTTTTTTCTTTTTGTTTTTTTTTTTAAAGATTTTATTTATTTATTTGACAGAGAGAGACACAGCAACAGAGGGAACACAAGCAGGGGGAGTGGGAGAGGGAGAAGCAGGCTCCCCACGGAGCAGGGAGCCTGATGCTGGACTCGATCCCAGGACCCTGGGATCATGACCTGAACCGAAGGCAGACGCTTAACGCCTGAGCCACCCAGGTGCCCCAAGAGCTTTGCTTTTTTCACAGAGGAGCTGACTTTTGAACAGAGAGTTGAAGGAGGAGTAGAGTTCTCATAGTCAGAAAAGGAGTAGGGGAAGGGCATCCAGGCAGAAGGGAAAGCATGAACCAGATCGTACCGAGAAGAAAATGGAGCCTCGTGGCAGAAGGGCGATGAGCCTGCATCTCTCGATGGGAGGAGTGGCAAATAGGTTTCATCTTGCACGCCAGCTCAGCGGGCTTGGGGGTGGCCACCTAGAGCATGGTGTTGAGAAGGATTCTGAGGCTGAGTCTGTGCCTAGTGAGAAAGAGGGGCGGGCGGATCGATTGCCAGTGTCCACCACAGGGTGGAAATACAGAGTAGCAGCTTCATGCTCTGTGTTTGTGCACCCAGGTAGAATCTCAGGTGTGAGTTGGATGATTCAGGAAATTAGACTGGAAAAGCGGGTTGGGGGCCACACTTTGAAGACTCTGAAATGCCATGCTGAAGTGTATTAAACATTCTGGCCTGCTGTCCATCTATACGAACATTTTTCTGATCTTGCCGCTTACTTCAGAAACTGGGGAACACGGCAGCTTCCTTCTTTCCCACTCTCTCTTCCTTTCACCAAAAATCCATTCTCATCTTCAGATCCAATGGATTAGAAGTATGATTTCTTATAACAAAATTCCATTACAACAAAGTCATGGAAGGGCTAAGTCAGGGGAGCCAGGCTTTACCTGTCTCTGTGAAAATACCAGTTGATTCAGTGAGGCTATTTAAGTCAATGACATGATGATACTGTTTCTAACTATGAGAACTATAGATTTGGCACTTTTATTAAAAGAGAGAGAGAGAGAGACTTAGTTCTTTTTTTCCCTCCAGTTAATCACGGTGGTCTGAATTTCTCAGTAATAACACCAATTAATGCCTCGCATCTGCGTGGCCCTTTATGATTTTCAGAACACTTTTTCCGTGCACATTGTCTCATTTAATCCTCGTAATAGTCTTATGGGAAAGAGTATTATTCTCATCCTTTCTTTTCAGGGGAGAAAAACCAAGGCTCAGCTTGTTTCACGGGAGTCCAAGCTTTGCTATGCCGCCTCTCTGAAATATGCTAATACAGCCCTAACCCAGGTTTTAAATTAGAAAGGAATACTCTTTTTTTAAGTTGAATTTTTACTGATGTGAATCATCCTGTTTTCCTCACCCACTGGACTTTGCCTCTTTGAAGCAGATTGAATAGCCGCAGAGGCCCAGGGCGGGGAGGCCTCTGAATGTGGCTGGCCCCAGCTCCCGGCCTGCACGGGAGTGCTCAGACTTTGTTCTCTGCTTTTTTAGCCTAAAAAGGAATACATGTACCTGGTAAAAGAAATTCATATAGTGTAAAAGGGATTGGAGGAAGAGCGAGCTCCCACCCACCCTGTGTTCTTGTGCTTTTCCTAGAGGCAAACTCACTCACACTAGTTTCTTGTGTCTCTTTCCAGAAATGTTCTTTGCTCCTATAAGCCTTAAGTTGAGAGCCCCTCTCTTCACACACACATGGGAAGACACTATAAACTATAAACTCTGGCCCGCATTCATTAACAATACGACAGAGATTTTTCTATAGCAGTGTATGCTACACGACCTCATTCTTTTCAGTAGCTGCTTAGCATCCTGTTGCCGGACAGCCCATAATTTATTTCACCTGTCCCCTGCTGATGGTCATGCAGGTCATTTCTAGTCTTTTACTATTAGCAACAAGGTTTCACCGAACATCCCTGCACACGTATCTTTGTACACACCTACAAGTATGTTCACAGGATAAATTCCTGGGAGTGAAATTTATTTTATTCTTAGCACTCCTACTATTGAATATTCCACTAACTTCCTTACTCGCCCACTTCACTGCCTGGTATCCTTTGGGGGAAGTTCTGACCTAAATCATACTTGCTAGAAAATTGAGTTTTAGTTCTCAGGCTTTGGTTTTAAAGAAAATGAAACACCTGAACACTCCTGCCTTTTAATGTCTTACATTTGGAAACCACTGTTGAGTTACCTGCACTCTAGCTTTCCTTCTCCAGGTTGGAACATCTTAGCTTCTTTTCCTCCTGTTTCCACTTACAGACTTATAGTCAGTTACTTTTTGCCTCAAGACTATCTCTTCTCCACAAATGGGCTGAGGTCTCAGGTGCACCATTGTGGTTGTGTTTGAAGCACGTCCCGAGTAGGGTTTTGTTACATGGACGTGGGACTGTGTCCAGAGCAGGTATCCATGTCAGGGCTCTGATCACTCTGCTGACCTGGAGAATGGGCTACATGACCGACCCCAGCCACCCTGCTCGGAGGTGATGTTCAAAGTACTTAACAACCAATATTAGACAGGGTCTCCTGGTCAGGCTCTGTAGGCGCTAGCCATTGTGCTGAAGCAGGATGGTCCAGGAGGCCCTTGCTGGGCCAAGCTCTACCCTGAAGGAGAGCCTGGATAGGTAGTGGGGGTGGGGTCCTGGAGGGTCAAGGCAGCACCCATCTCTTTGGGAAGACCTGTGAGATGTGATGTGGTTTAATAAGAAGTCCATTGGTTTATAGCGGGAGACCAGCTTTGAGTCATACCTGAATCTCTTATTAACCATGCAACCTTTGGTGAAACACATTTTTCTTGTCTCCAAATGAAGGAGTTTTTGCCATACAAAATCTAATGCCTCTTCTTGCTCTAAAATTTGAGGAAATAAAACAAGCAAAACAGTCAAGGTGGTGGGTTCTAAATCTGAACTGCCTTCCTGGTATTTTATGTTTGTTGTAATGATGCCTTTTTCCTACCTAACTTCTTCATTCAAGATCAGCCAGAGAAATGGATTTGGGGGAAGGGTCTGAAGGAAGAGAGACTGTGATCTGATTTGGGCAGCATAGGACACATTACAGAACTGTGAAAAGAGTTGAGCAAGAGAGAGGCAGGTTCAGATCCTGACTTGGCCATACTGTGCCCATTTGTTTGTTCATTCATTTGTTCGTTCATTCATTCATTCATTCATTCATTCCCTCAGTATTTATGGAGCTTCTGTCAAGTGTTGGGCACTGTTCTGGGCTCTAGGGATGGGCTAATGATTGAGGTAATGTCCCTGTTCTCTTGGGACTTACATTTTAGAGGAAACTGGGCAAGTCTCTTAACCACTTTGGACTTAAGTTCTCCTACCTGTAAATTTTTTCATGGAGAATGATACTGGTGCTGTTACCCCCCATTCTAGTGTCCATGACAGCCATTGCTAATCAAGCATGGTGCTCTAAGCAGCCACAATCACTTAATAGAAAACAAGCCTGTGTGTTATCCTGGGCTAGCTGAATTCTAACATCCTTTTCGGGCTCCGAAATTTCATTCTTATTATTTCTAAGTAAATGGGAAGGCAATATTATACTGAAGGAAAAATTGCAGTAGAACTCCAAATCATAGAACTATTGAAGCTGCAGATTTTACAAGAAAGCCGCTATCGCTTTGGTTTTGTTGGGTACAAAAGGTATGTGTTTTTGTAAAATTTATTTTAGATCTTTTGGTCTTAGACTTTTTTTCCTTCCACATCTTTTGCTGCAAGTTCTCCTGCTCAACCCACTTTACTTTGATCCCTGGATAAAGGAGAGGCTCATCAGCATTGACTTTTAACTCCTTTCACTTTGGAAACCTCTTTATGAAGCCTCCTTTTACTGGAGTCAGGTTGGACAGAATCAAATCCTGCTCCTTTTGATAAATGTTTCTACTGCACACTAGGTAACTCAACAGCAATCACCAGCAGAAGGCATCCTGGGGGCTAACGTGGCCATCTGGTCTTTTATGTTCCACTCCACACAGTGGAAGCCAAACCAAGGTTGGGCTGACAGCAACCGCTTGGCGATTTTCTCCCTGGATTCCAAAGACACCCTTGCAGTATTTCCATTTCCAATCCCCCTACCCATCCCTATAATAGACCAGCAAGACTAGTGTCCCCAAATTGAGGTCAAGTTGTTAAGAAAAAAAAAAGTTTGCATTGTTTCTGTTGGAATTGATAACTCTATCCTTCTGAGTCTTCAAATGCCTCTCTACCTCTCACCAAACAGGGAGATTTGTGGACACTGGGGACAATTTGGCTCTATATTATTTAATTCTATTAGATATACTGATAGGGGTCTGAGATTATGAACACTTTGCTCTTGTGATTTCTAAGTTTTAATGAACCAGAGGTACCTGTCTCTCTATAATAAGATACTTCTCTCCATTGCGGAATGAGAGCTGGGGTCTCCAATAGCCCAGGCTGAGGCTCCCATAATTTGTACCAATAGAGGCATTTGATGACTTGCTCAGAAGTTAACTCTTCCCTTTCCAGGAAGCCCAGCAAAATAGATGATTTCCAGCATTTAATCACAGACATAAGAGCATTTTAAGAAAGAGAAAAGAGTTCTTTATTCTTCAGTTGAATTCAGTGATTTTTTTTTTTCCTTCCAAGGGAGGGATGGGTATGGAAAATAAAAAAAATTATTGTGGCCTCGTTTAAAGCAGTAGGTATTAAATATAGATGAGATAACGCAGTTCTCCTTTTAAGACTTGTTAAGGACACCCCATCTTCTCTAGAGCCACAGAATTCTCCCGCATTTGCAAAATAAAGAGAAAGGCTCCCTAGTTTTAAGGGGTTTGGTAGGTCATTTTTGCTTAGAGTAATGTGTGGAGTGTATTGGAAAGTCTGCACAGAAGAAAAAAACCTGTGCACTTCTAAGAGCATGGATTCTGAAACCAAACTGCCTGAGTTTGAGTCCCAGCTCCACCTCTTACTATGCAGTCCTCTCTAGGGCTCAGTTTTCTCATTTGTTGAATAGGCATAATAATAACACCCGTTTGATAGACAGTTGTGAAATTAAATGAGATCGCTCCTGGAATGGTATGCTTAGCACATGGCACATTCTGTGTTATATCAACGTTAGCTACCATTTGGGCAGCTGTGCCTCCATTTCCTCATCTGCAGAATGGGGATAATAATGAGGATTAAATGAATCTCTGTAGGTAGCTAGCTAGCTAAATGAGATATAGGCCTATTCACAGCAGTGTGGATGGGATCCAGGGCTACTCACGTGATAACTGTTACTATTGTCGCACAAATTCCAAATGTTTTCCTTAGCACTGGGAGGGCAGCAGGTGAAATGGTTAAGAACCTAGAACCTGAGCCTGAATATCAAATCTGGCTCTACCTCTTATTAGCTGTGACCTTAGGTGAGTTATCTTACCTCTATGCCTCGGACTTTTCATCTATAGATTGGGACTCATACTACAATCTCTTTTACGGGGTTGCTGTGAACACAAATTGAGACAGCTCTCTGTAAAGGGCTTAGCAGGCACCCAGCATATAATCGGTGTTCAATAAACGTTTGCTGATATTTTCAGACGCTTTCTTGTAACTGTTTGATTGGAGCTGGGGAGAGGGTTCCAGGAAGAACGTGATTGGGGAAGCAGTGCTTTTCTGGAGATAATTGAAAGGCAGATGTTCTTGCTGTTCGCAGATGTGGTCACCCTCCTGGGCTTTCTCTATGCCTCCAGTGGAGAAAACACAGGCATTGTGAAGAAGTTCCCAAGGTTTCACAACCGAGAGCTGGAGGCCACCCGACGCCAGCGGATAGATTACCCAGTGTAAGAATGGGCAGATGACAGGGGCTGGTGGGGCAGTACTCTGTTTAATCTGAAGACCAGGACAGGCTCGTGGAATCCCTTAGGAGGACACACCATGGTGATATGCTACGGGAAAATGTGGAGATCCACTCCGCTTAGACAGAATTTGTGGTCCAAAGCGTTCTCGAATTATTCTTGCCATTAGCAGTCCTCAGTTTGCCTTGGACTTTCTGTGCTGGTCCCAGGAATGTCACGAGCAGGGGAGCAAGGTGTGGGAGCCTGAGGCCTTGCAAGCTTTGGGGTGCAGCCAGCCGTAGCCAGCGCACACCGCTGCTTTTGCTTTGCTTTTTCAGTCTTGAAAGATTGGATGAGCTGCTTGAAATCTCACAACTTCTGATCTCCTCCATTGATTTCAGCAAAACCCAGATATATTTTTTTCCTTCTGCTGAATTGAAGATGCTGAAAACAGTTCCTGGTTCACCTCAAACTGGATGGATTTAGCAGAGTGATTTAATTCTTCCCATGCTGCTGGCTGTAGAAAGATCTTGACTCACTTTACTGAGCGTATGTTCTTGCTAAGCTTCCTTGTAATAACTTATCTTCATGAGCTTGCTCAGCTGGGTGGGTCAGGAGGGAGCTGTGTGACACCATCTGTTTGCATATCTCACCAACTGATTCTGAGGCCAGATTAGAAAGCCCAGAAGATTCTAAAGGACTTGTTTGGGTATCTCCCCAAAGAGCTCGGGGCCACGGCCACGTTAACCCAAACTGTGAATTGCTTACTGGAGTCATGGCGAGAACTCGGCACATTTGTTTTGACCTTGATTCCTGTTTGACCTGCGAAATGCAGTTACTCCCAGTTCCCCATCTTGGAACTGCTGGTCACTAACACAATGGGTGGCATCAAGCAAGCGTTCAGCAAATATTTGCTGAGTGATGGATGGATCTCACATCTTGGCTAAATGTGTCCTAGTTGACTACTGTTATTTTATTCTCAGCCCACAAATCACAGATGTACAATACTTTTTTCGACTAAAATAGCCCCGGTCCAGAAATGGAACAATTAGATTAGTTGTTCCATATGGGTCAGACGGAACTGTGATCCTGAACAACCTAATGTGTGCATTAAAATAGTATCTACGTGTCCCAATTAACATATAGCAATGCCATTTACAGATTACGACACTTTTCTACCTTAAGGCTTTTATCTTGGAAGGAAACAAAATTGCTCAAAAAGCCCTAATTATGTTTTTTTTCTTTTAATCATTGAAATTAGAATAGCTTCTTATCAAATCACCTCTTATTAAAATCCAGATTTTTATTTTATGTCTGGCTTTCTAAACCTTAATCAAGAATTCAAATGGCAGGCATGTGAGATTCTCCAAGAGGCACAGAAACAGAGTTTTTGGTGCAAGGTACAATGTCTGCTAGTTTTGTACAATGATTCTTAACTCCTGTCTTTCACAGTTACTGTAACTACCTCCTTTGTCTCAAAAATCAAGCTTTGCAAGCTGATCTCCCATGATGAACATGAAGGCAAATTCATCCCTTCATTGGAAAGAAAGCAATTTACTTGGTCATTGTTGACTATAATTATCTGTTCTTGGATGATATCAATCTGCAGATTTTTTTCTTTCTCCTCACTCTTGTAGGTTTACTGTTTCATTGTGGCTTTATTTACTCCATTATTGCAAGGCCAATCTCTGTGGGATTCTGTACTTTGTTGATTCTAATGAGATGTACGGCACACCATCTGTATTTCTCACTGAAGAGGGTAAGTATGAAACGGAACCTTTAAAATGATATGGTAGTTTTCTTGTGCTCCCTTGGCAGATATGTCTGGAATTAAGAAAGATACCGTCAACGTGGCAGTTCAGTGAGAGCAATGATTTTTAAATGCGGATTCTTTTCAACTTTTCTTTTTTCTTTTTTTTTTCCCCTGGAAGCTTAAAACACATGTCTTCTTTAGGAAGGAACCCACTTGTGCGTTCTTTTGCTTGCTTTTTTCTTGTTTGTAGGGAGAAGGCACACGTTCTGGTCGGAGAGCTCCTTAGGACAATTGTCAGAAAGGTGCAGTCACTTCATGCCGTCCTCAGTATTTTTTTTTTTTTTTAAGATTTTATTTATTTATTTGACACAGAGAGAGAGACAGCGAGAGAGGGAACACAAGCAGGGAGATTGGGAGAGGGAGAAGCAGGCTTCCCGTGGAGCGGGGAGCCCGATGCAGGGCTCGATCCCAGGACCCTGGGATCATGACCTGAGCCGAAGGCAGACGCTTAACGACTGAGCCACCCAGGCGCCCCCGTCCTCAGTATTTTTTTGTCGTTTTTCACGAGCTTTAATTTTCCTTGTAGGCCACTTGCATATCCAAATGCATCTCGTCAAAGGAGAAGACCTTGCTGTGAAAACGAAATTCACCATGCCTCTGAAGGAGTGGTTTCGACTGGATATCTCTTTTAACGGAGGCCAGGTATCTGTGCGCTCGCTCCGTGAGTCCCTCCATGTTAGGTGTTGCAGTAAAGGCGGGGAGCAAGGGCGCCTGCAAGAGCAAACGTGTGGTAAATGATAAACTCTTTACAACTCTACACTTCTTCGAGCAAACGTTTATAGATGGAAGTTTAAATCATGAGAATCCCATCCCATTTAATTAACTTCTAAAGTGCTTCTTTCGACCATACTGTGAATGAGTAAATAATATAGCCTGCTCTATGTCCACAATTATCTGAGCAATTCCGTTGTTTTTCTCCCCTAGGGGAGATAGCTTTGTGGAGATAAATGTTAAAACAGCATCGGTCATGTTTATACAGTGTTATCAGATCTATGACTTTTTTTTTTTTTTTACCGGAAATTTATTGGCTAGTTCAGCCAAGAAATGGTTTGACTGTTCTTGGCAGTTACACAATTGCTGACGTTTGGCATTAAGCAAATAATAACCAACAAACCTAAGTGATCATTCTGGTGGGACAGAGGGGATTTATCTGCTTTGTACTATAAAACATAGCACATAACTGCTTCAAACTCTCATAATGCAGATTTTATGGATTATGGCAAATCTGTTGTTATAATTGAAGACCATTCCGTTTCTCGATATATTTGATGCCAACGTGCTACGTTTTTTCTTGTTACTTTACTTCCTCATCAGCTTTTCTTATTGATTTGTGATTTTCCGGTAACAAAAGTGGAAGAGACCTGTTGTTTGTCTTATGTATTAGATAAGACACAGGCTTCCCTTGGTGTTTATGTTTATCGCATTTCCTTTTCCTGGAGAGAAAAGAAATCAGGTCAGTCCTTGTTGCCTCCCTAAGAAAAGTCTGTAAAAGGTTAGCTGGGATTTTTTTGTATGTTTGTTGGTTTCCTTAACAATGTGAGGTGACCTAGCTGTGGTCTGTTGTCCAGCTTCCCACTTATATAAGGATTATTATGGCATTACAGCTTGGTTGCTGCTTGCTCCTGAGGTGAAGGTGAAGGTCAGCTCAGTACTCTGTGTCACTTAAGCGGGTATCAAACCATCAGAGCAAATCACAGATTTAGTTTGCACCTTATGTATGCAAGGCTCTTTGCTCATGGAGCTTATCGACTATTTATGGGAGAAGCATTACGCAGGTGACAGGATGTCCTAAGGAGAGCTTAATTACCAAATGATTCATATTGACTCGGGGAAGAGAGGTAGCACTTCATGCTGGGATGCTCGGGGAAGGTTTCACAGGGAAGGTTCCTACGGATTGGGTGGAATTGAGAGGGAGAGGAGACGAGGGAACATTTTAGCACATCACTGGGGGTTAGCAGATAAACCAGGTTGGAGTGGAAATTTGTAGACTGTAGAAAACTAATAGAAGAAACAAAATGTCTTTAGGGGTAGCATGTGGACAATCTTGACTATCAAGGAATCTGGATTTCTGTTTGCAAGGTGGCCGGGTGTCATGGAAGATTTTCGAGCCAGAACAGAGTTAATCAAAGTAGTCCTTTAATTAAGGAGATGAATTTAATTTAGCAGAGTACGTTGGGGTAAGGATTAAAAAGACCAGATTGGATGGAAAGAAAAAAGAAGTAGGGTTGGGTTTTTGTTGTTGTTGTTATTGTTGTTTGGTAGACTTTTCCCTTTTGTCCTACTTTCTTTCCATCCTATCTCGTCTTCCTAATATATCTATAGGTCCCTAAAACCGTATTATTGTTTTTCCACATGACATCCGCCTCTGTGGTGGGACTACCGTACTCACTGCTTTGACTAAATGGACAAGTGACCTAAAGCCAGTGGCTGGTTTAGAGAAACAACTGATTGGAGTCATTTTCTTCTCTAAGCCAACATGTTGCATACAGATGAATTGGGTTGGTTTTTGTGTTAGTTTGCCTCTCATAGACAGTGTTGTAGCCACACCTTTGAGACCCTCGTTAGCTCAGCGCATATTTTCTAAACCCTTGCTCAGTGCTAGCACTGGGGGTGGGGGGGTGGGGGGAGAAGGAGCCCCTTAGCTCCAGGGGCTTATGTTGTAGTAGCCATCCGAGACACGAGAAGAATGCGTGACAGCTAACAACATTATCAACAAAAACATTGTCACTGTTGAAAAGACAATGATGATTCTCCATGCTTAGGGAAAGAGAGTAGGGAGCAGCAGTGCGTGGAGAACGCTCAGCACCAACTTGTTTCTCCCCCGAAGGCTCTCATGGAATCAAAGTAAAATTTCATAAACCTCTTATAGTATCTTATGCATTTCCTTCTCTTCCTATGCAACAAAATTTTGAGCACAAGTACACCAAGCAAAGCTGTGGCTTATAGCTTGGAAATATCTGAACCCCACTGGGGGAAACTGCATGATGGCTATGGTTACCATGTGAAGTCATTTGGAGAAATTAAATTTCTTTAATCTTAAAATATACACAGGGCTAGTAAAGTATTACTTTTATTTCTGCAGAAATGGATCAGGTGAGAGGCTACGTAGCCCATTTTATGAGTAATTTATACCTAGGACTGTATTTATGATGTGAGGTGTTGGGGCATAATTGATCTTGTGTATTTCTCCCACACAGATCGTAGTCACCACCAGCATTGGACAGGATTTGAAAAGCTACCATAATCAGACCATTAGGTAAGTGCGATATTTTCTTTTTATTCAACATGATGTTGGATAAGGATTAAGAAATCGTCATACGTTAGCCCTCAACCCTAATGTTCTTCCCACACCCCCTTATTCAGCTTTCGAGCATGGACTGTGTCTAGTCTGCCCTAAAGCTCAGTCTTCGCACTTTTTTTGTTTTCCATCCGCAAACTCCCCTCTCTTTCCCCACAACATTTTTTTCTAAGAAGAGAAACTATTCCTCTCTCCAGATCTCATTGTAAATCCTTCCTTTCATGGCACTTGATAATTCATTTTCTTTGAAAATTATCTTCTATGAAGGATTCTGAAAAACAAATCAACATATTAATGTTGCTTATTGAGAATGGTTGGTAACTTTGGCCTAGTATAAAACATAAAAGCAGACAGTCTTCATATTTATGTTTATAATCTAAATTTGAAATGCATGCAACTATTGCTATTGGTGTAACTTTTCATCCTCGTGTAACCATTCTCCACAAGAGTTACAGAAACTGAGAACTGGGTCCTTTGCCTTGTGTTTCATAATTTTTACGTTTGCCCCTACACCCCTGTCTAATAGCGGGGTTTCTAGGGGCAGAACCGTGGGGCAGTCTCCTTTGGGAACTCGGAATACCTCAACATGGCTAGATTTTATATATATATATATATATATATATACACACACACACACTCAAACACTTAAGAATAAATGTAAAAAAACAGAAACAAAAACTACCAGCTTTATATGTATAATTTATGTATGCATGTATAATACACACATACCAGCTTTGTCTGGATAATTTAAAAAAATGTATCAGGCACTTTGGCTGGGGGCGGGGGGCTCATGTAGCTACTTTACTACAGCAAGCAGGAAACTGTCTCTCCGAACAGGCTCGTTCACTCAGACTCCTCACACAAGCCAGATTTTCTTGGAAACCAGTTATTGAAGAAAGGAACACCAGGAGAGATAGAGACAAGGGAACGGAGCGGGGCATACACCCTGCTTTTCTCTCTCCCCCCGCCCCAGACCCTCCCCTCCCACCATCCCGGTTTACATTTAAGTCAAACTGATGGCCTTCAGGCTCTGGACACATAGAACAATTCTTATTTTCAGGGCCAGATTAAAAGATTGCAGTTATAAGGAAAGGCTAAAGAGGTGTTATTCTTTAGCCTGCAAAGAGAAGGTCAGGGGTGATGTTAACAGCTGTATGGGGACAGAGAGGCTGGGGCCTGAGAACAGAGGGGAAGTCTGAAAGGGGGCCACGTGGACTTAGACCAGTCAGAAAGCATTCAACGGACATGAGTTTTGTTGTAGAACAGAGTTCAGGAATAAGAGAGGCCTGGGAGCTTGGAGAAACCGATGATGTGTGGCTCCTTTGGGAGTCTTGTCCGGGGCCCCGCTCTGCACAGTGGGCCCCAGAGATCGAGGGTTTGCGTTTTGGGGATGCGAAGTCTGGAATAGTACCTTCTCCTTTCTCTCTGGATGCCCAACCCTGAGCCCAGGAAGTTTTTGACAGAAGACTGCTTTCATAGGCTTTTTTCATTCTCTGTGTAAAAGCTTCCTTTCACCATACATCCCAGTGACCTAGATGCTGGCACGAGTGAATTGCAGATGGAGAGATCACAGGGTGATCCAGGCCTGCGCCTGGGATGCAGAGAGAGAGACCTATGCCTTCCACATAAAATTTAAGGAGGTGCCAAAAAACACAGTAATTTTATTAGTTTGCTAGTGTTGCTGGAACAAAGCAGCCCAAGCTGAGTGGCTTAAACAACTGAAAATTATTGTCTTACATTTCTAGAAGCTAGAGGTCCAAGGTCAAGTGTCAGCAGGGCCGTGCTTTCTCTGAAAGGTCTGGGGAAAGAGCTGGTCTAGGCTCTGAGCCTGCCAGGCCTCTCTCCAGCTTCTGACAGCTTCGGGACTGTGGTGGCGGGGCCCCAGTCTTCGCGGCATTTTCCCTGTTACTGTGTGTGTCCTTCATATTTCCCCTTCTGTGAGGACACCAGTCATACTGGATTGAGGGCCCATTCTGCTAGTATGGCCTCATCTCAACTAATTACATCTGCAATGGTCCTCTTTCCAAATAAGGTCACATTCTGAAAGTCTGGGCGTTCAGACTTCAACGTATGAATCTGCGGTGGGGGGAATGACACAATTGAACTCCTAACAGTAATCATGATAAATGACATTTAATATAATATTGTAAGAAATAAAAATTAATGTAAGGAATATACAATGAACAAAAAATAAAAGTTTTAAGTAAATACAGAATCCGTGTGATCATATAAGATTCCGGAAAGGAGGACTGATTTTCAGGTACAGACCGATTCGACATTCCACATAAAACATTGAAATGGGGGCACCTGGGTGGCTCAGTCATTAAGCGTCTGCCTTCGGCTCAAGTCACGGTCCTGGGGTCCTGGGATCAAGCCCTGCATTGGCTCCCTGCTCCGCGGGAAACCCGCATCTCCCTCTCCCACTCCCCCTGCTTGTGTTCTTTCTCTTGCTGTGTCTCTCTCTGTCAAATAAATAAATAAAATCTTAAAAACAAACAAACAAACACTGAAATGGTCCCTGACCTCATAATAGAGGCAGTCCCCAGACCCAGGAGTGTCCCTGGCCACCTTCTCAGCTGCCGTTCCTGTACTCCTGGGACCTCACCCATCAATAGAAGAACTGAAGATTTAATGTCGGGCTTACCTGGGATTCCTGTGGTTAGATATTTGGAATCTCATCCATCAGAGAGATCTTAGAGTGGGCCAACCCAGTGAACGAAACACCAGATATTTCAGATGGTTATAGGCATTCTTTTTTACTCCTTGTTGTCATGTAAACATAATGCTGTCCCATCAAGGTAGTGTGGAAAGATCAGTAAATAAGTGCTCAGAAGTGCAGTGCTCCACACAGATGAAAGGCTGTCAGTGACCTTGGGTGACAGGTAACAACTTCAGGCCTGTACAGTGTTTATCCTTCATTCATTTATCCAATATACACCCATTCATCCAATACCTCTACCATGCACCTGACACAGTGCCGGATTCTGGGAATAAAATGATGAATGAAGAGAATACAGTCAGTCCCTACCTTCAGGAAGAAGAAAGAAAGAAAGAAGAAAGAAAGAAAGAAAGAAAGAAAGAAAGAAAGAAAGATCAGTGGGGGAGACAGATCTTAAATTCATAAATAAATATAAAATTACAAATTGTGATTTCTGGAAAGGAATCGAATAGGATAGTTTCAGAGGATACTCAAGGGGGTCAGAATTTACAGCAGGTCCCAAAGAAGGGACATTTGAGATGATAATTACTCTAAGCGGGGAGAGGGATGGCTAATTTGAAGCTCTAAGTTTCCCTACTAAAGAACTGTCGAGCTGGGGCTGTTTTCTAATTCTGAGTGAGACTTATTTAACGACGTCGGAGGTTTGTTCAGGCTGCCGGAGCTTGGCAGTTATAAACCGAGGCGGTCTCCTATGTCCAGATAAGAGTAAAGATAGTTTGCCAGTGTGTCTGAGGTTTCCAAAAGTGACGGCCTAGGCTTTGGAACTGTCTAGCTCAGCTTTTATGTCCGTGAAATTGATGACCATCAAACAGGGCACACACAGTACAAGGAAGCGCTTGCAATCTGTGCAGCCACGGAGGGGATTTAAGAGGAGAAAAATGTAGAGGCTCCGAGGTGGATGGAGAGCAGGCTGGAAAGATTTCCTACTTAGCTGTTCCTTTTGGGTTCCCAGACCCAATTCCAAGATGGGGGAGGGCTTCCCTCCTACCCACACCAAGCAATTCTGAGACACCAGCAGGGTGTCCAAGAATTCAACTCAACTCCACCACTGTCTTCCCAGAGATAGTATCAGATGCCACAGGGGAAGGGTCAGTCCTACAAGATGACCCCCACCCCCACTTCAGACGCCAGTGGCAAGCCCCAGACTGGAGATTAGAGGTTCCAGGGACCTCCTCCTTAGGTTCTTTTGATTTGCTAGAGCAGCTCCCAGAACTCAGGGAAGTACTTACTTACATTTACCCGTTTATTAAAGGATCTGATATAGGATAGTAATCAACAGCCAGGTGAAGAGACATGGGGTGACGGCTGGGAAAAGGGCACAGAGCTCCCATGCCCTCTCCAGGTGTGCCGCTCTCCCCAGCCTCCCTGTGGTCACCAACTTTGAGGCTCTCCCCCAGTCCTTCAAGGTTGTTTTCATTTTTAAGATTTTATTTTATTTATTTGTCAGAGAGAGAGAGAGAGCACAAGCGGAGGGAGTGGCAGGCAAAGGGAGAAGCAGGCTCTCCCCTGAGTAAGGAGCCTGATGGGGGACTCAATCCCAGGACCCTGGGATTGTGACCTGAGCAGAAAGCAGATGCTCAACCGACTGAGCCACCCAGACGTGCCAGTCCTTTAGGGTTTTTATGGAGGCATCATTACATAGTCGTGGTTGACTAAGACATCGGCCATTGGCTGATTCAACCTGCAGCCCTTCTCCCCTCCCTGGAGGTTGGGGAGTAGAACTAAAAGTTTCAATCCTCTAGTCACATCGTTGGTCCACCAGGGAACCAGCCCCCGCCTTTGGGTGGAGTCACCTTGTTTGATATAACAAAAGACGTCTTTACTACTTTCAACACTTAGGAGGTCCCAAGGGTTTAGGAAGCATTGTGAGCCAGGAACTGTGGACAAAGACCAAATACATATTCCTTTTTTTTTTTTTTTAAGCTTCTATTTATTTATTTGACACAGAGAGAGAGAAAGTGAGAGAGGGAACACAAGCAGGGGGTGTGGGAGAGGGAGAAGCAGGCTTTCTGCTGAGCAGAGAGCCCGATGTGGGGCTCGATCCCAGGACCCTGGGATTGTGACCTGAGCTGAAGGCAAACGCTCAACGACTGAGCCACCCAGACGCCCCATCTTTTTTTTTTTTTTAAGATTTATTTATTTTAGAAGGGGGAAAGCACACGCGTGTGAATGCGTGGAGGGAGGGGCAGAGGGGGAGAGAGAGAGAGAATCTGAAGCAGGCTTCACACTGAGTGGAGAGCCCGATGCAGGGCTCAGTCTCACAACCCCGAGATCGTGACCTGAGCCGAAATCAAGAGTTGGACGCTTAACCAACTGAGCCACCCACGTGCCCCCAAATATATATTGCTTATACACCACAATGTTGCAGTTATATTATGATAATGATAAAAAAAAAACCCAAAAATTACAATCCAGTACCATAGGGACCAAGTAATTTAATGATTAGTTGAAAAATTCAGTTAAAGCAAAGATCCATTTAAAAAGATATTTACCATAAACATTTTATTTTAATTAAAAAACAGAAAAGTACATTCATCTACCAATCTTTCCAGATAGGGCCTTTCCTTTGTTCCAAATCTACCGATTGGACTTCCCTGAGGTCTTTCTTGCATAAACGGCACCCAATTCTTGTTTCTTACAAATGGAAAGAAAACAAAGACCTTTGTGAAACTATCAAAGCCAAGATATGTCTAGATTTCTTCCTTTTTTTTTGAATCTTTTACCGTTGTCCTAATTCCACACTTTTTAAGCAACCGTTCTTTTCTGAGTCAACCCAAAATATTCCACTTAATTGTTACAGAATGAACAACGCTTTCTTCCCGATCCATATTTTATTGAATGACATAATAGTTCATTAAATTGTATAATTACAATGACCGTACAATTGGCACTGTCAGGTTTGGGAACAGACACTTCTTATTCTTACTTAGGATAACCCCAGGTTGCTTGGCTTCTCTGGTCTAACTGCTGGTATCCCGCAGTGGATCAGGTTAATAATTATAACCGTAGTTAACAGTTATGGGGCCAACCATGTGCCAGGCACTGTTCTAAATGCCCTGTTTAAATATTAGTTTATTTAATCCTCACAACAGCCCTGTCGGTACATACTGTTTTCATCTCTATTTAAACAATGAGAAGACTAAGGATCCTGAGAGTAGGCGCCAGCCAGCGAGCATCCAGCACGTTGCAGGGATAGCCAGCAGGGGCGCTGGTGAGTTGGTTGAGCCGAGTTCCATTAAGAGAGCTTCTCTATTGTAGAAGTTTTGTATCCCTCAAGTGCCAGGTATTACATCGTCGTGAGGGTGGCTGGAATGTTAAGTCTTTCTACGGTCTTGAAAAACAAAATCAATTCACAGCTCTCAGAGATAATAACTTTGTGGTCCCAGTGGAAAATAAAGGGAAGGACCATCAAGCCTGAGATTCTGAAAAGAAAAATATCAGGAGAAGAAGCCCTCCTTTTCCATTTTAGCCGCATTCGTGTAAAGCTAATTTCTAAGCGTTCACTTCTGCCGTCTGTTGGTGTTGTCAGAGTCTCATTCCTTCTCCCTTTCATCTTCCTCTCCAGCCAGGCGCACCTGCTAGGGTTCGGGTTCCTTGGTAACATCCAGTACATCCCCTCTCTTGGGATAACCCCAGGTTGCTTGGCTTCTCTGGTCTAACTGCTGGTATCTTGCCCTGTCCCTGTTGGCATCACCCTGGCCCATTGCTTTCGTGACTCGCTGGGCTCCTGGAGGCTTGCCTGACATTTTGTTTTCTTTCCGTCTGCTTCCATCTGCCCTCTGCCTTCCCTGACTCTTTCCTCTTTGTCTGGCTTCTCACTTGATGCTTGTCTTGACCCCCTCCCGCCAATCTGCTGTCTTCGTAGGCTCTGATCCCACCTTGTTCACCTATCCTATTTTAGTTTTTAAATAGGCAATAAATATGCCTGTTTAAAAAAATCAAAACGATATGAAAAGATGTACAGTTAGATGTCTTGCTCCTACCTCTGCCCCTATCCACTCCATCCCCTACCCTCCATGCCCTGGGGAAATACTATTATTAATTTCTTGGAGTATATACTTAGAGTTTTTAAAATGCAAATACAAAAAAAAAAAACCATCCATTCTCCTCTTTCTTGGATAAGAAGTATATGCTCTTCGTTCCACTTTTGTTTTTCTTTTTTTCACTTAATATATTAGAGATCTCTCCAGGTCAGTACACAGAGCCCTCTGTCCCTTTTTTAAGCTATATATGAAAAAAAGACTCACATTTAGGGTCCATTGGACGGCTTTGGGCCAGTCCTGCCTGACAGATGCCTGGGGTTGTCCAGTCTTTGGTGAGTATAAACAATGCAGAAAGGAATAACTTTGTGCATTTTATTCGTGGTGGCCCATTTTTCCCTCCATTTTCCTTCCTGTTCCTTCAAGTCTTTCAGTACAAGGCTCTGGTGTTCAGCCTCTTCCTCCTCACCCCGAATTATCCCTCGGTTCTTATCTAATAAGATATGTTCTTAGTTTTTCTTCGCAGCCACCTTCTATCCAGTCAATGTATCCATTCAACAAGGTGGTTTTTTTTTTTCTTTTAGAGCAAAACATTTCCAATTAAGACTAGTGATTCCAAAGGTTTCCAATTCCAAACAATTATACCAATATCAAAAGCCGGCAGGTACCGAGGATTTACGAGGCCCGGCACTCTGCTGGGTGTAAGGCTTTACATTTCACGAATCCTCCTAAGAATCTAATTATTGAGGAACTAATTTGCTAATGAGAAAACTCGGTCTCAGAGAAGGTAAGGGACAGGTCCAAGGTCACACAGCTGGAAAATAGCAGAGTTGGGATCCTAGCCCAAGTGTGTCTGACCCCACCATGGTCTTATCTGTTAGAACTCAGTGTGAAGGACTGAAGAAATTTGGGGGTGTAAGAAAGGAGGGTCAATGAAAGAGCCTCTTTTTTAAAGATCTGGTTCAGACCAAGAGCTCTCTTAACTCTTTATTCTTCTGTAGCTTCAGAGAGGATTTCTATTATAATGACACTGCTGGATACTTCATTATTGGAGGGAGCAGGTATGTGGCCGGCATTGAAGGGTTTTTCGGACCCCTGAAGTACCATCGTCTCCACACTCTGCGCCCTGCACAGGTGAGCCCCGGGCATGGAGAAGCTACTGGGTGTTCATGCGTGATGGGTGCGTGGCTCCAGCATGTGGAACCTCTTGTAAACAAAAGATTTACCCACGCTGGACCTCGCATTGGCTCTGTCATCAAATGTAATTAATATGGAGGCTTTTCCCCCAGCAAACTCGAGAATAGATTTCTGTTAAGGTTTGGTTCATTTAGTACTCATAAAATGGAAACCATTTACTTCCTCTGTTTTAATAACTACTAGCTTAATTATAGAGTAGATTTTTATCAGGTTGTTGCCTATCCAGTGATTAAGCTAATGAAAAGAGAGAATCTTAGTTATTTGATAGAGCTTCTTTTATGTGCTATTATTTAAAGTATCTGAAGAGGAGACACTCTAGCAAATGAAAATCTTGGTTCTGTTCGCTGCTCTCTTCAGACACGCAGGCCTTGGGCTCCCACTGGGGTGGGTTGGCTGGACTTGTAGACATTGTGGAAGACCGAACCTACTACACCGTGACCCTTGCCTCCAAAACCTACCTACAGATGGGCTTGTCCAGCTCTCCAGGCCAGCTCCCCCCAGGCTGCTGCAGGGAGACAGGGACTGTCCACCTTTACAGAGGTGTCTTTTTCTGCCTTGGTAGGGAGATCACCAGATACCTGAACAAGGAACCTTAGTGCATTCCCGTGACCCTGCGGGATTTGTTCTGGGGAAAGCAGGAGTCATTAGGCAAAGTAAAGGAAGAACAATGCAGAGCCCTACTATCCATGGGTCCATCTCAGAGCCCCTACAGAGAGACCTCTATGAAGAAGAAAACAAAGAAATTAATGTATTCCTTTTGCAACAAATACTTCCAGACCACCAGCTATGTGTCAGGCCCTGTGCTGGTGCTGAGGTGTCCACGATGATGAAGACGGCCGCTCTCAAACTTGTTTTTGAAGGTGATTCACATCAGAAATCTATGTGATAAAAAAAAGGAAGAAAAGAAGAAATCTATGTAACATCATGAGCACACGTATACATGCACACTCGTATACACGTACATGTATATATTATATATATGTATAAAATACGAAACCAAAACAAAGATTTTACTAAGAATAAGGCCCTTCCCATGTTAGATGCACTCTGCTATTTTGTGTTCTATTTTATATATATATAAATCAGTGCTGGTTACAACCTGCCGAAATAATTTCTTGACCCTCTAATGGGTCACAACCTGCATTTTGAAAACCAACGAGTTGAGATAAGGCCTCTGTTCTCGCGAAGCTCCCCGTCTGGGCCTTAAACACCGAAGTCATGAAGGAACGTGGTACATGTGCTAATTCACATGCGAGTGTTTTGGGTCGCTGAGGTGGGAACATCTGCCTCCGCACACACGGGAGGGGAGGCTGTTAAGGAAGCTGCCCTGAAGCAATGACCTTGGACCTGACTCTTGGAGGTCGAGTAGGAGCCTGCCAAGCAGACGAAAGTGGGAGGAGGGTTCGCAGGGCTCAGCACAGCACAGGGAAACTTGGCACTTGGCACCTCTCGGGGACTGAAGGAGAGATGAACGTCATTGTCCAGGGACAGCACGTGGTGAGGGGAAAGAAGAGGGTGGAGGCCTGGTCTCTGGGAAATCCGGACATTTAAGAAGCTTTTGCAGAGAAGGTGCCGCGGAAAGCAGTGAGTGGGAACCAGACAGAGCTTGTGTGCCCTTGAATTATACCCTCCCGTGGCTAATCCGGAGTGGATGGTCTGTGTGCAGATGAGCCAGCTGGTGATACCAATGGGAGAAGGAAATCAACCCGAACGCAGCTTCAGAGGTATCAATGGGAGCTTGATGACAATTGTTGTTCATTTGATTTTCTTGCCTTCTTGTAGATTGGTAATCCCCTCCTTGAGAAGCAACTTGCTGAACAGCTCAAATTATATTATGAAAGGTGTGCCGAGGTCCAAGAAATAGTGTTTGTGTACACATCCACGGTACAGCAAGGGGGCGGGCGACAGGAAGCATGTAAGTACTGAGCTCCGGCAGGGCAATTTTTAGCTCTGTGTATTTGTGTCAACATGTTTGGCTTCTTTCTAACACGGTTAAAATAGAATAAATATGACTTGAGCAGCGGGAACAGATATGACCTGGAGCCCTCCACAGATGGAGGCGGATGGCCGTGTACGTGCCACCTGGATTCCAACCAGACCAACGGCCAACAGGAACCCCACACCTGCCTCTTAGCTTCAACCATGCGCGATTCCCTTTAAGAATACAAATGAGAGCGTGCTGAGCCTTGCATTGCATTCTTCCCATCCATAATGGGATCTTAGGCCAGTCTAAGAAAATAAAAGTGGATTGGAAAATAAATTAATCATTAGAAATGTTTCCCCATCGGTGCACTTTTGTCTTGGACCATTAGTATCTGCCTAGTAGCTTTCAGAAATGTAGAACAGTGACTTTGTCGTTTGGGGCTTGGTTTTATTTTTTTAATCCCTTGAAATTGATTCTTTCTGGAAGACCCCAGTAATAGCCAGCAGAAGGAATGAATTTCAAAATAGACTGCTTTCAGGCCTGCTCATATTTGCCCGGGCAACCTTCACTCATCCAGGGTGTTCATTGATTATAAAAATCGGTTCCTGGCCTGTCTTCCAATATTCTGGCTTGGATCTAGCGCTTGTAAATTTCTCTGTGCTTAGGTCTTCTTGCTGGATACGGCGGCACTAGAGTTAGTCACATATGTTCCTTCTGGAAGAGAAATTCCTGTGGGGCCTTTGCCATCCGCAGAAGCGAATTGAGTATGGCAGTCCTGCCCACACATCGCACGCTCTCCAGAGCTGAACCTCCCCATTCCAGGCTGTGCGGGATGGGTGCCTCTGGGACACACCTCAGTCCGGTAGGGTCCACAGAGCACGGTCTCAGGAAGTGAGTAGACACAGTGATAGGTAAGCCTGGAGATGCAGTGTTTTTGCAATGTCATTTAAGAACAGGCGATCCTGGTCCCCAGCTGCCGCGGATACAGCTGACTCATCCAGAAAATACGATGCTGTCAGAAGAGGGGGAAGATCTATAGGAATAGTAATATCCCAAACAGGAAAGAAACTGATTTGGATAACTGATGTAATTTCAGGAGAGATCCTCTGAGTTGGAAGGCCATCCTTGCACGCTGATCTGTTTGGTGGCATGGGAAGGTTTTCCTAACACCCACTGCCTTGCCTCCCTGGGGGTCCTTGTGCTTTGCTCCTCAACTCACACTGCCAACAAAATGGCCTAGATATTGGCCTCCTGGGGAACAGTCCGAGGCCAGCTGCTCATTCTGTAGAATTATTCCACGGCCATCAGCAACTTTGGCACATTTCCCTTGGACATGGCTTTGAATTTGTGACCTCGAGGCAGACATATCGGAGCCGATTTCAAATCCCTAATGGACCCAAACCAACATTCAGTAACATTAAGTCTGACCTTTTATTTCTACTTCCTCTTAGGGAGGAGGGATTTAGAAGGATGAGACCTGCCCTCTCCTAAGGCGATGGCTCTCTTGTGCTTCCCTTGGCCTGCAGGTGACCTCCGGAACTCCTACCTGGACCTGAAGCTCAGGTACGGGAGACCCTCCACGTGCAGAGCCTTCCCCTGGGAGAAGGAGCTGAGAGACCGGCACCCCAGCTTGTTCCGGACCTTGCTGGACATGGGCTTGTGGGCAGGTAACTGTGTCTTTGTCTCACGTTTGGACACTGGTTAGCAAGGCCCCCTCTTTTCCGGTTCTGCTCCCCCTCTTAGTCACATACACCTCAAAGTGACTTTTCACCCTAGTGTCCTAGGTTAACTTCACATTTAAATTCTGCCCTTGTATGGCCACAACTCTCTGTGTATCTGTGCACATTCCCGACACCAAATGCGAAAACAAATTTAGGAATCACTTCCAGCCATTCTTTTAAAGCCAAGGCCACAAATGATTGGTTTGGCATGTACATTATTATCAAAAAAAATTTTTTATTAGTTGCTGGTATCTAAAAACTGGCACAAAAATGCAAATGTTTAGCTTTTCTTGAAAACCCCAAAGATCTGGTAATGCCGGGCCTCCATTCCTGCATTAGTAGTGGTTCTGGAAGTGAGAGTTGTCACAGGTGTGTTCCGTCTATCCACCGTCCCACCCCGTCCCCCCATCCCAGCACCTCCTGCCTGGGCCCTTAGGCCCTTGAACTTGAGGTCCTGGACTTGAAGTACACACTGCAAACGGCATCTCGGGAATCTGTCTATACTTCCCGAATGTGGCCGGCTTCTGCTTAGGCCCATCACAGTTTGGGTTGGCTTAGTAATGAAGTGCACGCTATAGGGCCACAGGGGATCTTGAAATGACGTCTGTTAGGAAGAGGAGGGGAGCTGGAGGTGTTCAGCCCGAGGAAGGGGATACAGAGAGGAGTGATGATAACTCCTAGTGGTGAGAGGCAACCCATGGTATTGCTGGGCATCCAACCAGAACCTTGAGCCAAGGCAGCGCAGAAACGGACTTCTGCTTCACGTAAGGACTTCCTAAGAGTGTCAGTGTTCAACGGAAGAGATTCCCCACTGCAGACGGGGCAAAGGGAATCTATTCTGGCCTGAAAGAATCCGAACCATACCAGATATTTCCTCTTTCATTCATTTGGTACTTGCTGAGTGTCTGCTCCGTTACTTGGCTAGACTTTAGAGGTAAGTAAAATAACACAAGGTCCCTGCCCTTAAGGGACAGACTTGAAAACAAAGAAAAATGGTGATGCATTTTTAAAAAAGATTTTATTATTTATTTATTTATTTATTTGAGAGAGGGAGTATGAGTGGGGGGAGGGAGAAGAAGGGGGAAAGAATCTCAAGCAGACCCCGTGCTGAGCCCGTGGAGCCCGACGCAGGGCTCGATCTCATGACCCCGAGATCACGACCTGAGCCGAAACCAAGAGTTGGATGTGCAACTGACTGGGCCACCCAGGAGCCCCTGGTGATGCATTTTTAATAAAAGTGGTGGGAGTAAGTGGTAGAGTCACAAGGAAGGGAGTGGTCAGGGAAGGCTTCCTGGAAGAGGTGACACTGGGACTGATTCCTGAGGGGTCCGTGGGTATCTGGGTATCGGAGGCAGAGTAGAGGCAGAGATATGGGAGCAGCACCGCCTTTGAAATGATGTGCAAGGCGTTTGGGAGGCAGGAGAAGTCCCGGACGGTGTGATTCTGACTACCGTTCCGACAGCATCTTGAGAGTTTGGGCTTCACCTTGTAGGTGACAGGGGCCTGTGGAAGGGTTTTAAGCAGCGGGCGGAGGTGCAATCAGACTTGGGTTTCGAGGTTACTCTGGCAGCAGCAGGAGGTTGGGGGGAGGTGAACAGGGGGGTGTGCGGGGAAAGCAGTGGGTCCTTGGCGGTCCATGGTCCAGGCCAAGGATGCAGGCCTGAATGGGACAGGGTGGTGGGGACAGAGCTATGGCGTGTAAAGAGGTTGGCTCTCAAGGCCGTGGGACCGCTTGCATGCAGGCAAGGAGGCCAAGGAGCAGGAAGCCTGTGGACTCCGGGGACAGCATAACCTCTGCAGCCAGGCGGCCTGTCTCCAATTTTAGCTTAGCACTTACTAGCCACGTGGGCTTGGGCGAGTTACTCCATTTCCCCGAGCCCGTTTCCTCATCTGTGCAATGGGAATGGGAATGGTGCCACCCTCCTAGTGTCGGCTTAAATGAATTGATGCTTATAAAATAGTTGAAACGGAATCGGCGTACAGGAAGCCCGGTACAAGCGGTGTTTCATTTTGGACTGGATAATTCCTTGTTGGGGGGCTGGAGGGGAGGTCTGTCCTGTGCATTAGCTACATTTCTGGCCTCAACCCACTAGATACTAGTAGCACTCTCTCCCCTCCCATGACCCCCCTCTTGAGTTGTGAGGTCTCCAGAGTCTGCCAGATGTCCCCAGGGAGGCCAAATCTCCCGACATTGAGAACCACTGCTGTGTGTTATAGATGTTATCACCTGGCAGAGACAGTCCCCCAGTTTCCGCTGCTCATGCCGGACATGCATGCTGGGTAGGTTAGGCTCAATGGGCTGAGGCCGCATCCACATCAAAATCGGCTTTATGAGATTCCTGATCATATGTAAATATAGTTTTACCGACTGGGAGCAGGAGTGACTCATCTTCACAGCACATTCTTTTTTTTAAAGTAAATACTCTCAGTAAGAATGTTTTCATGTTATTTTTATAGCTCAGAAGTTTTGTTTATAAGAATTTAGAATTGTTTTTTTTTTTCCCCCTCCGTGGAGACCTGGAAACGGAACCTAATTAAAAACCCAAATCATGAGCTCCTACACCTCACGCTGTCCTGGGCTGTGGGACTGGGGAGCCGTCACATGTCAGCACATAGCGTGTTCTGCTGACCCCTCTTAGGCCTCCGGGGGCTCCATCTGTGGTGACAATGGGAGCCCCAAAGCCGGATTTGCCACTTTACAGCCCACTGCTGGTGCCGAACCAGCCAGTCGAGTCCTTCTGGTGCCAAGTCTGCTTAGAACAGCGCCAAGGAGCGTCTCCCGAGGGGCCGTATCTGCGACCAGGGCGTCTGCCGCCCTTGGGCACCCAGCCACCTGCATTCCTTCGCTCCCTTCCCTTTCCTGGAGCTGAGGAGCAGGTGGGGAGATAGGGCAGGAAGGGTGGGCGAATCTCCAGAATGAACCTCAGGCCCCCATTCTGCCTTCAGCTCCTATTTTTCTAGGTTACGCCGTCCTGTCCATAAGGACCGGGGAGCCTCCTGCAGAGGTCGGGCATACACTCCCCATTAAAGTTCATCTCTCTGCCTGGCGCACTGCCCTTGCTTGGGGCTATCACAGTGCCCTCCTGCTAACCCTGGAGAGAGACTGGTGGTGTACATTGTGTTCAGTTTCTAACAAGGCTGAGCAAAATGCAGAACATTTGATTTTGTAAATTGAGAGAAAAAGAAAACAAGTCTACATGTTTTTAATGTATCTTTACTCGGGTCTCCTATAAAAGGAATAGTCATAGACCAGTGTGGCTATAGATCCATTCCTGGTTCCTCCCAGGTTCCTCTTGCCGTAAGTGTCTATCTGGCTTTGGAGCGCTTTGGACAACTCTAGCTAATATGAACTATGTCTACATTCTCTTTTCTGCTGTTGCCCCGAGCTGTCCCATCCTGTTGACTAGTAGACTTTATTAGAACATCCTCATCATCTTACATTTTTCATATCTGAGATAAGCTCTGGGAATGGAGTCAAGGATCAGATGTTCGGTGGTTGGAATTCTGGCTGCAGGAAGAGAGACAAGGAATTTAACTGTGTGAGAAACGTCTTCGTTTGCTCATGTCACGACCTTCCATCCATTCGTTCACTCAACAGAGGTTGACCAAGTGCCCCCCGTGGGCCAGCATAGAACAAAAATGGGGCCATGTTTTGAACGAGAGTTTTTTACATAAATAGAAAGAGAAACGTCAGCTCCATTGTTCCTACCAAGGGAATTAATTTGTGGAATTATTTTTTTCCCCGGCATTTTGAAAAAAGAAGACCACTTAAGACAGTGGCCTGTGATTTCTGGTTCTTTGCGACAGAGTCATTTTTTTTTTTTTTTTTTTGCGGGCAGCCTGTCCGCACATACACGGCCCACTCCGCTTCCAGGCCACTACACGTGCGTGTTTCAGACCTCAGAGTGTGTTTTCCCGCACTGTGTGATTTCAGGCAGATCATCTGCTCTCTAGCTAAGCCAACAATACACTTCAAAGGAGTGATGAGAACACTGCAGGGGGTGGACAATCGGGAACACTGGCTTCATGCACAGCCAATAGGGAGTGAATGACTGTGTTCCCTGTAGCCGGCCTAGCGAGCTCGGCAGTGGTCACTGCTGCTCCATTGTTCCCGAAGGTCTCAGCTGTATTTTCCTACTGCTAAAGAGAATCACCAACTATTTGTACCCTCACTCTTTAAGGACTGTAATTAAAAATTTTTTTTGTGGGGCACCTGGGTGGCTCAGTTGGTTAAGCGACTGCCTTCGGCTCAGATCATGATCCTGGAGTCCCAGGATGGAGTCCCGCATCGGGCTCCCTGCTCAGCAGGGAGTCTGCTTCTCCCTCTGACCCTCCCCCCCTCATGTTCTCTCTCTCTCTCATTCTCTCTCTCAAATAAATAAATAAAATCTTTAAAAAAAATTTTTTTTTGTGGTAAAAATACATGTAATATAAAATTCTCCATCGTAACCATCTTTATGTATACTCTTCAGTAGTGTTAAGTGTATCCACCTCATTGCACAGATCTCTAGAACTTTCGCACCTTGTAAAACTGTACCCATTAAACAACAGCTCCCCATTTCCCCTCCCCACAACTCCTGATAAGCACTATTCTACTTTCTGTCGCCATGAACTTACCTGTTCTAGGTACCTCATAGATGTGGAATCATCCAGTATCAGTCTTCTTGTGACTAGCTTATTTCACTTAGCATCATGTCCTCAAGATTGTTGTGGCAGGTGTCAGAATCTCCTTCCTTTTTAAGACTGAACAATATTCCATTATGTATATACCACATTTTGTTGATCTGTCGATGGATACTTGGGTTGCTTCCACATGTCGGCTATTGTGACTAGAGCTGCTGTGAACGTGGGTATGCAAATACCTCTTCCAGACTCAGCTTTCAATTCCTTTGGATATAGACTCAGAGGTGGGATTACTGGGTCATATGGTAATCCTGGTGTTTCATTTTTTGAAGAACCTCATACTCTTTTTCGTAGTGGCTACACCATTTTACATTCCCACCAACAGCGCACAAGGGTTCCCATTTCTCTACATCCTTGCCAACGCGTGTTATTTCCTGGTTTTTTGAGAAGTAGCCATCCTCGAGGGTGTGAGATGTAATTTATGTTTGTAATTTATGTACTGGGTCAAGTTTGGTTTAATGGCAATTAAGAATGATGCTCTCCTGAGTGACATAATGCTATGAAAGAGCTTCATGGACAGAGAGGCACCATATGGCTATGAGGGACCGGGTCGCCTGAATAGAGCTCATCGCGCTCTACCTTGAGTTATAACTATTGGATCCTGTCAGTGTCTCTATCACTCATGCAATTGCAAGCTTGTTGAGGGGAGCACAAGAAGTATAAGTATCCCACTTACACTTCCAGTTCTCCATGGTGTCTGCAATGGTGCTGGCCATGTTAGGTGCTTAGTTATCGATCCTTCTTCTAGATGACCCTACACAGCACGTTTCTATACCAGGTTCAAGGTCTATGCCAGCCAAGCCATGACACCAATCCGGACGGATAGAGGACTATGGGCTTATTTGCCTTCTTTCTACATTTTTCTCATTTCTTAGACACTTCTTCAGTCTGTTCTCTCTCAGGAGCTGCCGTCCTTGTTCTGAGACACCTCTGCAAACAGAGTTCTCTTTCCCAGGTCTGCCAGCAAGCTGCTTTCCAACTCCTCCCCATCAACAAAAGTAGCCCAGAATCCTTCTTAGGCACACCCATTACAAAAGAATTCCCAAAACGTAGCCCTTACGGTTCTCGCTTTCATATGCCCCTTATCAAGTTGCTGAAGTAGACAGGTGCCCGGATGTAAAACAGCCCCGAGGTTCGTGCAACCCAGTTTGGCACCCATGGATTGGATCCCTCCAGCACTGTGCTGGGCCCCAGGGCAACCATAATGAAAAGACTGCCCCAGCCCACACAGAACTCTCTACCAAGTTTGCGAAGGAGAGAGGCTTCTTAAATATTGACAGCTGACGTGCTAACCTTGTATAAAATGCAGCTGTCCCCACTGGCGGTTCCCACTCTGAAGAATCACAGGACGCATTCCTCGTCTCCCAGAGTAGGCATGCCTTTGAATTAAAGATGGCAGTGCTCCTCGGGGTGCTCAGCTGCCGTGCATATAGATGTGGCACGATACCCTTCCTGCCTCCCGGCATTCCAGAACTACTGCTCTGCATCTTGATTTCCTTGCCTGGCGCGGGGATTCTGTACTGCTCTGTCCCCAAGTCCACAACTGTCCAGGCTCTGGGTGGCATCCAACAGGAGACCCCGTGTTCAAGACTTCAGGGGAACTATTCTGATTGGTCACCCTCCATGTCGTTTCCTGGGGAACCTCCAATTCTCTAGGAAAATGGCTCCTGTTAGAGCATAGAAATTGCCCTATTAGCATTTGGGCTTTTTCCAATGCTAGGATGGTAGGATTCTAGTATGCGTGCTTTTTCATTATTTAAGAGGTGTGCTGGCTATTTCTTTTACTCTCCTGTTGCAACTTCCTTGTCAAAACAGAACCCTTAGAATTCAAAAACCCTTTGAATGGGGCTCCAGCATCCAGGGAAGAGAGGTGGTGGGGATGGGGGGTTGCTGGTAAAAGGCTGCAGGGATGTGGAGATGGTAGTGGAGGTGGGGTTCGAAGCCAGAGAGCTGGTTTGGGTAGGAAGGAGGGAGGAAAGCTGCAAAGACTGAGGTGCAGGTGGGGTGCAAGGGCAGGCAGGGACAGGTGAGTGGGACAGGTGAGCTGGCCAGCAGGCCCCTGTGGGCATCTGCCCTGAGGCCGGAACTGTTCACTCTCTTCCCTCCCTTCATTCTGGACTGGGCACGTCTGAGCCCACGGGAGCTGTGGCTACAGGAAGCCCAAGGTCTGCCGGCAAATGGGTCTCGGGAGGAGGCCGGATCTGAGGTGGGCTCGCCTCCCAGGGCTGACCATCTGCATCTTGTCCCTCTCATTTTTGTTTTTGTTCCCGGCCGGCCTTGCCCCCGGCTTAGGAGCGCTGAGTGCAGAGTTAGAGGGGGCCCCACACTAGATACCGAGGGGTTGCTGGCCTTAACTGGTTCGCTTCTAACTGTTCTTATTTTTGCCAACAATTGCAATGTGTATTTGGAAACACTAAAATGCAGAGCACGGGAATGGTAGACATACAGTAATGTTTCTTAATAACACCTGGATACCGTGTCCTTTAAGAGCTATTTTCAGTGTCGTTCATTGAAAAATCTTCATCTTTATTTTTATTTAGGAAAGCATACGTTATCTTTTTTTTTTTTTAAAGCAAATACACAGAAGCACAGAGAAGAAAACAGAGAGGGCCACACTTTTCCTGCCCAGAGGTCCCCTGATGGCAGTCCTGAGGGTGGGGTGGGGGGGGGATGGAGAAGGGAGGGAGAGAAATTATGGGACAAACCTGGAAAACTTGCATACTGAAGAGTACAAGCAGTTTACATTTTTTTTTCTTTTAAGATTTATTTATCTATTTTAGAGAAAGAGAGAACTGGAGGGGCCGGTGGGGGGGGGGCGGGGTGGTGGCAAAGGGAGAGACACAGACTCACCACTGAGGAGCACGGACAAAGGACACAGATCACCCCCTGAGCCCAAAATCAAGAATCCGAAGCCCAACGCACCGAACCACCCAAGCGCCCCAAGCAGTTTACTTTTGGGAAATAAGCCACCTCCTTGGGGCTCTGGGGCTCAGGGGATCAGAATGCAAATCAGGAATATGCTGTGTTTTTTTTTTTTTTTTTTTTTAAGGAGTAAGCCGGGTGAGAGCTTCCTTTTCTGGTTAAATGACATTTTCTCCTTTCACTTCTTCTTCCCTTTCCAACTTGTACTTTGGATGCGTTCCACCTTTTGGAAGCTTGAAACTAAAAATGACTTTCCTATCGATGCCCCCCGTGCCTCTCACGAGGAAGGAGTCTGCCTCTCCCCTGAATTCTCAATCAGATGCCCACTCCAGCTCCCCAGCAAGGGCCTACCTTCTCATTTTCTGCTTTTTGCCTCCGTTGATGATGAGCCCGCCACTGGCCACCTTATGGTATCGGTCTTGCTGTAGAAAAGCAAAACCAACAATGCCGCGCTCCTGGGGAAATAGGAAGGGTTAAGGAGTGGAGCGGGGGCGCGGGGGCGCTGGGCTTTTGTTTCCTTAGCTTTTGGGGCAGGAAGCCAGAAAATGGGAACATGGCTCCTTCTTCTGTTGGGTTTGTTTGTTTGTTTCATTATGCCATTCATCTCCATAAACAAGGCATGTTTTTTAGTTACAGATTGACTAGAAAAAAATGCATATGCTAAACCAGATGGGTGAAATTAACAGTTTCATTAAACTAATTTTGAAATTGCCAGTTTTACAGACTCACCAGTGGTAGCATGCACGGCTTTGCTTTTCTGCCGCAGTTGGAACTTGAACTTTAAAGAATATGCAAAAAGAGCAGTTTGACTTTAGACTTATTTATTTTTTTTATTACATTCACTAGCGCAGAAAATTGTTTAGATTCTTTTGCAGAGGAAATACTGATTGGTAATATTTGGGTGTGGGGAGAGTTAGGAGTTTTAATGTGTAAAAGAAATAACGAAGCCTTTTCAATCTGCCTTGGTTGCAGTCTGCGGGTTTTTGGTGCTAAAGCTTTGAGCTTTGTGAAGGATTCCCCTTTTGCTCCTTATTCTCCAGCAATCCCAGCTATCTGGGCACTCTTGCTAATGATTTCTGGGGTTCTGTGCCAGGGGTCAGCTGGGGTAAGTGTTTCATTTGGAGCTTCATTTGGTTTGGAGTTTCCTCTCTCCTCTGAGCCCACAAAGCCCACGTCTGTGGGTACTCAGGCAAAACTCATCATCTTGGTTAGGTGTTTGGCAGAGCAGGTGAGGTGGGGATGAATCATTAACAAAATGTTAATGTTGCTTTGCTCAGAATGTGCACAGAGAGGCATATCTGAGATGGGTACATGTTTAGAAGTAAATATATGAATAAGTAGGAGTAGGATTTATTTTGCAACTGCATCGGGGTTCTGCAGTGCATACTAAATCCAGCGGAGAAGGTTGGTTCTTATCCTGTCTAATGGTTGGGTAGGATGGAATTCTCTCAACTATTCAAAGGGAAAGTCCAAAATGAGATCCCCAGACTCCTGGTGGAAAAGGGGGTTATTATTCAGATATATCCCAACAGATGAGCAGAGGGAAATGTTCAAGGATGTTCATTGCCGTGTTGTTGGTTATAGCAAAATCACTGGAAGCAGCCCAAGGGTCTAAAAATAGAGAACTGTTTGGGGACACAGCTCTGCTGTAGAATGCAATACTAGCGAAGCTTTAGGAAGAATGGGCTTCTGACAGCCACAGACAAATACCCATGATACGTGGTTAATTTAAGCAAAAAAGTTGAGGGTCAGAATTGTAGGAGCTTTTGTGGAAGAAAATGCATGTGTATCAATACAGAGAGATGTGTATATGAGTTATATAGTCTGTGCAAAGGGAAAAGTCTGGAAGCACACACACCAAGCTTTGAACAATGCTTGTCTTCACTATTAAAGAAGGATTAGGAGAGAGGGCACTTCTGGTTTTATTTTATACAAATCTGCATTTTTTTTTTTTAAACAAGCAGGTATTTCTTTAGAGATTAAAAAATACAGAAAGAGAAGCAAATTCCATGTGTTCAGCGGGGTAATTTTTTTCCGCACCTATTGCTTGGGATCGAGAGAGTAAAAGCAGACCCAGCTGTTGCTTCTTGGAATCTAGAAGGCTGGGGTGAGGGGTTCCAGGAGCCAGGAGATGAGACTGCCTTGGCTCCGGGCAGGGGTGGGCTCCTTCCCCGCAGCTCGGCAAGTGGAGGCACGTGTCCCCCACTCAGGGGGCAGCCCGCCCGCCTGTGTGCCCAAAAGGACTGGCACCAGCTCATAACCAATGGCTTGGCTTTCGCAATTTCATCCTTGGATCCCACTGGCCTCTGTTTTTAGCATGGACTCTGCAAGGGACTTGCCCTTAAAAAAATCCGATCTCAGACCTGCCCATTTCAGTTTTCCCACATTGGAACCTCATTTCTGTTCACTCCTTAATGGAGTGCTGATAGAATGAGTCTCTTGTTGCCCCCTGAAAGTTATTAGTAACATTTTAATTTTGGATAGAATGAAGAAAAGAAAAATGTTGGACATAACTTTTAGGCAGATACAATTTTAGTCTTAAATAAGATGACCATGTCTCTTTAAATGTAAACAATATCTATACAATCCTATCGGTCTTTCGAAACGTAGCATCTAATAGATACACAGAATAGAAAGTAAACATTTGTTGCCTAAATCAATGAACAAGAGAGATGAATAGTGTAAACTACTCTAAACTACTGGAAGACCATCACCCTTACGTTATAAGGCCATATAACTTGCTAGTTTGGGCTTAAATGTTTATCAGATTTATAGGATGGTTAGGTGAAAGGAAATACCATACAGCTGAAGGCAGTTGCATGGAGAAGGGTCTACTGAGAGTGGTAGGGTACTTATTAAGACATCTCGTTGCCTGTTCATCAGCAGGTCGGTGCAGCAGAGTAAGTAGGAATGGCTTTTGTGACCCGCAAAGCTGAACTCAAAACTGGGCTCAGCCACTTGCCAGGTTTTGTTAATGTTGGACAGGTTAGTTGACATCTCCAGGCTTCGAACTCCTCATTGGAAAAGTGAGGACACTAAGAATAGTACCTACCTCATAAAATTGTTCAGATTACATGACATAATTTGCATAACGCACCTAATCCAGTATTTGGCATTTTGTAGGCCCTCCATAAAAGTTGACTCATTCCTTTTATTGTATTTAGAAACCCTCAAGAAAAACTGGAGGCAAAAGATAAGAAAGCATCTCAAAATAAGGTTTTTTTGTGCAACTTTTTAGAGCAGCACCTAGGAACTATTTCTGAGATAAAACACATTCTTCTTCCGAGAGTCTTAGAGGGAAAAAAAGTCTCTCTGGAACTTTCGGCGGTCCTGATTTGGTGGTGAGTTACACTGAGTAAATTACTCTCTAGAGACGCTTTCTCGGCTATATAAGGCACATCCTTTTTCCCAGGATACTAGGCTGTCATTTCGTGCCAAAGAAAAAGCTATTTGCAGAATGACACCGTGGCATCCCCAAAGGGTTTAATTTACCTCCCTGGAAGGTGGTGTATTTCAAGGCACTGCAGAACCAGCCATATTAATAACTCAGGTGGTTTAATTGGCTTTTCCCTCTTCTTTCTAAAGCCACGTCGATCCCATGGTAATTAATCGTGTGTGCTGTGAATTGTGGTTATTTACAGTGCCAAGGAACCAAAATGAATCTGTATTAGAAATCGGCAGGAGGATATTTGAGAAGGCTGTAAAGAGACTCTCCAGTGTTGATGGTCTTCACCAAATTAGCTCTGTTGTCCCCTTTCTGATGGATTCTAGCTGCTGTGGATACCATAAAGCATCCTACTACCTTGCAGTCTTTTATGAAACTGGATTAAATGTGCCTCGGGATCAGCTGCAGGTAGAGTATTTCATGGGTTCCAGGAACATCAGTCACCTGCGTTATATTTGCAGAGTAATGCTCTCATACCCTAGGTAGAAACCGGACCTCTTCATGCTCCATGGAGTCCTTTAAAAATCTTGACACTCAAGAAAAATGTCCTAGAGCTATGTTAAGTACAGGATCTTCTGTCTTCAGAGAGTGAGAAAGGGCGCTTCCTTTCTGGACGCAAGCTAGGGGATATGATTGGCATACTCTAAGGAAGAGTTGGGGCAGGGCTTACCAGAATCCCACTCCTTCAAGAATAGGTGCCTCTCACCCAATTCTTATAACTACCTAACTACGCTGGCTGTAGGACCATTATCTCTCATGACTATTTAGCTAAGTGAAGTCATTTGGACCTCTAAGCAAAATATTATCACATCCAGCCTTCTGCCATCAATACAAAAGCCATACCAGACTGTTTCATTTGTGGTTCTGAGACCCAATTAATTATGCAACTTGCTAAACATTTGGGATCCCATTTTTAGTAAGTGCTATGAGTGGTTCCTGATCACTTTTAATTTTCAGATCTGCACATAGGATTGTTCATCCTGGATTTGAAGAGACTGGTTGTTTAAACCTGCCCAGGTGGTTCCATATTCCTTCTAAGTGCTTTCCTGAGTCCCACAAAGGTAGAATAGTGGGGAAGATTCTAGCCTTGTCTCTGTCACAAAGTGGCTGGTTGGCCATAGACACATGACTTCAAGTCTCTCTTTCCCCTCTTTCCTCAACTATGAAATGAGGCTGTTGGACCAGCTGATCTCCAAAGACCCTTCTCAACACTAACATTCTGAGAGTGTAAGATTAGGACATGGCCACTGTTCTTATCATCTTCCATAGATAATGTAGCTGAAGCAGACCAGGGATCCTTAGACCAGTTGGCAGATACACAAGAAGATTCTATGAGAGAAATCAGGGGACGACCCCTGTTTTCACTGAGTGAAGGGCAGAAGTCAAGGAATCATAATATTGGGCATTAAGAAGGACAGAGAGCTAGAATTTGTGATCCATTAGAAAGTTGCTGTGGCTTCTTTTCTAAAGATTGTTTTTTTAAAGGCATGTTAACGTGTTTCTGGAATGACTAGGTTCATATATAGGGACGGGGCCAGATGACCTTCCAATGTTAGGATTTTATGACCTTTTGCTACAATCCTATGAACGCTTGGTAAATTTCTTCCTAACAGGGCATGTTGTATAGTTTGGTAGGAGGCCAGGGCAGTGAGAGGCTGTCTTCCATGAATCTTGGATACAAACACTACCAGGGTATTGACAACTACCCCCTGGACTGGGAGCTGTCCTATGCCTACTACAGCAATATTGCCACGAAGACACCCCTTGACCAGCACACGCTACAGGGAGATCAGGTAAGAGAAAGAAGTGGGTGGAGATGGTCATGGCCCCGTTTACTGGGGCTTCCTGAACAATTTTATACAGTGTCTGCACCTGTGGCTGGTTCATTTTCAGGTCTTCAGAGGATGAGCATAATTGAATGGAGAGAAAAGCTATCTTGCACTCTCCAATTCATATTTCCTGGCTGTGTTCTCAGGCTGAATGCAGGAACAATCCTACACCCATGCACGAAAAGCTTTTCATGAGCAGGAGGACTAGCATGGGAAGAATAGATTTGGCCCTGGACAGATTTCAATTTTGCAAAAAATGTGTACCAGAAACATAGACACCTTTTCTTTGTTCCAAGATCATGTGAGGGGGTGGGTCTGTAGGTGTTAGGAGTTGGGTCACATTGAGTGGGGGGAGTAAGCCAAGGGCTCCTATCAATGTGTAACCAGCAAGCAGGGTCTGCGGTAAAAGGACGCAAGCTCCATCCCCAGCTATGTTCCCAGTGCCAGGCACCTGATGGTTTGCTGGATCAACTGATGGTTTGCTTTGAGGACCGTGAGTAAAAGGGTATAAGTAGAAGTGATAGAGTAAGAATTCAAGGGAAGCTGCCTCTAGTTGAGGCAGGTCTGCATTCGGTGGGAGCAGACCATGGCATGGTTGGCCTCTTGGAATGTATTTGTATATATCCTCTTTATCCAGGAAGGATTGAAGAGGTTTTGACGGTCATAGCCCTTGAGGTGGTCAAGTTGAGAAGAAAGGCAAGCCGTCTCTACCAGGAGGTGACAATTTTTTCTCTGTAAAGGGCCAGGTAGTAAATACTTTAGGATTTGCTCATACAGCCTCTGCCAGGGACAATATATAAGCAAACGGGGAACCTGGGTTTGTGTAGCTATAACTAGTACGTGAACTTCATGGCTGGATTTGGCCCCAGTGGAGGCCATAAACTTGATTTTCCCTGCTTCTGTTCGGTGAGCCCAGGGGATACGCCCGGCTAGGTCAGGATTGTGGAACCTTAGCCTCGGCGGCTAACTGGGAACTCATCCACTCACTGGTCCCCAGCGCTGCTTCTGGATTGCACTCAGAAATCCACAGTGCAGAAAAGTTGCACTTTGTTGATCGGAAACGGATGGTGCCGGAAAGGAAATCTACAGTGGTCGCCGTATGGTTTCAAAATAAATGACTCAACGGTATATACTGTCGGTGACCATTAAACATGAGTCAAACCATAAAACACCAAATGGCTATCTATAGAGACGTTCTAATTCCTTCAGGAACCAGTGATTTCTCCTGAATAAACTTACAGAATCTCATCATTATCGTTTGTATTCTATCAGTGTATATAAGCTATGTGCAAAACTGGACCTCAGTTTGATAGGAATTAATTTATGAATCGATGAAGTTGTTTTTTTATTTTTAGAAAGGAATTATTCTGGAAAAAAAAAAAAACAACCATCCACACAAAAAACAAGCCACAAAATCATACTGTGGTTGTTCTACTCAGCCTGAATGTGTTAATAATGTCCTCTATGTATACATTATACTTTTAAGAATTCTAATTCAGCATAAATTAGCAATGGGAAATGGTATGTTGCTAACAACCTCCTTTTCTTTTGAAGATTTGGCACATGCAATGTTACGATTATGAAAAAATGTTTAATTGGTCAGAACCAGGGAAAATGAATAGAGGAGATCCATCTTGCAGCTGAAAGTTGTATGATTAAGAATCACAGGTAGGAATTATACAGTTAGGAGAGTTGTATCCTCGCTCATTTTCTTAAGAATGTGTAATTAATGGCTTCTTGAGAATTTAAGCAGGTGTCATACATTGATTTAAATGTCCTTTTGTTGAGAAATCTATTAATTCACCAGCAGCACATAACAAATGAGGAGATATGGAAAGCCAGACCTCTAATTAACAAACCAAGGATCCCTCAGTAACTCCTTCCTTGATTTTTGCTTCATTTTCTCTTTTATGTAACTCGTGGTTCACATCATTTCATCTTCTTTATTAGTAATCTCCCTTCATGTCACTTCTGTATGATTTAGCGGGACTCTGCCTCAGGTGAAAGAGAAAGAAGCTGCTAGGTTTTGTTTGTTTTTGTGGCTTAATCGCAAATGATTTTCTTTCATTCTCTCTGCTCCTGGGAATGTGCTTTTCCACAAGGTTTGGTCCCCGGCTTCCTCGCTCTGCACCTGCTAGAGGGGCAGGGGTCTCATCCACACCCCTGGTGTCAACTGCTTTCCACGTACTGATGACACTCAGACCTTCCTCTCCAGCTTTTCTTACGCACCCCCAACTGCAATCATAACACACCGTGGAGGCAACCAGCCACCTCCCCTCTCCGTCCCCCCAAACTCCTCCATAGATGACACCACTGTCCATGGTGCTAGCCGCTGAGTAGCCATCCTCCCCATCCCATCAGTTCCAGTCATCCCACCACATTTACCTGCCCATTTCTCTCTCCTCCCATCCCATCCCTGCTGCGCCAGGTGACATTCGCCCCTTGTCATCTCTGCCCTGAGCCACTGGACAGCCTCCTGTTCTGTGCTGAATTATACCCACCCCACCCCAACCCCTAATTGAAGCCCTAATCCCCCAGTATCTCAGAATGTGACTCTCCTTGGAGGTAAAGGCTTTAAGGAGGTAACTCAGTTGAAATGGAGTCATTATGTGGGCCCTGGTGTAATATGGCTGGTGTCCTTACGAGAAGAGGGGAGTAGGACACAGATAAAACAGTGGGATGACCACGGGAGAACACAGTGGGAAGGTGGCTATCTGCATGGTAAGGAGAGAGGCCTTAGAAGAAACTAAACCTGCCGATATCTTGATCTTGGACTTCTAGCCTCTAGAACTTTGAGAAAATAAATGTCTGTGGTTTATGCCGACCGATCTGTGGCGTTTTGTTGTGGCGGCCGCAGCAAATCAATACACGTCCTAACTGGTCTTTCTGTCACTAGTCTTGTCCCATCCATTCTCTTCTCACTGAGGCCAAACCAGGCTGTCCACAGTCGAGATTCTCAACCTGGTGGCACATCGAAGTCACCTGGGGGTTTAAAGAATAGCTCTGCACGGGCTCCACCCCATAGTCTTGAAGTGACAGGCTGGGGGGCTAGGGCATATGTGTATATGTGTATATTTATACAGTTGACCTTGAACAATGTAAGGGTTAGAGGCACTGATTCCCCCACACAGTTAAAAGTCCACGTATAACTTTTGACTTCCCCAAACTTTACTACTAATAACCTACTGTTGACCAGAAGCCTTACTGATAACATAAACAGTCAATTCACACATATTTTGTATGTTACACGTATTATATACTATATTCTGACAATAAGGTAAGCTAGAGAAAAAACGTTATTAAGAAAATCATAAAGAAAATATATTCATAGTACTGTATTTATTGAAAAAAATCCGCATGTAGGTGGGCCTCTGTAGTTCAAACCTGTATGGTTCAAGCATATTTAAAAAGCTCAGCTGCTCATAATGCGCAGCCCGAGTTGAGAAGTGCTGACCCACAAGATCTAAGCTCAGCTGGTCGCTTGGCATAGGAGGCTTTCCTTGATCTGGTTTCTGTTTCTCCAAGCTCAGTTGTCAGTAGTCCCTGCTCAGCCCGTCTCCTCTGGGGACACCATACTTTTGGCCACACCTGGAGCCCAGCACACGGTATGAGCTCTTTAAAGTGTTTCTGGCCCCAATGCTCCCTCCTCAGTTTCTGTTTCTTCCATCTTCCAAAGCATAAAATTCTCTTAGATAGACCATCCTCACAACGGAAGGCTGTGAGCTGCACAAAACTGCAAAACCAACAGGAGGGCGAATGTTTAAACTGCTGTCAGCCTTTTACGTGTTAGAGCGAACTAAGGACCTAACAAATGATGAGTTCCCTTACTGAGAGCTTAGCATACACCATCCACTCTGCTAGCTCTTTTATAAACAATCTCATTTAATCCTCACGCAGCCCTATGAAGTCAATTCTCATTTTACAGAGGAGGCAACTGAGATTTAGAAGCTAAAGAACTGCCCAAAGTCACACAACAAATGAGTCATGGGGCCTCAGTTAGAACCTAGGCCTTTCTAACTCTTCATAGTATAAAAAATAATGGCTGATAGGTTGAGTGCTTTCGATATAGCAAGTATTGTGCTAAGCTCCATTTTATGGATGCAGCGACTGAACTCAGATCAGTAAAGTTAGTGGCCCAAGGCCCAGGGGTAGTTAGTGGTGAGTTAGAGTTCCTCTTGGTCTGATGTGAAAGGTTGTGCTCTTAATGGCCCCATCCTGCTGCAAAACTTGATGGCACCACCCAGGGGAGCAGGAGGGGCTAAGCCAGGGGACAATAATACAAAGGACAAAAGTGTTCCTTCTTCACAATTATGCACAGCTGCCCAGGTCCCCCCAGAAACATGACCTTTGCCAAGACCCTCCTCATGACACTGTTTGAATTTACTATGTCTCAGGGAAGACAATGGAACGGTCTATCATTTCCTTCCTCTCAGATGTATGAGTCCTTCGCTGGGTGGTGAGGCCCATGGTCCCCACCGCCAGCCAGCCTGAGTTTGACATCTAAGCTTGAAGAACTAAATATGTGATCTTGGATAAGTTACTTAACTTCTGAGCCTCAGTTTCTACATCGGTGAAATGGGGGATATTGACAGTGATACTCTTATAAGGTTGCAAAGATTCAATGAGTCAGTCTTGGGCAAAGCAATTAGAACAGTGATATATCATCAGGATATATCTTATCGGGCTATATCAGTGACATATCATCACTTGGCAGAGAGTGGCAGAAACATCTGAGAGTGTAAATCCTTGCAGGGTAAGAAGTCCCATGACAAAGTTAAAGAGAAAGAAACAAAATAAGAAGAAAAACAACCAAAAATCAAAATGTCCAAGTTCTCCTGTTGAAAAAAAAATTCTAGTTGAGAATTCCATTATTTGAACAGCTCAAGCTTCAGTCCAATTCCAGGCTCATCACAGACAACAGAGTGTCCCCTGGAGTTTGAGCTGAAACGCCAGCTCATTGGCAGCACAGTTGTCAGGGTCAAGGAGACAGAGTGGATTCTAGGGCCTTCTTGCTAGAGGGCGACTTTGGGCAGCCGGAAAGAGCCCCATCTTCGGAGCTAAGCCAGCCTGGCTTCAGGGCCTGCTCTACGGAGTGACCGTAAGCTGATAGTTTCACCTTTGGAGCCTCGGTTCCTTTGCTTATAAATCAAGGACAGTGATATTTGGGTCACAGCCCTATGGTGAGGATGAAGTGCGAAAAAACTTTTAAATACCCGGCACAGAGGGTTTCAGTTAAAGGTAGTGGGTGTCATTATTCGAATTGTTGCTATTCGCTCGGTGGCCTCCCCAGGTGAGACACTGAGCAGGCCGTGACGCCCGCTGGGTGCTGAGCCCCAGCAGAGTCCCCGCTTCCCAGCTTCGCAGCGCCCCCCGGAAGGGACCCGGGGCTCTGCAGGGCCATAGCAGTCTCCGGAATGGGGCTGCAGGCTAGAGTTTGTGAATATAAGGACTTTTCTTAACTAACAAAGAGGGTCAGAAGGGAAATCAGGCCTGGCTCCTTGTTCTCTGAGGCTTCTTTCCCAAACTCATGCAGATCCAATTTTTTCACCATCTGCCCATGGCATGTGCAGAGCGCGGGAAGCCCTTTCCAGGACCCCTCATGGCATTGTTAATAGACTTCATTATACTTCATTATGTATAAGGGGAGACCGTGAAACCACAGAACTGGTCTCTTGATAAGCAACCAAAATTTACACATCAAAATGAGTCTGATTTTCTTCAGAGGAGTTGGATACTTCAGAGGCTATGCGCCAATTCAAAACATTTTGTGAACTCTCCCTTTGGGTTCATCCTTAGAGCCTCTAGCACATTCTTGCTCGCATCCTCGGAGTGAACATGCCCTCTTTTTTTTTCCAGGGTAGATTTAATTTTTGGAAATAGCCAAAAGATATTTGAAGCTGAGCCCGCTAAATAAAAATGGTTAGGCATGCAGGATAATAACACTTTGGGATAAAAAAAAAAAAAAGCAAGGTTGTACTTAAAAAATATTGATTTACCTTTTTTGATGCTGTGTGTAATCAGACTCTGAAATCAGCGGCATGAAAGTGGTCTTCTGGACAAGCTTGAGCAGCCGGAGTGAAAGGGGAATAAATTTTGCCCTCCCAAGGCAAACGCTTTGTTTGATAGGAACAAAAATGCCCACTTAGACAGATGAGATGTGACACATTCATTTAAGAAGAATCTGATCTCATGGCATCGTGAACACACTTCATATTTCAATCATTCATATAGTTTTTACTTATGTGATTGCTAGTTTAAGAATAACGTCCTGGCTCTTGTGTGCCCAAATCATTTGGATATTTCCCTTCTCCCCCTCCTTCCCTTTCCTTCCTTCTTCCCTCCCTCCCTGTCTCCCTTCCTTCCTTCCTTTTCAGGCGTATGTTGAAACAATTAGACTGAAGGATGATGAAACACTCAAGGTACAGACCAAAGAGGACGGAGATGTCTTTATGTGGTTGAAGCATGAAGCCACCCGAGGCAATGCGGCAGCTCAGGTAAAAAAAAATGTGGTCCACTGTTTTGGAAGCCCATCAGTTGTAATACCCAGGTTCTGCCATGGTAACAAAATATCTCAAACCTCACTGGCTTAAAACTGCACGGGTTAGTTTCTTGCTCCCGATATCCGTCTGATGGGGAGAGCATGCACTGTGCTCTCGTAGACCCCTATGAACGGAGCTAACAGGGGCTTCACTGCGACACAGGCCCCCACAGCCATGGCTGCTCAGAAATGGCACAAGCCACCTCTCACATTTTGTGGCCAATGAAGTCACGTGGTCTGTCTTGACCACGCGGGCAGGAAGTGCACCCAGAAGGAGAGAGAGCCGCACGGTTTGTGATCTGTCCTAAAGACTATCATCAGACATTTTAGGGCATTAGATAGAAATAAAAAGAGTGCAGGAGAGATTAGATGGGTATCAGGAAGAAAGCCATGAATTCAGCTAGGAGAATAGCAGAAATCAGGTTCAGCATGACCAACGGACCAACCTTGGCTCTTGAACATGTCTTGTTTCTTGGATGGACTTTTCTGAGGTACCAGGAAGGGCAGAAAGCTGGGAGAACTTTCTCATCTGACTTCTTGCCTTGATTTCACTATGAAGAGAAACCCTTGGCGGGAGCCAGCTTAGACAGATCGCACTGGGAGGGAGAAAGCTCCCTTCCTGAAGAATGGCCTTAGCTTTTGCTTTGTGCTCCTAGTGAGCTTACGGTGTGGTTAAGGGCCTCTGGGTCTGCTAAGCAGGCAGAAGCCCAGAGACGGGAAAAAGAAAGAAAACAGAAAAGACAAATGCATTGACAAGCAAGCATTTCAGAGACCCTTTAGTAATGCTAGGTCTCCCTAGAGTTTCAGGAGATACTTTGCTGGAAGTTATAAGTACTTGAGTAGAGGGTAGAAAGAAAAGGAGATGGGAGAAGAAGCAGAAAGGAAGAAAGACCATCAGGGGCCAGAATGGGGCTGGAATGTTAACCAACATTCCTCTGCTCCCTTCTCGGGCATCCGTCCCCAGCCTGCAGTCTTTCTAGTGCAGGAAGGAATTCCAGTGCCTAGTTCTGGACATACCACTGTCAGAGTTATTTCCTGGGTGCTCCAGAGCTTGTATGAACTTTCCTGCCTTCATTCAGCAAATCTTTGTTGAGTAGCTTCTACGAGCTTCTGCTGAGCTTTGCTGAGTGAGGGCTGAGGGGAGAAAGACAGACAAATCACATCGTGAGGTTCCAATCCCCAGAGAGCTCCCCGCCTCGAATGTCATGGTGGAATGAGCCATGTGGACAAATGCTGGAGTGGGAGGAGCTGAGTGCCCTTCTGATACGGATGTGCACAGGCCTCCAGGCCACTCACTAGGCTCAGGGGACAGCGTGTACCTTCCAAAAGAAAGGGGCTTTGAAGAGAGGAGACAGTCATTGTCGACCAAGTCTCACCCGGCTCTGGCCCTGGGTGCGGTAGACTGACTCACATTCACGTGCAGACATGCATTGTTTCCAATTGGGGCTAAGAACTTGTATTTACACAGGTTCACCTTTCAGGGCTCCAGCCCCCAGTTGGAAGATGACACGTGTCTACCTAATTCCTGGTTCTCAATATGAAAACATTTGAACTAGGTTTGTCCTTCCACCTTTTAAAGTCTTATGTTAAGCATTACACAGGAAAGTCATTATTCTAAATTGCTACTGTCTTGAAGCAACGATTGGCCCAGATGCTGTTCTGGGGCCAGCAAGGTGTGGCCAAGAATCCTGAGGCGGCGATCGAGTGGTATGCCAAGGGCGCGCTGGAGACCGAGGACCCTGCATTAATATATGACTATGCCATTGTGTTATTCAAGGTAAGAGTCCCTCAGTTTGGGCTAAAATTATGCAATTCTTATCAGGCTTCCCGAGCAGTTTCCCGTAGGCGTGCAGGCAAACGAGGATTCTGTAACTGGAGAAACTCAGTATACGCTTCTGTCACTCTTGATGGAAAGGGATATTTGCTGAAAAGGCAGAGTCAGAAAACAGTCCCCGGTCTCATTTTTTAATCATTAGTCTTATGTTTGGCACCTGGATTCTCTTTGCTTTTGCAAGAACTGTCTAGAGGAAGCACCCCTATTTTATGGATTGTAAAAAAAACGGCCACCAGCCCCCAGAGGTTCTGCAAGTTCACCACCAGACAGAGTTGTCATTGAATTACAGCTTAACCCAAGTGCGTGTTTGGGCTGGCTCCCAACAGTCTGGTTGGTCAAAACAAAGATCTTGTTTTAAGCCAACAGGAGAACGGGGGATGGGTTGAAAGGGCATTAGCCCAGGAGACAGAGAATGGAATTCAAGTCCCTCCTCCGCAATCATCAGCTATGTGTCCTTAGAGTTATTTGATCTCATGGGGCAATGGTAATGACCAGAGATTGAATGAGATAACATAATGAATGGGCTTCAAGAAATGTAAAATACTGTCTTATTCTCGTAGTTTGCACTGATTGAGCACTTATTACATGACTTACATGTATTAACGCATTTAAGCCTCACAACCACCTTGTGAGGTAGGCACGGAGGTGCATTATGATTGCTGTTTGTATATGTGGTAACAGAGGCAGAGAAAGGTTTTTTAATTTGCCCAGGGTCACACAGTTGGTACATTTTAGAGATCTGGGACTGGGATCCAGGCAGTTCGGCTTCAGAGTCTGTGTTCTTCACCCCTAAACACAAGACATCACCTCACCAGCCTTGGAAAAGCAAAACTCTCTTGATTTTGGGAAGGAAGCCCTTGGGCCCCATGTCATGCCCAAAGAAAGCCGCTACCCTCATAGCAAGTGTCTCCAAACAAGGACATGGAGTCACGTGGCCAGGTCCATCTTCAGAACCACAGCTGTGGCCGCTCACTGATTAACAGCCATGACTTTGCTACATTTCTAACCCTCTATAGCCTTAAAACCTATTGGTTCATATGGTTTCCAAATATAGGGTCTGGACGTTCCTTTTTCAGTTGTCAAGTCAACATAGAAATGGTTTGACTCCTAGCCATATGCCGAAGCATCCATGTGTTTATTCAATAAACACCCATTCCAGGCTGACGAAACGCCAGACTCTACGCTAGAGGGAGGGACAGATGGATGTGTGCGCCACATCCCCGACCTCAAGGGGCTTGTGCAGTGGTGGGGAGGGCAGGCACAGAGAGGCACCCGTCCGCCGGAGCTGGGGCTGGCCACTGTCAAAGTGCAGAGAAAATAGCAGCATGAATCAGACATTACTTCTGCCCACCAGGCGCTCACCATCTAGAGGGAGAGGCAGATACAGGAAAAATGACTCTGGAGGTGATGGATTGTCTGCTTTCCCAACCTTAAAGATTTTGGGTTCTCCCGCATTCTAACGAAGAATCCCTCAGTGGGACAAGGGAAGCCCCTTATCGGTATTTCAGTAACGGGAAGATTTTACCTCTGGTCAGGAGGTCACTTTAAGTGTGTTCCATGTGAAATAACCCCATGCAGAAAATGAGCTTCCCAAATGTGAAGAGCAGTAGTGTGCTCTGGAGCTCTGTGTGGGCATTTGGCACATTGTGTGATGGCGCCATGGTGGCTACAGCTTGGCCAGACAGTCTAAGCCATCCCGTCTTGCATCCACATGAGGATAGCACTTTGACTTTTACTGTAGCAGCTGTTTTCCATGAATTCACCCAGTGGACACTATTGAGCACTTACTATGTACCAGGACTTTACATTTCTCTCACTTAACAACTTCCAGTGTGACTCAGATTTGTGCTTAGTGCAGGGTCTTTGTGCAAGAAATTATCCCACTTAGGTTTACATAACAAATATTCTGGAAAATACTTGGTGCCTAGAAATCAGAGTACCTGAATTCTAGTCACAGATCTAACTGTGAGGCTTTGGGTAAGTCATCCTCCCATTTTATGCCTTCAAAGCAAAGAAGTTGGAGAAGATAAACCTTGAGTTCAACCAGGTTCTAACGTTCTGTCGTCCTGCTCTTTCCTACGCTTTTCCAGAAAGTCCAAAAAGGTTGTCCCCTTGCCCCATCCAGTTATTCCACGTAGCCTCCGTGTCCTTTTTCCTTTCCTCTTCCTCTCTGTTAAATGAAGTAATGGTGCATTTCTGAAAAATATTTTCATCTTCAACTTTGCTTCAGCTCATCAGTTTCATTAAATAGGTAACTTGAAGGCTAGGAGAAACTTGGTGTATATAATTTAACTTTTAGTTGGATTCGCAATTTTATTTGGGGTCCTGAAAAATACAGAGACAAACATATTCTGCACGTTTTCTGTAAGGAGGTTATGAATCATTATACATTCTCAGCACGGAACAGGAACGCCTAGGAGGAAGTAGAGTGTGCTAGTTACAACTTGGACTCTGGAGCCTGCCTGCCTGGGTTCAAATCCTGCCTCTGCATCTCACTTACTGTGCGATTCTGGGCAAGGGCTCAGATGGGAATGCTAGCAGCATCTCCGTAAGCTTGTGGTGAGGATTAGATGGAGCAGCACAGTGCTGAACCCACCGCTTTAATTAACACAGGGATGTTTGCTCGTTCTGTCTTCACTTACTATAGTGCTATTTCAATAGAGCTAAAAGTTCTATTGGTACAAAGCACCCCCAACATTATATCACATGTGACCCCATCAACCTCTGTGTCTCTGGCCAGGAAGTCTCCATGGGGCACATGGGGTGAGGGTGTCAACACAGACGCTAGGTTGGTTTAGTAGCAGCAATGGATTTCATCCGGTTTACCTTGCCCACCATCTTCATTGTCAGTCCTGTGGTGAGAGAGATCTTGAGGCCCTCTCCCACTCTACCCTCAGACCTGTCACTTCCCCCACACAGTCCTGCGGACACCTCGGTGAGGTCCCACAAAGTTCCTCTCTTGTAGCAAGAACCCCAAAGCCGTTTCTCTCTGTGGCGGTGCTTAAACCGCCTCTAGCTGGAAAAACTCTGTAGGAGGAACCTTGTCAGTTTCTGCCAGCATCTGACGCGACAGATTCCAAGGGGTCCTATCTCCTTCACAGCTGGCTCTTGAGCTGGTCCGCCCTGGAGACTCCCGAGAGGACCCAGGAAGGCTGCAGAGGACAACCTAATAACTTCTGACTGTCCCATCACAGATCAAGGGCTGTATGTGGCTCGCAAACGAGGCCAGCCACAGAGAAACGCATCCAGGATGACCAGACTCACTTACTTGTTCTTCAGGGATTCTCCCAATAGTACCTGTGGATTGACAGGAATGGGATTCACTCGATGATAATGGGGGGTTTGTATGGATGCTAAGCGGGCAAGGTGAGGTCTGCTGCCTCTGCTCCACACATATAAGCAAGATAATAGTGAGGATGATGATGATGATGGTAGAGTAGTTCTGCGTGTAGAAATCTTTAAGATAAGGCTTTTAATGAAGAAGGCTTGGGTTTTCTTTTTGAAGTATTTTATGTGGAGCACTGATACACCTGCGTCATGTTTTCAAGCGCGCTCTGGGTTTATTTTCTTCCTACTCATTGCTGTTTATCATTGTTTAGGGTCAAGGAGTGAAAAAGAACAGACGGCTTGCTTTGGAGCTGATGAAGAAAGCGGCTTCCAAGGTAACACTTTCGCATATTGTCAGAGGGAAACATTTGCACCACACACACCCACACGCTCACAGGGCTACGAGAATAAATGGCCAGCCTTTGGCCCGGCCCATGGAAAACGGAGTGGGGAGGGAGGGGTCGCTGCCATAGTGGTGATTAGTCATTTCGGAGCTGCAACACGTACAGAAACCCGCCACAAAGGGGACAGCGGAACTCAAAAGCTGAATTCACCTTCCAGTCAATAGAATTCAGGCCGATTTTGTTTGAAGGCTAAAATTATAATCACAGGCTGCCCGGATAACAAGCAGTCGGGGGGAGCGGGGCTCCTTGGAATTGAATGGGTATGTAGACAAGCCATTGAATTAGGAAAACCAAAAGCCGAATTCCTTTGAAGGTTAACCCTGTCGTGTCCAAAGCCCGTGTCCTGCCCGTGCTTTAATAATGGGGATGTATATCAAGTTGACGGCCAGGTTTAAAAATTGCTTTGTTTTTGTCACTGTTTTCTTTAAAATGTTGTCGTCGAGTCAGCTGGTTTCACTATAGCATTGCAGAATGGAGGTTAAATATCACCTGTGAGGGGACACACACACGTACAATGCATTGCACACCCACACAAGCACGCTCACAGGTGCATGCATGCAACTTGCAAATAAATTCGTAGAAACCACTATAAGTCTACAACCTCGACAGAGTCCTTTATAGCCCTTCTGGCGCTTGAAAGTGCCCCCCTCCCCAAGGCTGCTAATACTTGCCTTATCAACAAAGACTCCTCAAGTACCCATGCTGATTTCTTTTTCCCCTCATCCTCCCCTGAGAAGTTCAGAGTCTCTTTTTGTGTGTGTAGAACAGGAGGTTGAAGCATGGAATAAGAGAACCAAGAGGCTTTCTGTCCACCTTGGTGGTGTCAAGAAGGCACGTGACCCAAGAGAAGGGAGCCCACCGAAGCGCACACCAGCTCCTGCCCCCCCGCACAAAGTAAAGGGCAGATTAACGGTGGGCATTCGGTCCAAAGCATCCTAAAATAGGGCAGTGATGGGGTTGCCCCGGCAGCTGTGAAATTTGCATCTCTTCAGCCATCCTAGTGGTGAGCTGATGTCTAATGTGCTTTGTTTTGAAGGGATTCTTAGCAGAGCTTAGGTGAGGATTGGGAAATGCTGCGTTATGGCCTGGAGTCATCATATCCTTAAAAGTGTTATGTGATCCTCACTCATTGACTCAGCAAGGCATTTTGAGGCCCCTGCTCTTTGTCAGGCACTGTGGTGAAGGTCCCATATAGTTTGGTTTTCGGAATTAGCGAAAAGTCACGTGGGAGCAAATCTGGTGATTGAACTGCGCATGTCAAGAACAGAATATGAATAGTAAGCGAGAAAGACGGGGTTTCTTGTGGGGCTCCAAATGCAATTCCTCATGGAGTTCTGCAGATGTTTTGAGGGATGACAGGTGCATCTGAATAAGCCCGTGGCCTCTGGCTTTGCAGCAAAAGTCACTGTGCTGTGTACATTCCATAGGCTTGTTCCGAAGCTGGCTGTTGCCACTTTACGGTATGGCCTGGTCCATTACATGATTGAAAGGCATTCTGCCAGACTTTCCAAGAGACCACCGTGCACCTGGTACAGCATTCAGCTCAGGAAGAAGGCCTCGATGACTAGATCCATGGCACTGACACCCTTCCTGATGGCAGCTGGCTTGGGAGTCAGTTATCTCGGGGGCCTGCTGATCTGAACCCTACTCTCCATCCTCAAGGTGTAGGATTTGGACTTCCAGCATTCAAAGGGTGGCTTTCGTTCATTCGTCAAATATTTATTGAGCACCTACTCTGTAGCAAGCACTAATATAGGTCCTTGGGACACAAAACAAAGATTCCTGCCCTCATGGAGTTTCTATTTTATTTTATTTTTTTTTTTTAAGATTTTATTTATTTGAGAGAGAGCGAAAGCGAGAGAGATCGCAGAGCTCTGGAGAGGGGAGAAGCAGACTTGCCACTGAGTGGAGAGCCTGATGTGGGGCTCGATCCCAGGGCCCTGGGATCATGACCTGAGCTGAAGGGAGACGCTTAACCAACTGAGCCACCCAGGCATCCTGGAGCTTCTATTTTAATGGGCTTTGTTAGCTTCTTTCCCCCTGGTCTTTCTGGCACCCGGAGTACGACAGAAATCTAGGAAGTGTAGCTTTTTAGGATCCACTGCAGACTGAAAAGGCTCAGCCTGGGATCTTGGCATCTGTTCTCAAGGGACACCCATCCTTCACTGGTGAAAGGTGGTGAAAGAGATTTGGTTCTATACTTAGACTCTGATTTAACAAGTTTTACAGATGCAAGGCACTATTTGACCCTCGGATCCTTTTTCCCCTGCTTCTTCATGGTTTGGTGGGCCTGGCAGAAAGGGAGGTATGAGAACCCTGTATGCCCAGGTCTACACACAGGTGTCTCACTGTGGGGCCGGAGGCTCCTTCCGGAGCACTCACACCCCTGCAGGGCTTCTGAGCCCTCAACAACCAAGCTGCAGGCTGCCCTGTGGAAGCAAGTGGGAGCATCTGGGGAAAGCACATGGGAGTACCTGCTAGAATGAAATTAGCAAGCACAAGGAGGCTCCAGACTCGATTTGCTTGAAGCACTTCCTCGGTACCAGCCCCAGGTCTAGACACAGTTTTAAAACCCTCCTCCCAGAGACCCCGGGTGGCTTAGTTGGTTAAGCGCCTGCCTTTGGCTCAGGTCATGATCCCAGGGTCCTGGGATGGAGTCCAACATCCGGCTCCTTGCTCAGCAGGGAGCCTGCTTCTCCCTCTGCCTGCCGCTCCCCCTGCTTATGCACTTGCTCGCTCTCTCTCGTTTTCTCTCTGACAAATAAATAAAATCTTAAAAAAACCCACAAAACCCTCCTCCCAACCCCCCCTCGCCTGAGCCCCCCTCCCCCCACCCTCCCAACTCTACCTGTCAGGACTGGGACTCCCAGTAGCCTCAGAGCTCCTGTGCTTTGCAAGCAGGCTGTTGCAGCCGCTTCCCTCTGAGAATTTGTTGGTGTTCAGGGCAGAGTAATCAACAGATGGGGAGGCGGGTCACCTAGAATCTGTCCCCGCCTGAAGGGAAGGATGCCAGAGGCGGGGGGGTCAGGCCTCCCCTCGCAGGTGAGCGCTCATGAGTCACAAGGTCACTGTTGATGCTGCGGGGCAGTAAGAGGCCTTTTGTAGACAAGGGCTTTGCGCAGGAGCCTGCAGGAGCTGCGCCGTGATTTGGGGGCAGCGTCGCTGCGGAGCTGGAAGGCAGGAATCCCCCAGCAGCAGCCGGCTGAAATCCACCCCGGGGAAAAGGCTCCGAGCAGGCTCGTGGTTTCTAACACTTAGCTTTTCTTTAATGCCATCTGCCCCCAGAAAGAGACGGGAAAGGTTTTGCTCAGACGCAGGCAGAGTGCTTTCCCAACAATTGATTCTCTTTAGGTTTCATTAAAAAAAATTAAAAAAAAAAAAAGTAATTTTTTTTTCACTGTTCTAAAATCCAGGGATTGCATCAGGCAGTCAATGGCTTGGGATGGTATTACCACAAATTCAAGAAAAATTATGCCAAAGCAGCAAAGTACTGGTTAAAAGCAGAAGAAATGGGGAATCCGGATGCATCGTACAATCTTGGAGTCCTGTATTTGGATGGCATTTTCCCCGGAATTCCTGAAAGGAACCAAGTAAGGCTTAAGACCAGCTGTGCCACTGGCCACCGGCTTGTCTGCCATGTGCCCGGCCTGCATGAGGCCCCATGGGGGTGCAGACGCCACCCCAGACACAGACCCTGTCCTCAAGCAACTCCAGGGTCCAGTTAGGAAGATAAGACAGCAAACGGCAAAGGATGGTGTCTAGCCAGGTGTCAAGCGTGTGCTCTTTGCCATGACCCAAACAGATCTCGACAGGGGAAACTGTGATGGCCAAAAGCAGTCAGGAAGGCTTCCTGGAGGAGGGAGGCCTGAACTAGGGAAGAAGGGGAAGATGATTCGAGATGAGAATGAGCAAGAGGCAGTGCAGAGATTGATCTTACTAGAAGCAAAGAGAGCTGGGTCCAGATAGGGTTGCCTGATATGAGACCAGATTTCGTAATAGTGAAAACCACAGTGACAGTCTTCAGTGTTTGCTAAGCACTTCCTCTGTGATAGACACTCAGAAATAGTTGACATGCACCCCATGTCATTCTAATTACCTTCTGGAATAGCTGCTATGATTATATCCATTTTACAGAATGAACAATCAAGGCTCTGAGAGCATATGTAACTTACTCAGAGTCGTACGCTTAGTGGAGGCAGGACTGGGATCCCTGCGCAAAATGGAAGCCCCTCGTTATTACTAATACTCTTGATGATGGTGATTATAATTTCTGCACCATTACAGTCCACAAATTGCATTGAATGCCCACCTATGCCAGGCACTCTCCGAGGCACTGGGGACACAGGAGCCTTATATATATCTGGGAGAAGAATATTCCAGAAAGAGGGAACAGCCAGGGCAAAAGCCCTAGAGGAAAGCAGGCTTGTTGCTCCTCAAGGAACAACAGGGAAGCTGGAGCAGCGGGAGCAGGGAGTGGGGGAGGGGCATAGGTGGGCGAGAAGGTCGGGCAGGCAGGTGCGCAGGTCATTGTGAGGTCCCCGCCGCTCCGAGGAAGATGGGAAACCGCTGGGCAGCTTTGGACAGGGCAGTGATGTGCTGTGCTTTAAAAGCCTCCCCTTAGATCCTAGCAGAGACTAGGATTAAAGAAGACAAGAGGGGAGCAGGGGGTTAATGTATTGAATCCAAGTGAGAAAGGATGGGCGACCCCAGGAGGGGGATGGAAATGTGGCTGGATTATGCACATACTTTGAAGGTCAAGGTGACAGGGCTCGCTAATGGATTGGATATGAGGTGTGACAGGGGAGAGGAGACGGGGTGACTCCAAAGTATTTGGCATTTATCGAGGTAGAAGAGTGGAGGGGGCAATTCGCAGGATGGGCCAGCCTGAGGCAGCGGTAAGTTTCTGGGGGTTGGGAACTGGAAGATAATTTTTGTGAAGCACTGTGCTAAGCCTTGAGAATACATCTCATTTAATCCTTAAAACGGCCGTTCGTGCTAGGTATTATTAGAAGCCATATTTTTCAGCTGCAGAAATCTCGCAGTTGGAGAGATGAACTGATATGCCCAAGGTCACACAGGGGGAAGGAGCAGAGCTGGGATTTAGACCCAAGCCCATCTGACTCCAAAGCCCTGCTTCAGAACGGCAGCTAACCGCCTCGGAAAAAATAATAGTAACCACCAGAATATTCACCCTTCTAAATGTTTATTTTTCCCCTCTGCATCTCTCTGCCTGCATAAGGGGCTGTATGTTTTTATGCATTGCTAATGTCTGGTCACCCACCCACGTGTACGCTAGTGTGGATTTTTTATTGTCATATTCTAATTCTCACCTTCCTGCGGGAGGTGCAGTTTTGGCACATGAGTTTGAAGAAAGTATTCAGCAAGGTTAGGAAAGCCAATGCCTGAATTTTCACCCGGTGTGACTTCTGATACATTCTTCTGTTTCATTTACAAGCGTTAAGGGATTCGTAGCTACGTGTTGTCTTATTAATTTATTGGGTAAACTTAACAGAATAGCTTACTGTCAAGGTTATCGCATCCAGAGGCCGGCTTCTGTGATGGGCTGTCTTCCTGAAGCTTGACTTGGTTTTCCTAAAGATATCAGAAGTGATGAGCCGGTGAAAATATCAGGGGTTGAGTGTCTCACCGTGTTGGCTCCAGGGAGACCAGTCCACCTGGGAGGACTCCTCACTAATGAGATAACTCTGTTTATCTCTCTACAGACGTTAGCCGGTGAATATTTCCATAAGGCTGCACAGGGCGGACACATTGAAGGAACCTTGTGGTGTTCTCTCTATTATATCACAGGAAACCTGGAGACATTCCCTAGAGATCCCGAGAAGGCTGTTGTGTAAGAATCTGTCAGCTATTGTACACAAAGGGAAAGCCGCGTACTTAATTCACTGTGCCTGAAAATGGAGTCCCCATTCTTTGTTTTGCAATTTTGAATTCAATCTTTATTTTTACCAGTTATACATGCACAGAGTTTCAAGAGCCGTCTCATTCGACAAGGCAAAAATAAGTACATTTTAACTGAAACCAAAAAAATAATAATTTGACATGGGAAAAGCAAGCAATCTGCTACCCCACCCAGACTACTTCCTGCTCTCAAGAATAAGTCACTTTCAGTCTTTGCATTATTTCTTTACTGTTTGCCTTTCTCTTTCAATGACATGCTCATACTACTATTTCTTGTTATTTTCATTACAGGCTTTGTCTAATGATGTCCCACTGTGAAAAATAAAGATAGAGTTCCCTCTCATTCTGCCGCCACCCGTCATCCCACGCATTTACACTTCCCACCTGGTCCCATTTTCCCATAAATATATCATTATTTTGGTTAGATTAGGAGCAGGGTGTCCATTATTAGGGCCATGTGAGTGCTACTCATCGCTGAGCCATGTAATAAGCTGTGACTACTTTTTCTTTCTTGCACAGTTTTTTGTGTTCTGTGGAGCATTAATTATACTTCATAGTCCTTCAGTTGCTTAGCTTTCTGCATACTTATCATTTTTCATGTGTTTAATTCTCCAAATTCTCCCACAGTTGTCTAAATCTCTCCTCAGTATGTCCAGACCCACCAGGTATACAATTAACTTAATCTCAGTGACATCTCTGTCTTTGCTCAGGACAGAGCTGCCTTCCTGAAATTAACTTTGTCATCACTGTGGAGGTTTCCTTTCCCTTCATCCCTGTCTTTTTGGGCTCTCCTTGCCTTACCCTATTCCTTCCTCTTTCTTGATTTACTCCTATGCTTTTGTAGAGCACATCCTCCAGTAACTTCCTAAAGAATGGTGAACAAGAGGTGCATTTTTGAGGTCATGCATATCTGAAAATGTTTTACAGAGGTTGGTAAACTAGGACCCATAAGTAACATGTGGCCCACCCTCTGTTTTGTGTGGCTCCAGGAGCTAAGAACGCTTTTTACATTTTTAAAGGGTTGTAAGACAAGCACACACACTACGATGAATAAGTAGAGGCTATGTGTGGCCCACAAGGCTTAAAATATTTACTATCTTGCCTTTTACAGAAAAAAAAAACAAAAAACAAAACTTTGCAGACCTCTGCTTTAGATCACCCTCAAACCAATAGTCTGGCTTTTCAAAAGGTTTTGTTTCGTAAGACATTTGAAAGCAAATCCAACCTGACCTGAACTCAGTGATAAAACTTGACCAAGACAAACTTGAAGCTTTTTATCATTATTTATTAGGATGTTTGGTGTGAACATTCATATGTTTCATAAATTTTTGTTTGTTAATGATTACTAGCTTAATTCCACTGCAATCAAAGAATACATTCTGAATGACTTTGGTCCTTTGGAATTTGTTGAGGCTTGCTTTATGACCAGCATACCGTCAATTTTGCTACACCTGCTTTTTTTGTTTCTTAGAGTTTTTTTTTGTTAGAATTATATCTTTTTCCAGACTTTACTTTTAATCTTTTCTTCTTTTAATTTTAATATGTATCTCTTCTAAGCAGCAAATAATTGGGTTTTTGTGTACTTTTTATTCAGTCTGACGAGTTTAGTTTTTAATTGGTATATTTAGACCATTTACATTTAATGCAACTTGCAGATATATTTTGTTTTAAATCTGCCGTTTTACTACTTATTCCTTACTTGTCCCATCCATTCTTAGTGCTTGTTTCCCCTTTTCTTACCCTTCCTTTACATTACTCAAATTTTTTTTAAAGACTTTATTTATTTGACAGAGAGAGACACAATGAGAGAGGGAACACAAGCAGGGGGAGTGGGAGAGGGAGAAGCAGGCTTCCCGCTGAGCAGGGAGCCCAATGTGGGGCTCAATCCCAGGACCCTGGGATCATGACCTGAGCCGAAGGCAGATGCTTAACGACTGAGCTACCCAAGTATTTTTAAAAAATTTTATTTCCCCTTTCCATTAGCTTGTTAGTTGTGTATCCTTGTAATATTCTTTTAGTGGTTGTAAGTCTAAAGATTACAACAGGCCAGTTCATTATTTAGTAAAAATTCTCCAGGATAAATTAGAGAACAGAAAAAAAAATGGGGAAACCTTATAATAAATCAGTAAACATGTTTTAATGGAGAGAGTACTAGAACTCTTGGTGAAGATTATCTTTTTTCGTATCGGTGGTTATTTTTCATTAGGTATCGCTCATGTCTTTGTCTCCATACACGATAACTCCTAAGCACTTAGAAGAAAAGGCACTGAATGTAAAGTTTTCAAAATGCATCTTTTTTTGCCTTCTTAATGTTTAGTTCTGGTTTGTTGCTGTGTAAAAATTCTAACAAGCAAAATAATCCCCAAGTGGGATTTACTGAGATCATATGAAGAAAAAACAATTATTTAATTTGCCACAGTTTGGATATTTTCTCATTCCTTTTCTTTTCAGATGGGCAAAGCACGTAGCTGAGAAAAATGGCTACTTGGGCCATGTCATTCGCAAAGGCCTCAATGCCTACCTGGAGGGCTCATGGTAAGCTGGGGACCCATGTTAGAATGAACTTTCTCAGCCCTCACCTTTCAATTTGTCAGTGTAGTCGTATGAGATGGAGTCTTAAAATACAACCGAAAAAGCAATTTGCAGGGAAATCATGGCCTCCCAGTAATGATATTCAGAGTATCACAGACTGATTGGCTGTTGATTGGAAAACATAGCATTTCCATGTTTAATTATACACGAAAATTAGTTCTCTAGGGGAAGCGTCCACATTCATCAAGTTGAGAGACACATGAATGTGTTGACTTCTCTTCCCTTCAAGCTTGTTCCTCTTGGTTTTAGAGTGGAGACAGCACAGGGGGTCTTAGCTGAACCTCTGCCTCTCCCTGGCAGAGCACAGAAAGTTCATGGGAAGCAGAGAGAGCAGTGTGTTTAAGGCTCAAGGTACATCTTTCCACTGATATGTTACTACATCTTCCATGGCCAAGAGCCTGGGATTACTGGAACTCACTCACCAGCCCTCGGATATCACAGCCAAACAGATTCCCCATTTTAACTTTCTTCTGATGGAGTTAAAAAATCTCAACCTGTACCCTATGGGATGAGACGCTGCACTGAGGACTTGCAAATGATTCCCGTTTGCTGTGCCTTGATTTTACAAATAAGGGCACACTTTTCCAAACTGCAAACTCCACCTGATTCCATCTTTTTGTTTTCTTCTGCCAGTCCTGCCACTCTGTCTTACTTTTCCATTGGGACATATTTTCTTGGTTGGTTTATTGCCCAAGTGATCTGGGTATTTCAGTAATAACTTAAAAGGGTATACAAATCGGCACATATCCCATTGGTCTACTGCCTCAAAGACATTAGACCAGACCTACCATAGATCATACTCTGATCTGAACCTTAATTAAAAATTAAAATATAAGTCCAAAAGAACACTATTTTCCCCTTTGGTCCATTGGTGCCCGCATAATCAGCAGATAGCATGTCAGTGAATGAAAATCTTAAAGAAGGCAGGGACGTGAACCCAATGAAAATACCAAAAGGAATGTTTGTTATTATCATCCTGTGAAGGTTTATTATCTGTAGCCTCACTTTGCACAATCTGGAAAAAATTTTAATGGTATCCCCTTGATACACCTTATAATTTTTCTGGTGCTTTATCTTGTCTCCCAAGTGAGCTTCAGTTTCTAAAACTCCCAAATTTGAATTTAATTTATTCTCTACTTCTCATCCTCCAAACTGCCCCCCTCTTTGCTCCCCACAAGCTTCTTAGGGGAAAAAGAGTATTCAAAACCCGAAGTGTGTATGTGGGCTTTCCCAAAGAGAGAGCACATCTGTGAACAGCCCCGCGCTGCCACGCATACACACCACAATGCTTGACACTATTTTTCCCCATAAAGAGAGTGTCTATTAATAGCTACATTTCTTGCCTGCTTTTGAATTTAACATCACAAAGCATTTCAGGTAGCACATTTTAAAATTCGCTGTGAAGGTCGAGATGAGTTAAGATTTTTGCAACCTGTTGTCCTTCTTAAAATATTCAGCCACAACACGAGATTGATTTTTTTTTTTTTTTTTTTGGTGGAGGGGAGGGGGAAATTAAGTGTGTTCTACACTGTGAATTCAGGTCCAGGTCAGCAGATTTTACTGAGTACACTTAAATGCAGGATGCCTTGCCATAAGCTGCAGGGGACGCCGCAGGCGGGGCTCGAAGAAGTGGGGAAGCTTGCTGCCTCCTTTCTTTTTTTTTTTTTAAAGGTTTTATTCATTTGACAAAGAAAGAGCGTACAAGCAGGGGGGAGCGGCAGGCAGAGGGAGAAGCAGGGTCCCTGCTGAGCAGAAAGCCCATCCCTCGGCTCAATCCCAGGATCCTAGGATCATGGCCCAAGCCATAGGCAGACACTTAACCACTTAACCAGCCAGGCGCTCTGCCTCATTTCTTCCTTATGCTGAACTATCTGCAGTTTCTCACGTGGTCTGCATTCTGTCTGACCTCTGGATCTTTGAACTTGCTGTTTCCTCTGCCGAGAAGTCCTCCCTAACTCCTTACTCCCTTTAAGAACATGACTGCTCTTGTTGATTGTCCGGTGATTTGTACCCCGGGGCCCAGCACCTAGGGTTACCTGGGAAGTGCTCAAAAACAGAGTGCACGATCTAAGGCAAATAGAACAACCATAACTCAAGGCACATGAGCAGTATATAAAGAGCATGAAGGATTCTGAGAAGGAAAAGATGCTATCTGGTTTGTGGGACTTAGATCAGCCTTCATGATGGGGGTAGCAGATAATATGGCCTTGAGGGGTGGGTGGGATTTCCACTTGGCCATGCAGGGAACAGCATTTCTGATGACGGGAATAGCAGGAACAAAAGCAAAGAGATAGGAAAATTCTGGATGAGTCTAGGAAATTTTAAGCCACCAGTTTGCCTTCAGGTAAGATTTGTAAAAGGGAGTGACAAATAACAAGAGCAAAGAGATGCTGCTCTATGGAACTTTGAATGGGAGGTCATACACTTTTTACTTAATTCATGAGGCAGTGGGGAGCTATTGATAGTTTGGGGAGAAGGTAGTGACATGACAAAGCTGGGTCCTGAGATGTCTAACCAGACAACTGTGTTTGATGGTAAAGAGAAGGGAGAGTCTGAAGGGGCATGCTGGCTCAGAATCCAGGTAAAAGGAGCTGAGCATTTGAACTGGAGACGTGGCAGAAGCCAGTTGTGTTGTTTTCTCCTTCTTCTGTCATATAGTAGTTGATAAATATGAAGTGATATGTGATATATATATATATGTATAGGTTCTTAAGTTCTTAAGCATAATGATACAATGAGTATCTGTAACCCTATGTAAGAAAATGAACAGTTGAAGCCCCCTGCATTTCCCCCCAGATTAAACCCACCCCCACCCCCAGTCCCCAGAAGTAACCATCATCCTAAGCCTTGTTGTTGTTCTCCCCTTGCTTTCTTTATAGTTTTGCTATACGTGGATATATTCCTAAGCAGTAGAGTTATTTGGCTTGTGTCTGAGCTTTATATTATTAGAACCATATTATATATGGTTCAACTGCCTTTTTTTTTTTAAACGTAACACTGTGTTTCTGAGCTTCATATCCCTTGATGCATGTATCTGCGGGTCATTTTTATTGCTGTCATATACCACACTTTACTTAACCAATTCTTATTTTAACACGCATTTGCGTTTCCCTTTTTTTGTTGTTTTTAAGAACAATGTGACCATGAACATTTTTTTATGTATATCATGGCATACATAGGAAAAGTTTTGCTAGAATATAAACTTAGGAGTGGGGTCACAGGGCAGGTACTTTATAAGATAGTGTTCACCTTTATAAGGTAATGCTAGCTGTTTTCCCAAAGGAGTTTACCAATTTACTCGCCTGCCAACCATGTATACATTTTTGTTTCTCCATATCCTTGTCAATCTTGATGCTGATGCTAAGTATTATTAAGTTTCAATCTGGATCCGAAGCCTTTTTCTCTATCAACAGGAAGAGACATCTAGTATCCATTATAATGGGAAAATCTTCGTCAAAATGTATTTGAGGCGAAGTGCTTCTATTTCCACCCGCTCTCCAAGTCCTGAAGCTGGCCCTGGGGTTAAACAGGAAATATAGGAATGTTGGCTTCCCCACACCACAATGTGGCTTTTTTGGTACCATCTCTTTTGCTGTAATAGAACTAAATCATCCATCAATGTCCCAAGTCCATCCCCCTTTTTCCTTTTCTGTGAGTGAATTTATTCTGGACGTTATTTTCAAATTACATGTGTCAGTTTGATGAGCTTGTGCTTTTCTGTGTTCCAAGATTTATATGGGATAGTTTAAAAGAGGAGCATGATTGAGAAAAGGGCTTTTGCTGTATAGGCATAATATGGAAGATAATGTTGTCATGCCTCAGGCTGTCCTCGGACACCAGAAGAAGTCAGCGAAGGAAAGGCTGTCATGTTTCATTTCTCTCTGCCTTCCCCCATGTGTGTTTTATCTGTGAGCCATGTGTTTTATTGTCCTTTGTCTTAAATATGCCCCAAATATTTAACCCAGGAGGTTAGCCAGATTATGGCGGGCTTGAGGCAAGACAAGTAGGCATGCCAAATTCAGTTGAAAGAGATTCACCTTTCTGCAAGAGACCAGGGGTCTCGAGTTCCACGGAGATCCCAGGATTTTTTTTTTTTTTATCCTTTCGGTTTGAGCTGCAGAGAAGAGCACAAAGAACATCATATAATTGTTTGGGAAGCTGCTCAGAGGTACTCAAATTCACAATTCACAGCAAGCAGCCAAATGATTGATTATTAAGATGTATCATTATAAAACTCTCTAAGTGTATATGCTGAGTCGGAAGTGGGAGGATAGCAAATAAGCCCCTAAACTCGTTCTTCACCATAAATCCCCTCCTCTCCATGTCCACCCGCCACCCCCATCCCTGTCAGAATGACTGTCTGGGGGACAACTTCATTTTAGTGCATTTGAAATAAAGCTTGAAGCTCTGGTGAGTTTCCTAAGCCTTGCAGAAATCCATGGAAAGGACAGTACAGCTTTGTGGCTTATCTTTGGGCTTCCTGCCCACAGTTAAGTGCTGCGTACATGTTTGTTCCATGAATATAAATATAGAAATATCTGTAATTAATACTTCTGGGCACTCTGTGTTGAAACACAATTAAATAAGAACAAAACACTGGGAGGCTAAATGTGGGTAGGATTTCTGCGGAGGTGTCATTTCTCAGAAGTCTTAATAAGCTGAGGAAGTCTGGCCTTGAGAGTTCTAACCTTCCCCTGCGGATGGTGGCGGTGTGGGAGTGCGCGGCGTTGGAGGATTGCTTCTGCAGGAGGGAAGACAGAGGTGGATTTCCCTTCAGTGCTTCTGTTGACATCCATGTTTCATAGACATCTCTTTTTGATGGATTTCAGTGCTTCCTCAAAGGAAATGCTTGGGAATTGTATGAAATTTCCCCTTGGCTTATACAGTAATTGGACAGTGCAAATCTTCCTATAAAACTTGCCCCTCCCTCCGCGCCCCACCACCCAAGTAACTCGAGAGACAAGATCTTGTCTTTGTAAAGTTTATCCTAGTGACTCAGTTCTTCCGGGAAGCGTCAGCCTCATGCCTCCCTCGCACATTCGAACAGTCTGCCCGACTGCTGTTAAAGAAAACGCCATTTTGATTACATTTTAATAATGTGAGCCACATCCCATCCAGTTATGGCAGCAGAGGGACCTGGCCCAACATGTGACCTTGAGCTGGCAAGTCTACACCAGCTCCTTCCCGCATCCATCCCTGGGGGAAACAGGCATTGGTTCTAATCCAAATGTCTCCAAAGAAACGCAAGATTGTGAGACCTTGGGAATGGGTCCCTGTCGCAGAATGATAGGGACTTTCTGCCAGGCCTCCTTTGCACGCCCTCCATCTGGGGTCTGTTCTGAAGATTCTTGTCACAAAGCATGATTTTTACCAGCTGTGTAGGAAAATGCCTAGGCATCTTTTGTGTGGTTCTTATGGCTGCCGTTGTGGGTTTGTTATCTGGCTTGCAATGCAGGGCACAACTGCCCAGCGAGCTTTGTCTCTCTTTAGCATGAGTCATGGCTAATTGGTCCACTGCCTTGGGTGTCTGGGAAGTGGCCCGTGACCTGCAGTGTGTCCGATTGAAGGTCTCACTGTCCTAATTTGACCCCCAGTCACCTCTCTCTTAGGAGTGGGGTCCCTGGGGGGATGGGCCACCAGAAGCTGCTTTAACAGAGTAGAAAAAATGATTTCAGAATCTGCTTTCCTTATTTTGCCAGTCCCACCAGAAGCCAGTTTTGGGGTGGAGCTGCAATTAAGAAAGAGTTCTTAATGTCAACTCCTGAGAATGCAAAATAACGATATCTGGTCAAAATAAAATTTCGCTCATAACCTGGGTAGCACAAAGAAAATGGAGGAAATCATAGAATTAAAAAGAAGAAAATAAAATGACTTGATTCTCACCACCTAGAGAAAAGTACTGTGAGCACTTTGATAGATAATTTGGGGGTTTTATTATTTTTTCTCTGCCTATATGCACCGGCTTGAGCTTGTGAAGGTGTGCACTTGGTTTTATTTCTGCTTTACAAAAACGGAATTGCTCTGTTTCTCATCCTGCTGTTTCTTTTTCTTAACTGAGTGGAAAATTTTGCATAAACATCTTTCTACGTTTTTGAATTCTCTTCTACAACATCATTTTTAATGGCCTCATCTGAAAGTGGCTGCACCATGGGGTAATTTAACTACTCACTGATTTTCAGATACTTAAGTAGCTTCCAGTGTTTTTTTGTTCATATAAACAGCTCTGCCGTGAACTCTGTTGTCACAGAGTCTTTGCACATGTTTCTGCTTCTTTAGAATAAACCTTCACAAGGGAGGACTGTTGGCCAAATGGTATGTGCATTCTTAAGACTTCCCGCATTTAATGGCTGGAGTCACCGGCCTTCCCGCAAGCACTGGCCTTAGGAATATGTCCATTTCCCCAAACCCTTGCTGCTACTCTGTCTTATGAATCTTGTGCCAGTCTTTCAATAGATGAACTGTGACCCGTCATTGTTTTGCCATCATTCAGTTACTAGTGGTATCGAACATTTATATTTTTTCTGTGTGTTTGGCCGTTGGTTTCAAGCCCCTTGTAAACTCCGTCCCCTCTGCCAAGCTTCTAATGCATCACAAAAACTCAGCTTTAATTAAGCTTGCTCAGAATCCTAAGCCCCATGAAGGCTTTCACAAAACCGAGGACCCGAAAGCACAGGGCTTTTTCAAATGCCACTTATCTCTTCTAAGTGGGGATGGAAGGATTCAAGGACAGAAGGCTACGAGACCACCCAGCCAGCATGCCATACACCATTTAGCCAGTAGAGGTAGCTGTTGCATCAATAACTCTCCAACCTTATCAGTGAGTTCAGCCTTTAAGATAGAAAATAAATCAGTGCATGCAGTATTTTTAACAACAGTATTTATTTTAAAAAAACACACACACACAACAAACTCATGATTTTGTGGCTTTAAAAAAACTGCTTATTTTGTGCCCTCTTATGCTTGAATATAGAGCTCTCTGTGAATATTAGTAAGAGCCACTATATGAAATTTATTATTAATCATCTATTTTTAGGCACGAAGCTTTGCTGTATTATGTTTTAGCAGCAGAAACTGGAATCGAAGTGTCACAGACAAATTTAGCACACATCTGTGAGGAGAGGCCAGTAAGTAAATGTATTCTTCTCGGAGTGGAAGCTCTAAGGTTAAGGATAATGAATTGGGTTTTATGAAGGCAAAATTAGTCACTTATATATTTATTCATATATTAATGAATTAACTTTTTCTCTCCCTTCACCCCCTTAGGACCTGGCCAAGAGATACTTGGGTGTTAATTGTGTTTGGAGATACTATAATTTCTCTGTTTTTCAAATCGGTGCTCCTTCATTTGGTATGTATAGAAAAATGGGTGCTAAATTAAAGCATTGGAAGCTTTTAATCTTTAGTAACAGGGAACATCTAACAGCTTTGTGTGAAGTATGGTATTTCTAAACAATTAGGAAAGAGTGTGAAAATCTCTGCTATTAAGATCATGAGTAAACTGCTGTCGGCCTCAAGCAATGTGCTTCTCTTCCTCCATTGTCCACTGAATGCTTGAACCCACCATTTCTTCAGAGTTGGTGAGAATTCAAAAGAGAAAGCTATTCTGGAGAGATTCTCTGGGCCAGTCATTTGCCTTTTTTGCCCTCGGGTGTATCCCTGTCTTGCTCTGCTCTGCTCTGTATGGGAGGGGTTGATCCCCAGGAAGTACATTCCCAGACTCCTGTGTCCTGGGCATCTGATTGGTTTCAGCCAACGGGAGGTGCCGGCAGGAGATTGCTGGATGGGAGGAAGTGAGAAGTCCAGGTATTTCTCCCCTTCTCCCTCTACTTCGGACTGTGTCTCCGGCAATGGCCGTATACCCATGGTCCCAGCTCCTACTGGCAGGCCACCCTCTGTGGTCTCAGGTGGTCCCAGATCTAGGGATGGGAATAGTTTCCTATCTTACTGTTCTCTGGATTGTTGGGTGTTCCCCCATTTGCCCTTTCAGCCCTTCTAACACCCTGGTAACCAGTTCCCAGTGTTGAAATCCATCTTTTGAACCCCTGGACATAGGTTCTATTTTTCTGACTAGACATTGAGTGATACATACACCATTAGGCAAAACTTTTTCCAAGGGGGAAAAAAAAAATAAAATCTATGGCTTAAACAGAGTAAACAAATACCCACCAGTCGTCAAACTTAGGCAGCAAAATTTCAGATGTCAAGTAAAGTGCCCCAAACAGTCTTGGCCAATTGCGCTGTAAGGTTGCAGACTGGGATTTTCACAGACCCATTTGGGAGAGCTGCCCAGCAAAGCAAGAAAATGTGTCTAGAAATGCTGGTGCTCGGTACACAAGGTTTTCCTCCCCCACCCCCTTCCTGACACACCAAGGAAACAATGATGTTACGTATTCAGGTCCAGGTAGGAAAAACTCTCAGTCGTGCGACTAGGCCAACCATTGAAAATGTCGGTCTGAAATAAAACCGCTTCACAAATGGGCCTGTGCTTTGTGTCCTGCAGCGTATTTGAAAATGGGAGACCTTTACTACTATGGCCACCAAAACCAGTCCCAAGACCTTGAGCTGTCCGTGCAGATGTACGCCCAAGCGGCGCTGGATGGAGACTCGCAGGTAAACCACAGAGACAAGCCCTGGGTGATGTCTGCTTGTGAGGCTGCGAGGCCTGGAGTCCTCCCAAGGCCCTCCCGTCTTTACTCCTTCCCAGGTCACAAAGTCATTTCTCCTCCATTGTCACAACTCTGTGAGGACACGAACCCAAACGGGGAACCTTTATGGAGCACCTGCTGTGGTTACCACACTGTTCTCACAGCAATCTCCTGAAGGTGGGGGTGATTATAGCCATGTTAGAGGGGAGGATAGCAGGACTGCAACCAGGTGATAAATTGCTCAAGGCCAACCAATCAGGTAGCAGGGGAAGCAGCCCGATCCTAAAGCCACGTCTCCTGGCTCCAAGTCCAGGAGTCTTTCTACCAGATTCCATCAAACTAACTCACTGCGTAGAAACTGAAGAAATTGGAAGAGTGGTCAACATGACAAATGATCTGCTTGTATAGTTGGGCCAACACTTCAGTGATAGGAATTTGCTCTTGGTGACTTTTTGGGGGGGAAACTTCTCATTTTGGAGGATTTTTAAATGTATAGAAAAGTTGCAAAAAGAGTACAGAGAGTTGATATATACCAGTCACCCAGCTTCCCCAAATGTGACTATCTTGCACGTAACCACAATACCGTTATCAACTAGTCAGTGTTGGCTCAGTACCATTAGGTACACTTGAGGCTTTCCCTCTGATTTCACTAATGCCCTTTTTCTGTGCCAGGATCCCATCCAGGCTCCCACATCACATTTAGTTGTCCTATTTCTTTAGTCTTTTTCAATCGATAGTAGTTCCTCGGCCTTTGTTTGTCTTCCATGACCTTGATACTTAGGAGGAACACTGGGTCTTATGTGTATTATGTGTAACACAGTGTATTATGGGTATTATGTAGACTGTGCCTCAATTTGGCTCTGTCTTCTGCTTCCTGATGAATAGAATGAAGTTATGCATTTTGAGCAAGGAAAACACAGAAGTGATATGTCATTCTGAGTGTATCATATGAGTGATGTCAGTACATCTAATTACTGGTGAGGCTGATCTCAGTCCCTTGGTTAAGGTAGCTTCTGCTGGGTTTCTTCCCTGCAAAGTTAACAATTTTCTTTCTAATTTATATATACCCTGGGGAGATCGTTTGCAACTCTGCAAATATTCTGTTTCTCCTCAAATTTCTGTCCACTAATTTTAGCATCTTTTAGTAGATCTTGCCTGCAACAATCATTAGTGTGGTGAGCTCCTGATGATCCTCTGGTTCCATCTCTCTGACATTTGCTAATCGGAATTCTCCTGTGAGAATCTCAGGGTCATTTTCACGATGGAAGTCGCAATGGTTGATGCCTTTTTTTTTTTCTTAAGATTTTATTTATTTATTTGGCAGAGAGAGCGAGAGAGCACAAGCAAGGGGAGGGGCAGAGGGAGAGGGAGAAGCAGGCTTCCCGCTGAGCGGGGAGCCTGACACGGGGCTCGATCCCAGGACCCTAGGATCATGACCTGAGCCGAAGGCAGATGCTTAACCGACTGAGCCACCCAGGAGCCCTGTGGTTGACGCCTTCTTAGACACCGGGTTTCTGGTGTTGTGCTTTGCGGTCTGATTACAGAGCAAAAGCTGGAAACGCATCCCTATCTTAGATTTTGTTTTGTTTTTTTTTAAAGGAGGTACAACATCTGAGTGTTTCTTTACTTGGGTTAAACCCCCACGTCTTTACCACTTCATTGCTATTCCTACCGGGCAAGTCACTAAATCACTGAGTCTGTGTTTTCTCATTTGGAAACTGGGGATAATAATAGTATTTAGCTCATAGGTTATGAGGATTGAATGTTATTAAACATTCAGCACTGAGTACACTCAATGAACATGATCTTTCCTATGATTATTTCTTCTGGAATGAAACCAGAGTTGGTGCTAAAAGGACTCAGTTTAGAGCCAAACTTCCTTTGATGATATCTGTTGGCACTCAGATTTAGGGGACCTATTTTTTTTTTCAATCCCGATGTTTATTTTTGGAAAAACAATGTTATAGAAACATTAAAAGATAATTTTAAAGGAAAATAAGCATTAAAGGATGCAGCCACGGTTCCATGGTGGGGCCTTTACTCCTTCCTGTCTTCCTGTCCCCCTCTAGCTGCTGTCCACAGCCAAGTGTATCTCTGTAATGTTAACAAGAGCATCCACGCCTCTTAGAAAATCCATCTCTTTTCACATATTGTAGGGATGTGTGCATTTTACTGCATGGTCTCTGTAACTATTAATTACTCTTAACCACTGCCCCATATTCTGTTGAGCCGATGGCTGTAATTTTTTAAGCTTTATCTTATTGGTGGACGTTTATTCTCGTTTGCTAATTTATTCATTGACTTGGCACCTATTTCTTCAGTCCTGCCATGTCTTAGACACTTCTTAGTGGTGGGGACGGAAGAGAAAAAAATAGACAATATTCCTGCCTTCTTGGGATTTATAGTCTATTAAGGAAGACGCGGAGGCCTTTTCCGGTTCTGTTGCAAGGCTATTGAGTGCTTCAGTGGACATGTTCATACCTCTGTCTTTTATCTCCATTTGAATAATTTCTTAATAATCTGAGGGCTCGTATTACTGAATCAAACAGTTGAAATGGTCTCATGGCTATATACTAATAGCACATGGGCTGATGTGCTTTCTGAAAGGGTTTTCCAACGAATACCTCACCAAGCAGTGGCTGAGTGCGGGAAAGGGACAGAAATCTTGCCATGACTTCACTTTTAATTATTCTAAATAAATAACTATAAGTTGATAACTTCCTTATTGTTTTACGTTGCATTGATTTGATTACTAGTGGCAATGGACATTTTTACGTAGACTTTACGATCATTTACTCGTGATATATTTTATGTGGATTCTCTATTCATATTCTTTTCCTATTTATCTATTGGAGGTTTGATACTGGTTTTTTTTTTTTTTAGATTTTCATTTATTTATTAGAGAGAGAGCATGAGCACGGGGAGGGGCAGAGGGAGAGGGAGAAGCAGGCTCCCCGCTGAGCAGGGAGCCCAATGCCGATGCCAGACTCCATCCCAGGACCCCGGGATCATGACCTGAGCCGAAGGCAGACGCTTTACTGACTGAGCCACTCAGGCACCCCGATACTGGTTTTTTTTTTCCATTTAAATCAGAATCAGTTCTTTATACATTTGCCCAGTAGATAATGGACCTTAAGCTATTACATTGCATACAAATATTCGCCTAGTCTATTTTCCCATTTATTTTAATTTTGCTATTTTTCCAAGAGACATTAAAATTACATAAAGTGATTTTTTTTCTTTTCTTCTAATATCTCAAGTTTTAAGAGTACCTTCTTTTTAAAGAGTGGAGAAATATTCTATTTTCTGCTTGTGCATAAGTGTGTGTTATGTGTACATCTCGAAGGTACAACACTTTGATCTGTTTAGAGGTTACTTGGCAGCACAGTGAAGGTAAAGATTTGAGACTCTGGGCCCTGTGTGCTTGCATTTGGATTCCAGCCCTTGCCCCTGTCCAGCTGTGTTACGTTGGGCAAGTTCCTCAACCTCTCTGTGCCCCAGCTTCCTCACCTTTAAAATAGAGAGGCTAATAGTACCTATCTCAATCTGCTGTTATGAGCATTAAGTAGATATATACATAAAACAGAACAACGCCTCACATTATAACAGCACTCAGAAAATGTTAGCTGCTATTATGTTTATCATGATTATTGCATAGGATGGTAATGAGAGGCCCAGTGTATACAGCCTGTTGGGGGTGATTTTCATTGAGATCCTTGTCCGTGGCAACTGAAAGGAAAGGTCAAAGGAAGGATACAAGTCATTAAAACATGACCATGAATTCTTTGAAGGGCAACAATCCCGTTTCACTTGTAAATCCCTAATGGTAAGTAACGCATCGTTTTCTGTGGATTTCTCGGTCCAGCCACATGCTCTGCCCCTGATGGACGGTGCCTGTCCCCAGACAGTGTAGTAGCTCCCATTCTTTATGAAGCGCCTCTCCTGTCAGCCTCTTAACTCTGCTGGTTTTTTTAATTGGATCTGCACAGCCCAATAAGGCAGGTCCTACCACTGAGGGTCAAGAACAAGGTGTATAAGGAACAGGTAAGGAATTGTATCCGAGTGGAGCTGTGCCAAGAGGATCATGAGCGGTTTTCCACGCTGGCCTAGGAGAGCAGAGACAACCCCCCATGTGTGACATTGTGCATGAGAGAGACTCTCTACATTAGAATGCCAGTCAGGAGGAGCACTCCCGGCCACAAAAACATTCTGTTCGATTTCCGACATGCTGATGTGTCCCAGAGCATGATCTATAAGTGATAGACATCACCTTCAACTTGGTATTCTGGTTTGTGGATGACACAAGGGCACATTTTCCAGCGAGTTCTGTCTTGAGAGAATGAGCAAGAAAGGACAGATTCCCCTGGTTGACTGGCTTCTGAGCAGATGGGACACAGCATCTTCTGAAAGCCTCCTGGTTTTCCTGCAAATAAATTTCTCAGATGCATATACTTAGGGAAACAATCCATCAATGAAGATGACAAAACCATCTGGCTCGAGGGACTTAAAAAAAAAAAAAAAAAAACAAACCTAGAGGTTGTAAAACTTTACATTCTGATGAAGGGTGTGTGTCTGGGGTTTATTATAAGGAGTTGATGAGTTTGGTCTGTGGCTTGTTTTCAGGGATTTTTTAACCTGGCTCTGCTCATTGAGGAAGGTGCTATAATCCCACATCATATTTTAGATTTCTTGGAAATTGACCCAACTATCCATTCTAATAACATCTCCATCCTCCAGGAACTGTATGAAAGGTGAGTTCAGAGCCTTCTTTAATCCTGTGGAGTCTGGGGGAACCCAAGTGGGTGGTGTTTGCTTCTTGGCTAAAGTCCGAGTTTCTCTTATTATGTAACGCCAGTGGTTATAAAAAGGGCTCGGGATTTGTTTTGATTCAAGAACACTCAGCTGGACCCAAACTATTTCCCTTTTTTAGCATCTGAGGCTTTCTATACAGAATGTGCTTGATCTGAAGTTAAAGTGCTGACCAAGGTTTTCCACGAGAGTGGAAGGAATAATGTATCTGATTAGACCGTGCCTTTCTGCAAGATAGGGAAGCGTTCTGACGGCCGGACTTCGGACAGGCACTTGGACAGGAGTACTGCTCTGGCGGATCTGTGTCGGGGTCCTCCTTGACCCATTAGCTTTTTCCTGAGAACAAGACTCATCTTTTTCTGAGGCTTCTGCCAGCCAGGAGCCTGGAATCTCAGGACAGGCCCCAACCCTTTAGAACGGGCTTCGTGTCTTTGTTTTTCACCTCAAGTGTGCCCATTTGCCCAGAGCAGGAGGGGGGTTTGAGGATCTGACAACGAGGGTCATGGGTGATGCCCCCCAAGTTGGCCGGTCCCTCGGGATTCCCTGTGCTTTTTGTCTGCAGGTGCTGGGGCCAGAGCAGCGAGGAGTCCTTCAGCCCCTGTTCCCTGGCCTGGCTTTACCTTCACCTGCGGCTCATCTGGGGTGCCGTCCTGCACTCTGCCCTGGTAGGTGCCGTCTCCCCCAGCCCTGCCCTCGTGGCCCCTGCCCTTTGTCAGCCGTCTGACTCGTGCTTCGGATTCTGCAGATCTACTTTCTGGGAACCTTCTTACTGTCTGTACTGATCGCCTGGACCGTGCAGTATTTCCAGTCTGTTTCAGGTAAAGATTTCTAAGAAGCTGGGACAATATAAAAATGTAGGGATTCTTTTTCCCTACAAAAAAAAAAAAAAAAAAAAATGACACTCTCCCTCCTCATGCCCTTGACCATGCTATTTCCTTTCATTAGATGGGTCATTCACGGGGTGGAGGGCTTCCCCAGGGGGGTGTCATCATCTCTGGCTGATGGAAGGTCCCAATTATTGTTATATCTGTCAGAGTAAGCAAGGATTTTTTTTTTAATAAGAAGCTTCAGAAATTGAACCACAATGTCTTCTCCCATTGAAAATACATCCACTGTCAATATCCTACTTCCGTTACCTTAGAACCCAGCTCTGAAGCCCCCTCCAGTATGAATTCTTCCTATTTATTCCAGTCAAGGAATCAAATGTGTGGGATGATAAACAAGCACTCATGATGAGTAAACATACCCAGCCACATGGATTCAAAAGGAGCGGCTGAGGAGGAAGATGAAGTGGGCAGTTAGTTTAGCGTGATTTCCACTGGTCACTGTTATTTTTCCAAGCTAGCGTAGGGCCGTCGTTAAAGAGATGGACGCCACCGTAGCTTCTATGTGGGCTTGGAGTCCAGGCTTGGCTGCTCGTTAGCTGTGTGACTTATGGCGAGTTATTTCACCTTCTTGATCTCCCCATTTCCCAACAATAAAATTAGGTTATAATAGTCGCTATTTCCCAGGGATGTTCGAAGGGTTCAGTGAAAAAAATACACGTGACGCTTACCAAAGTGACTACTGCAGGTAGTCTTAGCCATTATATTTATCTGGCACATAAAACCCTCTCAGTCAATGTGAGCTCTTATGTCCATCTCCCTTATCAGACCATAGGATGGAAGGCTTTCGTGCATCGTGTGGAATATCTCACACTTAGTAGGTGCTCAAAGTTGCAAACCTCTGTCGGTGGAGAATTACAATTTTCCACCCTCTTGGACGGCTGCAGAAGGGCATGATCACTCCTGAAGACCAGGAGGGACATTTACAAACGGGCAAATTAGGACTGGACATGGCATCGTAACACGTGCTCAACCACTGTTTGTGCAGCAGATAATGAAAAGCGAAAGGAGTGCGTCTCACCGCAGATTCGATGGTGGGAAGGAAGTCTCTGTTACAAGAGGCTAACGCAGAATCATTTCCCTCTGATTTACCTGAGGAGGTTAACAAGGAGCCATCAAAACCCGTCCAGAGCTGATGCCCCATTGTATGCCGGCTTATAAATTTTCCTCATGCAAATTCTGTCCCGTCCCTAAATTTGTTGCCAGGTAGAACACATTTATTTTGCATCTTGTCAGTGTTTTCCATTTCAAATTATCTTTGTCATTTTTACTCTGTAGAAATATTGTTATGATTATTACAAATGCAATTCCGTTAGAGGAGCTGAAAATTGTCTTTATGATTTCATGCCAGCTGGTAGCCATGAAAATTCATGGGCTGGTGGAATTGCTTTTATCAGAAGTTGTCTCTTTTTCCTGTCTTCCTGTCTGCATTATCAGTCTCTCCACATTCTCGCCTCCCTGCCCCTCCTGCCCTTTGATATTTTTTTTCCCTTTGCTATGTATCCTTTGCTCTTTCGCATGTGTTCTTCATTTTTTTGCAAACTCGTTCACTTCCTGAGCATACCTCCTTGCGTGTTGCTGGCCTTAGACTAAGTCTGGATGGGCTCTTAAAGTTAATTTAATTCTATGCCCTTCATTTTGCAGATGAAGAAATTGAGGCCAAATAGATGAAGGGGTCTGCCCCAAATCACAAAATAATATCCAAGAAAGGACAGAGGGCAGCAGGATTTCAAACTTTTTCAGACTCGTGATACAGTTGACCCTTCAGCAACGGGGCGGGGGGGGGGGAGGCTGCTAAGGACCGACCTACCCTGCAGTTGAAATTCTACATATAACTTTTAACTCCCCCAAAACTTCATTACTGCCTCCTGTTGACCAGAAGCCTCACCGAGAACATGAACCGTCAATTAACACATATTTTATATGTTATGCATATCATATACTATATTCTTACATTAGAGAAAAGAATTCGTTATTCAGAAAATCATAAGGAAGAGAAAGTCCATTCATGGTGCTGTACCGTGTTTATTAAAACAAAAAACCCAAAAAACAAAAAAACTTGTGAAAGTGGATCCATTCAGTCCAAACCTGAATTATTCAAAGGTCAACAGTATTTTGAAATAGTGGTTACCAAAAAAAAATGAATAAATAAAATTAAATAAAATAGTGGTTACCATTCTGTCTCTGACATATTGTTCCCTTATATAAAAAATATTTTGTAGCACGTTTTTGGTACCTTGAAATGAATGATAATTATCCTGCCTACACACATATTTTTAAAAGTAATTGCCCTAAAAGCAATATAAAGGAGAAATAAAAAGAAATGAATTATAATAAAATGACACATATTTTAATATGTGAATTCCAGCCCCATACTTCTTTACTGTAATGTGCACATGAATCACCCCAGGATTTTGTTTAATGCAGATTCTGATTCAGTGGGTCCAGGGGTTGGCTCTGGGATTCCACATTTCTAACAAGATTTGAGGTGATGTCCACGCTGTGGTTCCATGGGCCACACTTTGAGTAGGAAGGGCCTAGAAGTAAAAAAAAAAAAATCTCCACGTTATTTCCAAAATGTGCCCTAAGTGGTGCCTATCAGCCCTGTTGGAACTAGTGTTAAGAGTTAAAATACATAGTAAATTATTTTCATTTTTTTTTTAAAGATTTTATTTATTTATTTGACAGAGAGAGAGACAGAGAGGGAACACAAGCAGGGGGAGTGGGAGAGGGAGAAGCAGGCTTCCCGCGGAGCAGGGAGCCCAATGCGGGGCTCAATCCCAGGACCCTGGGATCATGACCTGAGCCGAAGGCAGACGCTCAACGACTGAGCCACCCAGGTGCCCCTATTTTCATATTTTTAAAATCCTCAACATAAGTGCAAATTTGTCAATAACTTTGAAATAGGGGGCGTTGTGTGGCTCAGCCAGTTGAGTGTCTGCCTTTGGCTCAGGTCATGATCCTGCAGTCCTGGGATCCAGCCCCGCTTCGGGCTCCCTGCTCAGCGGGGAGTCTGCTTCTCCCTCTCCCTCTGCCCCTCCCCATGCTTGTGCTCTCTCTCTATCCAATGAATACATTTTTAAAAAAATCTTAAAAAAAAAAAAAAGCCCAACTTTGAAATAGGAAGGTACTCTGTCAGTGACTAGGCAATGGGGTGGGAGACAGGCAGGTTCAGAGGGGCAGGAGAGAAGACTGCTCAGAGGACGAAGTTGCTAGGCCTGGTGCTTCGCCCAGGACCTGGTTGGTGCCTGAGGTCTCCTGACCTGCCCCGGGAAAAGGGGGCGCCCTCTAGCGGATGCTGGTGTGAAGCCGGCACAGGAACGAAGTCTGGGTGCTGAGTGACAGTTAAGAGGGACAAAATTTTGAAAGTCAGGAGCCTCCCTTAAGTAGCCTTGTGGAAGGATTCTGCTCTAAGTTAGGGATCTTTGGCATTTCGCGATTTGCATTTTTCCGGTCAGTTGTTTTTAAAAAATTAGTGATTTATGGTCAAACTTTTAAATTGAGCTGTCCATCCATTTTGCTTTCAGCTCCAACTACCTTCATTTTCCTCCTGAGTTTATGTGCTCTGTGATATATAGTCCACACTCCACCACGTTTGTCACGCTAAATTGTCCCGTGTTCGGAAGGTTAGCAGTGTGGGACGGTAGCTAATAACACAGGCTTGAGAGTCATGCTGCTAAGGTTTTGGCCCTGCCACTCACTGCATGACCTTGGGCAGGGGAGGGAGCCCATCTGTGCCTCGGTTTCCCTTTCTGGAAAATAGCCACAATAGCGGTACACCTACTTTCCAATGTAGTTGAGAGAAGCAAATAACCAGATAACACAGTGTAAAGTGCTTAGAACTCAACAAATGGTAGCTGGTCGCTCCCCAAGGAATCATATCCTGGGGCATTCCACCTGCAATTAAAGCATGCTGACACCAAGTAGCACCTGCACTTACCTAGCTTGGGTTATCTCAGGAACAGACACAATTCCCAGAGCCTCATGGGTTTTTCTATGTTGTTAGACTCTTTCTACAACATCAAACTCTTTTTTTAAACCGTCTAAAAGATACTGACCAGGCTCTCAAGAGAGCCAAAACAAATATATGAAAAATATCACACATCTCTTGTTTCCTTTAAGGGAACGTGTTTTTGTCTCCTGGCTTGCATTCTACCAGGCAGCTCAGTCTTTCTTGAGACCGATGGCTCTCAGGGGAGCTCCAGGGTCTCTGGGTCTTGGGGGGCAGTAGGACCACTCACGTGACCACCAGTGGGATAGCAGAATGCACACTGCTCTGAGCCTCCTCTGTCCCTCCAAGTCCATTGGCTTTGCAGCTTCTGGTCACCTGGGAGTCCCACCGACTTTGCTGCTCACCTTTTTTCTCCCCATGCTTCCTGTCTGAGATTGCTGAGGGGGCAAGGTGAGGGCTTAGCTGCCACCAGTACAACCCACAGACGGGCTCAGCCACTTGCCCAGGCTCCAGACACTCCTCTCCCTGCCTCACTGAGTCTCTGAAGAGCTCCTCCACTCCCCTCCCTGTCGGGGCACCAATCATAATTGCCTTAATGGACTCAGGTTTTTGGAAAAAAAAAAAAACAAAATCCCCAAAGCAAAGTATGTCTAGAACCGTTTCCATTTCTGCCCTGCTGAAAGCCCCCCCGGAGACTGAGAAAGCATGGAGGCTGGCTGGCTGCCTGAAGGAAGGTAAAGAGAGGACAAAGGGGCAAAATGGAAGGTACCCTTCCAGAGAGAGTCTGGTCTTACCAGTATTACTGGAAACCGGATGTCTCGGTAGAATGCACAGCGTAGAGCGAGACCTGCCGAACTAGCAGCTCCTGGGTATGACCAGGTAACCTCTTAAACCAATGTCGTTCCATTCAAAACAGCCAGAGTTGAAGCCAACTCATTCTTTTTGCCCGAGTGGTTAGCCCAGTGGTCTTTGAAAACGGGTAGGATGATATGACCGAGATTAATTAAACTGTTGCTACTCTTTTCCTGTCCTCTACATTTCCAGTTAATGAGGTTGCTACTAAAATTACAGTGAAATGTCAGAAAGTGGCATTCATGAAAAAAGCAGAGGGCCTCAAGTCAGAGCTCTTTAGCGGCGAGATTTCACTTTTCTCATTACCCTTGGCACTGACCCAGTAGCTTTACTCATGAGAAATGTTTAAAAAATGACATGAATCTTATCCTTGTCTTGGTGTCCCACTAGATCCCGGGGCCCAGGTGAAGTAGGCTAGATCTTATTCATCGCATAGGATTTCCGGGGTTTCCCCCTCCCCACCCCCTCACCCCCTTGGACTCCATCTTTGTAAACATTCTACTATCTCAGAACTGACCCAGTATATCCCTTATATTCTTTTCTTTTATGTTCCCATCTGGTCAACTGGCAAGCAGACCTTTTTCCCGCGATGGTCCACAATAGGGGTTGACAAACCTTTTCTGCAAAGGGCCAGATAATAAACATTTGGGGCTTTGCGGGTCATCTCAACTACTCAGCTTTCATTATAGGGCCAAGGCAGCCACTGACCATACGTGAAAACGAGTGGGCATGGCTCGTTTCCAGTAAAACTTTACTATGGATGTGAAAATCTGAATCTCTTATGTTTTTCACCTGTCACGAAATATTACTCCTCTCTTGATTTCTGTTCAACCATTTAAAAACGGAGAAACCATTCTTAGGCTGCAAGCCATCCGAAAACAGGCAGTTAGCCCCATTCGGCCCGTAGGCTGCAGTCTGCCAAACCCTGCTCTACCCCACTCAGGGCCAGCTTTCGATTATTCTCGCTCCTATACAGAAAATGGTCCCCCAAGCAGCAAGTAATACAAAAATCACTCTGATTTGGCTCTGGAATAGACTCTATAATTTTTCAAACAGCACACTTATTTTCCTGGTTACCTTGATTCCAGTCTGGTAATCAAATTAGCACGCGTTCCAGGTGAGCAGAAACAAAGAGGCCACTTTAAAATTATGATGGGCTGTGGGGGGGCTTGTCCAGTGATTGTGACCCCCCTGTTGGAAGGGGGAGCGTTTTCACGTGGGTAATAACAAATTTACTGTAGAAACATCAAGGATTTTTATTATGTTCTTACAAGAAGATTTAAATGGTGGCAATGCCAATTATGCATTCCTTCTACATTTACACATTGGCACTTTTTGGTTTTAATCAGAAAACTGATTGCTGCTTTATCTTGTTACCATGGTGATTTAAACTTTTTTTTTTCTTCCCAGAGCTTGAAAAGGAAAAAACCGCATGCCTTAGTACTTTGTGAACTTCCTCAGAGATCATCAGAAAGATAAATCTCAGGGCCCAAGGGGGTCTTGGACACCATCCGATCCAAGTCCTTCAATTCACAGATGTGGACATTGAGACCCGTGAGATTCAAACATTTTAGGACTGAAATGTCTGCCACTCAGTACCTACCCCAAAGTCACCTGTTAGTGGCAGATAAATGAGACTCGCCCAGACCAGGTCTCCTGACTCTGGCCAATGGTCTTTGTACCACGTCACTGGGCCTCATGCTCCCTGCCATAGTTAGATCAGTGATGCTTTAACCTAGAAACAGCACATCATCATATAATACCCTGGTTCCTCCCTGTCCCACCAACCACCATCACTGTCCTGTTCTTTCAAAACCGTCTCTGGATCCACAAAATACTCTGTAGCTGTTGGAAGGGGTTCCTAGGAAATTCCATATCCAGAAAAGCCAGAGGCTTTGGAGCTCGCTCCTGAAGTCCTTGGAATGGCCTCATGGAGATGGAACTCTCGGAGAGTTCATTCTAGAAGTCAGATTGTCAATGTGGTGTCATCTTCTTAAAGTCGATACATTGCAGGATGGACACTGGGAACCTTTAAGAATGCCCCCACCTACTGAAAATTGTCTAAGACTCAGGGACTGCTGAGCTTGATTAAGATCACTAGCAGTTGTTTGCACAAACTCTGGCCACTGGGTTAGCCACTCGTCACACTTGTCTGCAAACTGCTGCCCCCCTTATCACTGATGAAGAAACCACAGCTCGGAGAGGTTAAGTAACTTGCCTAAGATCACCCATTTGGTAAATGGCAGAGCCACGTGACTCCTGGCTTCAAAGCTTTGCTGTCTTTCTTGCTTCAAAGTTTCTGCTGTTTTCAGAGGCTCCTGGGGCCTGAAAGAGAGCTAGAGGGATCCCAGACTCAGATGCGCCAACTAACTCTTTCATCAGTCCTGCAAGCCATGTCCCTGAAATTCATAAATCTTAAAACACATTTCCAGGGTAAAAGAGATCAACTATCACTAGTACCAATGGTTAACATTTGTTGAGTAGCTGTGCATGCCAGACGCTCTTCTGGGCACTTTAGATACATTAACTCTAAAGGAGAGTGGCCAGTTTCCAGATCCCACAGTCTTATGAGCCAGGATACTCTCAGCCTCAGTCTAGAAAGCAGGGTATGCCCACTTCAGCACTACTGATATTTGGAGCTGGATCATTCTTTGGTGTAGGCAGGTTATCCCCGGCCTCTACCCATGATCCACCAGCAGCAGCCTGCCCTCCAGCTGTGACCACCAAAAACGTCTACCAACATTGCCAACTTTCCCCAGGAACCAAAATCACCCTATTTGAAAACCACCGACATAAAGTACAAAACTTTATAAGCTTCCCTAATATTTATGGTGGTTCAACCTGCTTACTAAAGGTAGTTTGATAAATAATTAAACCAAATAATTATGAGTTCTAAGACTTATACACATTTATTTAAATAACCTAATTTAAACCAAATTTGATACTTCATCCAATGGGAGTAAGAATGTGAATAAAACGAACACTCCTTTCTGATCGACTGGTATAATTCATGGCTTGCATTGCAAGAAAAAAAGAGAAAAAAAGAGATGACCACAGGAGACATAGACCAGAGAGTCAGTCTTTTCTTTTTCTTTCTTTCTTTCTTTTCTTTTTCTTTCTTTCTTTCTTTCTTTCCTTTCTTTCTTTCTTTTTCTTTTTCTTTTTTCTTCTTTCTTTCTTTCTTTCTTTCTTTCTTTCTTTCTTTCTTCTTTCTTTCCTTCTTTCTTTCTTTCTTTCTTCCTTTTCTTTCTTTCTCTTTCTTTTTTCTCCCCTTCTCTTCCTTCCTTCCTCCCTTCCTTTTCTCTCTCTCTCTCTTTCCTTTTTAAAAAATGCAAACCTTTGCCTGGGAGTCACAGCATAAATGCAGAACTTAGAATCCCAAGATGTCAGAACCGTCAGAGATCTTTGCACATCTATTCCTATCTGCCGTTTTATAGGAGGGGACACCAAAGTTCAAGGAATCTAGATAATGGGTGTAGAGTCATTTAATCTATTAGTGTCAGGGCCACTGGACTAGAAGCATCTGCCCTGGCTTGCTAGGGCCTAGGTGTTGTTGTGTGTCCTGCATGCACTGCTTTGAATATTCAGTACCTGCTATCCGTGTGTCTCTGCAGCCAGGGGTTCCCGTCTGACACCAGCCCGGGCCTCCGCAGACCCCACAGCTCCCACCGCAAGTCCGCCTGTGACTCCAGGTGCAAACGCCTCCGCTCAGGACCAGCCCACAGTCACCACTAACACAGAGCCTTGAGAGGGAGCTCTCTGGATGACAGAGAAGCCCGTCAGCAGCTGGTACTGGAAGCTGGGGCTAGGGCATTATACTGATAAACACCTTACATGTCTTGTCAACTGGATGCAAATTTTGCACTTGGTGTCTTTTTTTTTTTTTTTTAATCCAATTATAAGGAAGTACCCAGAGCAGGCAGTGGGTAAACCAAAGGTTATCACACAAATACAAGGAACACCCTGATCACAGGGGTGTGTTTGGGAGGTTGACTGGGTCACTGCAGAGTCCATCCCTAGTGACCGTGTGTATGGGGGGGGGGGGGTCATAGTCTGCCTTGTGGCGTATCCGAATCCTTACACACCGAGATGTATTTTAAGAATCTTAGCCCCTTGTTCGTTCCCTGTCATTAAAGTACTGAAAATTGTGACCTCTCCACCAGTTAGAGAATATTTCGGGGTGTGTGTTGGCCACAGCCCTGCTCCTCAACGTCCAAAAGGCAGATTTCAATTTGACTTCCAAGGCCCAGCAGGTGTAAGGCACCTTGAAAGAAATCAGTTGTGGCTGGAGAGGCAGGGAAGGCGACGGCTTTGTAAATGGGTTCACATTCTTCTCCTTGACTTTTTCTAGGGTCGTGCTTCCAGATCATTCAATGACATTGTTGGATATCATTTCCTTTTCAATTGAATCCATAAAATAACATTTAGAAAATTCTTAGTATTTAACTGTAGTTTTCTCCATGAATTACCCATTAGAATAGACTGGCGGCAGTGGAATATGCAGGAAATAAGCCTTTAGCTCATAGTTCCATCCCTACCCCTTATGCCTGCCTGAGTCTGTGGAAGGGCATGTGTGTGTGTGTGTGTGTGTGTGTGTGTGTGTGTGTGTGTGCGTGTGAGAGACAGAAAGAGAGAAGAGGGAGAGCAGACTGTCCATTCACTGTATGCTGCTAAGGTAGTAAATAAATCAGTAATGCAATATTGTGGGTCCAAACTACTCTTTGCACTACTTTATTTACAGTAGTAAATAAAAATTATTTTTATACCGTTGACTCCTGGGACGTGGCTTTCTTGCTTTTTCGTAGTTACTGTTGTCTTCATACAAAGTCCTAAGGTCCATGCATGCTCCTCAAGGAGGCAAAAAAAAAGAGTGCTCCTGCTGAGAGGGATTATTTCTGATAACCCATGAATGTTTACAGATATGAAGGTGGAAGGCGGCTCCTCTACAGGGGTCCCACGCTCGGAGCCTGGCCCCTGTGATGTTTGCATGGTTCCAGATGTTGCTTCAGGGCTTCTGGCTACGTTGGCGCTGTATTTATATCAGTTCTGGGTGACGTCTGTGGTCCGTGTTCTTTCTCCTCTGTGTGTCATGTAGACTGTTCTTGTTTTACCAAAAGTTGTCTTCCCTGCTTGCAAGAGAGCCAGACTTTGGAGTCCGATGGCCCTGGATTCAGATTCTGATTCTGTAACTTTCTAGCTCAATAAACTTGGGTGAGTGATTAACCCTCTCTGAGACCCTCTGTTTATAAAATAAGGACCATAAAATCCACCTCTCCCAACTTTCCATGCAGCTTAAATGACATAATGTAGGTAAAACCCCCAACACAGTGTCCTAAGCATGGTTTGTTGTTATTTTTATTAGAAAGAAAAGTCTGAGGGGCGTCTGGCTGGCGCAGCTGGTAGAGCATGCACCTCTTGATCTCAGGGTTGTAAGTTCGATCCCCACATTGGGTGTAGAGATTACTTAAAAATAAAATCTTCAACAAAAAAAAAAAAGAAAGAACGAAAAGAAAGAGAGGTCTTAGGGTCCAGATAAAGGGCTCTTTGCTCTACCTGGATCCTCTCTTCATGGCAAACACTCACTCTTCAGTGGCTGGGATCATAAGAGTGCAGATGGCTCACTGGGAATTGCCATCAGCTCTAGGGACCTGCCCAAGGTTATGTCCTTGCAAGAGCACCTCATGGCCAATGACTTGTTGATGTAGGGCAGGCTTTCTCAACCTCAGAACTATTGACATTTGGGACCAGATGGCTCTTGGTTGTAGGGGCTGCCTTGTGCATTGTAGGATATTTAGCAGCAGCATCCCTGGGCCCTACCCACTAGATGCCAGCAGTGCATGCACCCCCCACCACACACACACACCCATCCCCCAGTTGTGACAGCCAAAAATATGTCCAGACCTTGCCAAATGTTTTGGGGGGTGGGATGGCAGGAAGGAATCACCTCCTGCCACCCTTCACCATAAGGTGACCTATGTAGGAAAAAAGACTTTTTGCCTCATTTTGGAACAGCCCTGTAGGGCCATCCCAACTCCAGAACACCACCTTGATGGCAACCTCATTCTAGTTCAATTTCTCCCTCTACCTAATTCTGCCTTCCTTGTTTTTGTGTAGGATTTCCTGACACTGGTCCCATAAAACTTCACATGCAACCCTGTATCTCAGAGTCTATTTCCAAGGAACAGAGCTATATTAGTCTGCTAGAGCTGCCATAACAAAGTATCACGGATGGGGGTGCTTAACCAACAGATATGTATTTCCTCACAGTTTTGGAGCCTGGAAGTCCAAAATCAAGGTGCAGCAGGGCTGTTTTCTTCCGAAGCCTCTCTTCTTGGCTTCTATGGCCACCTTCTTCCGATGTCTTCACAAGGTCTTCCCTCTGTGTGTGACTGTGTCCTCATCTCCTCTTTTGAGGACATCAATCATATTGGATCAGAGTCTACCCTAATGACCTCATTTTACCTTAATGATCTCTGTAACGGCCCCATCTCTGAATACAACCACATTCTGAGATACTGAGTGTTTGACTTCAATGTGAGAATGTTGGGAGGACACAATTCAGCCCATAACACCAACCTGAGACACTGTGGGAGGTGGTTCAGTTCCAGTACATGGGCTCATGGGAGCCATCCTGATCTGAGACAGTTGTCCAAACATGCTCATCTCCAGGTCATGCTGTAAAGAGCTGGAGTTGTTCCAGCATCAAACTACTGCAGGTAAAGCTGGTAGGTAGGTCACACATCAGTTAATGTCCCAGCTTAGGCACCTGTTCTCTTGGGAGTTCTCAGCTTGTATGATCTGGGTCTAGCTCACACCTTCTCAAGCCTCAACCTCCCTCTTCTCTCCTCAAATTCTAAATTCACTTCCTATGAGCCTAGTGTTAGGCTGACTGGAATAGAACCCTGAACAATGAAGTCAACTTGGGGTGAGGGTGGGGAAAGGAATAGAAGAGTGGGGTCCAGAGTTGATGTTCAAGTTCCTTATTGTTTCCTCCCTTTAGGACATTCTTAGACCAGGGGGTGTAGATCAGTAGATTGTGAAACAAATCTAACACACAGATGTGATTTCTTTGGCCCATCCAATATTTTTAAAAATTTGAATCATTTCTTAACATCTTAAAATGGAGGATTTGGGGCTTCTCCTAATAAAATCTGAAGATGTAAAAAAAATAACTTTCATTGCTGCATGCCAAGAATTAGCTGAAGCTAAGGGGGTCTGCCTCTTTTAGGTAGAGCCTGTGCTTTCTGGTTTACCCCAGTCCCCACCATTCCCTGCTGTTTACACCTAGCCCACCTAGGTATTTGGTTTACAGTCCATGCTTTGGACTTCCTTCTCTTTATTCTTAATGACCACATTTTGGCAAAGGTGAGAGTGATTCCCAGATTCATCTAGTGCTTAATAATTGTCAAGCCTCTGTTAGCTGGGGAGATGGTAGTCTTTCTTTCCACTCTTTGGTAGAGGAAGATGCCAAGTTGTGACTCATTTGAAGTCCCAACAAAGTGTCTAAAAAAGATGTAGGATAAAATGTCAATAAAAAAAAATAGTGTTTTTCTATACCAGCAGTATAGGATGTTTAATATTTCCTATACTAAATAAAATACTAAATAATTAAAATATTAATTTCCTTTATAATAGCAACACAGTTTTTAAATGTCCAGTAATTAACCCAACATTAAATTCACTAGATCTTTACAAAGAAAACTAAAAACTATTAAAGTACAAAAAAAAAGATATAAATAAAGTAATATGCTATGTTCATGGATAGAATAATAACATACAAATATGTTAAGTTCCTCAAAATTAATATATAAATTCATTATTTCAGTCAAAGTCCTGATTTTGTGTTTGTGAAGAACTGACAAACTGATTTAAAAATGTATGGAGGGGACCCTGGGTGGCTTAATGGGTTAAGCGTTTGCCTTTGGCTCAGTTCGTGGTCCTGGGGTCCTGGGATCAAGCCCTGCATAGAGCCCCACATCAGGCTCCCTGCTTAGCAGGGAGCCTGCTTCTCCCTTTCCTTCTGCAGCTCCCCCTGCTTGTGCTCTCTCTTGCTCTCTCCTTCTCTCTCTCAAATAAATAAATAAATAAATAAATAAATTAATTAATTAATAAAATCTTTTAAAAGATAAAATGTGTATAAAAGAATATAAGTCCATGCACAGGTAAAGAAAATTTGAAAAAGAAGAGGAAAGAGAATTGACCTACCAAACATCATTTTACTACAAAGCACAGTAACACAAACAGTGGGGTGGTGATGGAGGAATGGACAAATGGTTCAAAGGGGAACAATGGAGAGCCAGGAACAGACCAGTTACAAATGGATATTTGGTGTATGATAAAGTGTCATCACAAACCAGTTGGACTAAGAATGGAATATTTAGTAGACAGAGTTAAGAAATTGGCTATATTCATAGGTAGAAAAATAAGATGCAAACAGTATTTCATGTCCTTTATACAAAAAAATAAATGTCAAATTTAATTAAAGACTTAACTGTGAAAGACAGGAGAAAATGTAGGACAGTATTTTACTGATTTTGAATCAGAAAGGATTTTTTAAACAATAGATAGATTTTTTTTTTTCAAAATTGAAGGATTTCTGCTCTGATGACCATAGACAAAATTGGCAGATTGGTGACAGATTGGGAGAAGGCATTTGCAACATCCATCACCACAAAAGATCAATATCTACAACGTACAATGAATGCACACTAATCAACCACAACAGAAAACCCAGCAGAAAAAATATTCAAAGCATATGATCAGCCAATTCATGGGAAAAGAAAAATATAACAACTTACAAGTAGATAAAAGGCTGCTCAATCTAACTTGAAGTCAAAGAAATACAAATTAAAATTAGAAGATATTACTACATATCCACATGTGTGCAAAATGAGAAAGACAGATAATACTCTGAGATATGGGGGAATAGAAATGCCTAGCTAGCAGGAGGGCAAACTGCTGCACAATATGGCAGTAAACATACTTAGTGAAAATTAAGTGTTTATTACTCAGCAAGCCTACACTTGAGGATGGGCTCCACAGACTGCACAGGTCTGACGGGATATGTATGAGAGAGGGTATTCATCACAGCACTGTCTCAGAGAGCAAGGAGATGGAGCAGCCTGGATATCCATCAGTAGGAGAACGGATGCAACAGATGAATGTAATGGAAAACGATGCATCAGTCAGAAAGGAAGGAACTAGACTTATGAGCAGCCGCATAGAAAGATGTCGACAAATATAATAACACATGAAAAAAGTAAGAAACTGAATAAGATCTGTATCTCAATACTATTTGTGTAAATTAAAAATCAAACTCCCAAAGAGTATCATATACACACATATGTATATACACATATAAGTGTATATATATATTCATGTGCGGGTATATTTATACTTTTTTTCTTCCCAGGATGCACATATAGCTCTCAGTCTTGGTGATATCCACATTTGGGGCTATATAGTTCTTTGTTGTGGGGGGTTGTCCTATGCATTGTAGGATGCTTAACAGCATATCTGGTCTCTCTCCTAAATGCCAGTAGCACCCCTTCAGGACAACCAAAAATTTCTCCAAACATTTCCAGATGTCCCCTGGTGGGAATAGAAGTTGTCCTGGTTGAGATCATTGGCTCAAATCATGTATCACTGGCTCAAGCTATTAGAGGGTCTAGTGAAGTATTCAGAGGCAGGGACTGGGAGAAAGACTGTGTGAGCAAAGGAAAGAGCAGTGGTGGTGTGCCATGAACTGAAGAGAATGATTAACTCAACTTTGGGCACCTGAGGTCCAAATACAAGAAATGAAGAAACACAAAACAAACTAAAATTGACCTTAGTGCTCAGAATTAGTAGGTGTTCGTTGGAGTTCAGCCTGCTACCCTGTGAATATCCTTGAAGAGGAAAAAAAAAATGAGTGGACCCTATAATCTCTTGATTTTGGCTTTCACTGTGACTTTAGCCTTGGCTTTCCTTTAATGAGTCTGTGCTAAAGCATATTTTGCAAAAGCTCTGGTGTCATGGAGACAGTGTTGGATTAACCAATGGACAGACAAAGCCATGCTGTGGAGATCAGCAAAGCAGAGAACCAAACACTGGTGAGAAAAAGTCAGCCCTGATGAAATTGCCTGGATTTTAAAATTAGAAAATGCTAGAAAGAAACCTTTAAAAATACGTAATATATTCTAAAGGTAGTGCATTACTAAAGATACAAATGGGGAATAAGAAAAGTAGAGTAGCTTTATTAATATCAGGCAAATAGACTTTAAGACAACGAGTGTTATAAGAGACAGAAAGGGACACTTCATTACATTAAAGGGACAATAAATCAGGAAGATAGAATAAATAGAAATAAGGAAAAATAGATAAATTCCCAAATTGTAAGCATTAACACACTTCTTTCAGTAATAAAACAACTAAAAATAAATCAGTAAGTATACAAAAGACCTGAATAACAAAACCCTTTATAAATGTCTTAACATAAAACACTATACCCCCAAATCATAAAATACACGTTCCTTTAAAGGACACATGCAATGTTTATAAAGATTAAACTATATCCTGAGCCATAAAACAAGTCTCAATAGAATTCAAAATATAGAAATCTTACAGAATATATTATCTGACCACAATGGAAATAAATTAGAAGTTAACAAAAATAAAGTAAATGAAGGGGGGGTGGGAATCGGAGGGGGAGACAAACCATGAGAGATGATGGACTCTGAGAAACTAACTGAGGGTTCTAGAGTGGAGGGGGATGGGGGGATGGGTTAGCCTGGTGATGGGTATTAAAGAGGGCATGTTCTGCATGGAGCACTGGGTATTATACACAAACAATGAATCATGGAACACTACATCAAAAACTAATGATGTAATGTATGGTGATTAACATAACATAATAAAAAAATAAAGTAAATAGAATAGCTGGAAAAGAAATAATACATTGTTAAACAACCCATTGATCAAAGAAGAAATGTGAAAGGAAATTAGAAAATATTTCGAACTGAATAATAATAAACACATAACACATCAAAAATTGTGGGACTGTATGACATTAACTGTTTATAAGAAAAGAGGTAGATCTTGGGGCACCTGGGTGGCTCAGTTGGTTAAGTGGCCGACTCTTGATTTCAGCTCAGGTCATGATCTCAGGGTCCTGGAATCAAGCCCCAAATTGGGCTATGCACTCAGCAGGGAGTCTGCTTGAGGAATCTCTCTCTCCCTCTGCCTCTGCCCCTCTCCCTGCTTGCACTCTCTCATGCTTTCTCTCTCTCTAAATAAATAAATAAATCTTAAAAAAAAAAGAAAGAAAGAAAAGAGGTAGTTCTCAAGTCAATGATCTAAATTTTTACCATAAGGAAAAAGAAGAGCAAAATAAACTCAAAGTAAACAGAAGAGAAGAAATAGTAAAGAAAAGAGAAGATATTAATGAAAATGAAACCAGAAAAGTAAAGAAAATCAATGAAATCAAATCTGGTTATTTGAGGAAAAAAACAATGAAATCTGTAAAGCTCTGGAGAAAAGAAAAAAATTGCCAGTATCAGGAATAAATGAATAATATCACTACAGATCTTACAGACATAAAAAGACTAAAGGGAATATTATGAAAACTTTAAACAAATAAATTTGACATCATACATAAAATGGAAAATTCCCTAAAAGACATGAACTGACTGCCAAGGCTAATGTAAGAATAGATAATGTGAATAGTCCACAGCTTCTAAGGAAATTGAATTCATAGTTTGAAAACTTTTTCAAAAAGAAATTTCCATGCCCAGATGACTATAGTGGTGAATTCTATCAAAAATTTAAGAAATGGGGAGCCTGGATGGCTCAGTCAGCAGAGCATGCAACTCTTGATCTTGGGTTGTGAGTTTGAGCCCCAGGTTGGGTGTAGAGATTACTTAAAATTTTTTTAAATCTTTAAAAAAATTTAAGAAAAATATAATGCCAACTCTAGACAAACACTTTCATAAAAATTAAGTAAAGGAAATACTTCAGAATTTATTTTATGAGGCCAGCATTACTTTGACATAAAATCAGACAAAATATTATAAGAAAAGAAACTAAACTACAGATCAGTAACTCTCATAAACATGGATATAAAAATCTCTATCCAAATATTAGCAAATTGAAACTAGCAATAAATAAAAAGGATAATACATCATGACTAAATATAGTTTGCCCCAGGAATTCAAGGTTGATTTAATGATTGAAACCAATGTAATTCACCATATTAAAAGACAAAAAAACATAAAACAAGATCATCTCAATAGATGCAGAAAAGACATTTGACAAAATCCAACATTCCTTTACGATAAAAACAGACAGCAAATTAAGAAGAGAAGGGAAATTTCTCAATTGCATAAAGGGCATCTACAGCAAAAGCTACAGCTACATTTCCCTTAATGGTGGAAGACTGAATGCTTCCCCCTAAGATTGGAAACAAAGCAAAAACGTCTGCTCTCACCAGTTCTATTTAGTATTGTACTGAAAGTCATCTGTAAAATTTCTAAGGAATACACAAAAAAGATACTATAACAACTAAGTGACTTCAGTAATCCTGTAGGACTCAAAGTCAACATACAAAACCAGATTATATTTTGATATATTACCAATAAACAATTGAAATGTGAAAATTAAAAAAAAATAATTATTTACAAGAGCATCAGATAATATGAAACATCTAGGGAAAAGTTTAACAAAAGATTTATAAGCTTTGTATTCTGAAACTAAGAACATTATTGAAAAAAATTAAAGAAAAGCTAGATAAAATGAAAAGATCATGGTCATGGATCAAAAGACTTAATATTTTCAAGACGTCAATCTTCTCCAAATTGATTTATAGAATCAATGCAATAGCAATCAAAATCTTGGCAGAATTTTTTTTGGTAGAAACTGCCAAGCTGATACTATAATTTATATAGAAATACAAAGGACCTAGAACAACTAAGGCAATCCTGAAAAAAAAAAAAAGAACAAAACTAGAGGACTGACACTACCTGATTTTAAGAGTTATGATAAAGCTACAGTTATTAAGACAGCATGGTATTGCCATAGAAACAGACATATAGATAAATGGCACAGAATAGAGATTTTAGAAATTCCCACACATATATGGTCAATTGATTTTCACCAAATTGGTCAAGACATTCAACTGTCTTAGAGGAAGAATAATCTTTTCTTAAAAATAACAACTTGAGGGCGCCTGGGTGGCTCAGTTGGTTAAGCGACTGCCTTCGGCTCAGGTCATGATCCCAGGGTCCTGGGGTCGAGTCCCACGTTGGGCTCCCGGCTCAGCGGGGAGCCTGCTTCTCCCTCTGACCCTCTCCTCTCTCATGCTGTTTCTCTCTCGCTCGCTCTCTAATAAATAAATAAATAAAATCTTAAAAAAAAATAACAACTTGATAGTCATAAGCAAAAAATTGAAACTGTACCTTACACAACAGATAAAAATTAACTCAAAGTGGATCATAGATCTAAATGTACAGGCTAAAACTATAAAGCTTCTAAAAGAAAATATTAGTAATCTTGAACAGGCAAAGATTTTTTTATAAGGACACAAAAACATGAACTATAAAAGAAAAATATCAATAAATCAGATTTAATCAAAATGAAAAATTCTTGCTCTTCAAAAGCATTGTTAACACAAATGAAAAAAACAAGCCACAAACTGGAAGAACATATCTGCAAAAAATGTATATGACAAAGGACTTGTATATAGCATATGTAAAGAACTCTTAGAACTCAATAATGAGGTATCACAAAAAAAGACGGTGGGGGCGGTGGACAAACTGAACAGACTCATCATCAAGCTAGCTATAAGGATACCAAAGAAGAACATTAAAAATATACTCAGTATCAGTAGTCATTATGGAAATGCAAGTTAAAATCACACTGATATACTATTGCATACTTAGTAGCATGACTAAAATTAAAAAGATTGATCATACTAAGTGTTGATGAGGACATGAAGGAACTAGAACTCTCATTTACTGCTTGAGGGGATGTAAATGTTACAACCACTTCAGAAAAAAGTTTGGCAATTTCTTAAAAAGTTAATAGTGTCAATTAAGTGTTCATTTAGTTAATTTAATGTTGTCAGATAAAATAAAGGAAGTTATATTTGAACTTCACATAAATAATAAATAATTTTTAATATTGGTATGGCCTAAAAATTTAATGGGACATATATATTAAAAAAAAGTTACTTGCTGTTTATCTGAAATTCAATTTAATTGGGTACTTTGTATTTTTATTTACTAAATCTGGCAACTCTACTCCCCATACAGCCCAATCATTCCACTCCTAGGTATTTACCCAAGAAAAATAAAAATATATGTCCACTTATATATATAGTGGACTGGAAACAACCCAAATGTCCATGAACAAAAGAAGGGACAAACAAAGTATGGTATATCCATACAATGAATGACTACCCAATATAAAATAAAAGGAAATGAACTATGGATACACATAAGCTATGGATGAATATCAAATTAATTATGCTGAGTGACAGAAACCAGACAAAAAAGAGTACATACCAAATTCTTCCATTTACATGAAATTCTAGAAAATGCCAACTAATCTATAGTGACAGAAAGCTGATCAGTGATTGCCTAGGGCAGGTAAGGTTTGAAGTGAGATGTGGGGGCAGGGAAGATGCTTTTGAAACTTCTGGGAATGATAGATATGTTCATTATCTGGATTTTGATGATGGTTTCACGGGTGTTTACATATGTCAAAACCTATCAAATTGTATTCTTTATATGTGCAGTATGTCGTGTGTCAATGCATTTCAATGAAGCTGTAAAATTTTGTTTTTAATTTTCCTGTGTGAATTTAACCTGTATATAACAATGTGTGAAACTCCGTGGTGGATAAAACAAACATTTTACTTACTTGGAGAGAGAGGACCGACAAATATAAAAAGTTAAATAAAAGCACAAGCGTTAAACAAGATGAAATTTGGAACAATATTTGCAAATATTAAACCAATGTATTTTAATTTCTCCCACAACTCATGTTCCTTTGAAGCTTTCTCCCTCAGAGAGAGCCCTAAAGCTTATAACCAGAGAGTGGAAGAAAACAGATCATTGACTTCATGAACAGGAAATTGGGCTTGCCAACCAAGCCTGGTGGGGAAAGAATGGGTTTCTTACATTTCTTTGGTTATATCAGAAGATAGATTTGGAGAATTAGCTCAAAGATTTTTCTATCAATATTGGAGAGCCAATATTCCTTCCACTTGTGACAACTAGGTACTATGGTTGGAAGAGTTTAATAAGAGAAAAATCACTCTTCATAGCCAATGGTGGGGAAAAGAAGAGAGGAACAGAGTTTGAAAGAGAGGAACAGAGTTTGAAAGCAGATGCCACGGTCCTCCTTCTCTACATCCTCTCAGTATCCTCTGTGCCCCACCAGTCTTGCTGACCCTCTGCCCATACCTAAGGTTCAACCAGTGCCTCTATTTGCAGTAGCCAAGGGCAAGAGCCTGAGGCTTCCCTGTGTCTTCTTGGCTTTCTGTGTGATTTGAAGGTGAGCAGAAACATGTGTGTGCCCTGAGGGAGAAATGGGGAAGGTAGCTGAGGGTGCTGGCTCTCTTCTCTAAGAGGGGCTACAGCTATGGGAATCTTTATTTATTTTTTTAAGTAGGATCCAACACAGTAGGTTCGAACTCACCACCCTGAGCTCAAGACCTGAGCTGAGATCAAGAGTCGGATGCTTAACCAACTGAGCTACCCAAGAGCCCCAGCTATGGAAATCTTTAAACATGAGTGAAAGCCAGAGTGGAGGTCATTGGTGAGCAGCAGTTGGAGAGGATGACCCTGAAGCACTGCCCAGGCCAAGGGAAGGGACCACAAGTGTGCTGACAGCAGATGTTTGCTTCAGAGGCTGGCCAATGACTAGATAGTATGAAGACTTCACGCACCACTGTAAGAATCCTGCAGGTTCCACCATTCTACCATCTTACAAGGGAATTTTTGGAGTGGGGGTGGGGGGTGATTCTGAAAGAGGAGGCATTTTACCTAAAGAAACTGAACATCCCCCGAAGATACTGCATTAGTTTGTTACTTTGGACTAAATAGCTCCCTTCCCCCAATCCCCCCACCCATCCCCACCAATACCCAGAGGATGTGCACTCAAACGTAAGTCTAGACTATAGACAAACTAAAGAAAATATATTTCCAATGCACATCTTGGTGTAATGTACATACATTTGCAACCCATTACCAAGATAATACAAGATACGTTTCAAGGCATTCAGTGATGGAGGGCGAGAGTGGTAGCCAGGAAACAAGGGATAGTCACAGAGGTGGGGGCTGAGTCCTGTGGGCTGGGCAGGGTTTTAGCCAGGCAGATAGGAGTGGCATCTCAGGTGGGGAGAACTGCCTGAACGAGGGTCTGCAGGTGAGGACACACACAGTGGGGGAGAGTGGAGCAGAGAGCTCCCACTGACAGGAGAGCCTCTGGTTCCCCACTTGGTTAGCATGACCTGGGAACTCAGCACTGAGTGAGCTCAGAAAAGGCTGCCTCTGAACAGGCACGGATTTGCCTTCTGGAAGGTTTGCAAAAAGAAAGCCAGAGAACATGGCCACCCAAATGTCAGCTGGTCTCTCAAAAGGTCAAGAAGCTGAATGTGGCCATTGGATGTCTCCTGGTGCTTACAGAGTGGCAAATAGCTTCAACATGGTGTTTAGAGGGACTGTGATGATTCTTTAGAGGGGAAGTCTAAAGCACTAGAAACACCAAGGGTCATTCTCCTAGGAAGTCAACCTAAGGAAACCAGGGACTCAGAATGAAGGCTGGCCGATACCCAGTAAGGAAAGCTCTTATTTTCTAGTTTCTATTCAGTCCATGAAGAATACATACTGGATCGATCTCTGAGAACTGGCCTGGCTCATATTTCATGTCCCTTCCTGTGGCTGGGATGCTCAGCCAGGCAGAACTTGCTGAGAGGTCATGGAATAGGAAGTGGGTTGCTCCTGGCAGCTCTAATCCCTGGACACAGCCTTCCCTCCCCACCTGCCCCTCCCACATCCTGCCTCATGGGTTTTTAATTGATTGTCACTTTCAGGCACCCTTCTCCCTCTGCCTCTCTGACCTAGGCCTCCTGCAGTAGGCCACGTAGCCATGGGACAGCCAGCAGGCCTCCTGTCTACACCTGGAGTGCCCACATATCTCAGGTGAGTGCTGGGTTGAGAAGCCCACCTACTGTTTCCCCCCAGATGGCACGAAGCCAAACTGTCTGGAAGGGCTCACCGCTGTGAAGAGGAAGAACAGAGTTGTTTGGGCAGGACCCCAGGCCAGGTCAAGTGGTGTCCAAACTGATTATATGTAAGGGTCCCACTTTGACCCCAAAATAAAATAAAGCAACAAAAACTTATACCCATTAGAACAGCCCAAATTTGGAACACTGGCAACACCAAATACTGGCAAAGATGTGGAACAACAGGAACGCTCATTCATTGCTGACAGGAATGCAAAATGGAGCCACTCTGGACAAAGTGAGTGAGATGTAAGACCCACAGGTCTGCAATCACCCAGAGGAGGCACACCTGGCATACATTACTTGCTAGGAACCCTGAGCAATCAGCAGACCATCTGGGCTCAGTTCACTGGTCACCAAAATGGAGGACAGTTTGGTGGCTTCTTACAAAACCAAATGCACTCTTAACATACAATCCAGCAATTGCATTTGGTGTTGACTGAATGAATTGAGAACTTCTGTCCACACAAAAGCCTGCACATGGCTGTTTATGGCAGCTTTATGAATAATTGCCAAAATATGGAAGCAACCAAGATGCCCTTTGGTAGGTGAATGGATAAATAAACTGTAGTACTTCTAGATAGTAGAATAATATGAAGAGCTAAAAAGAAATGTGCTGTCAAGCCATGAGAAGACATGGAAGAAACTTAAATGCGTTGTACTAAGTGAAAGAAACCAATCTGAAAAGGTTACATACTATATGATTGTAACTACATGGCATTCTGGAAAAGGCAGAACAATGGGGACAGTAAAAAGTTTAGTTGTTGCCAGAGGTGTGTGATTGGGAAGGGCAAAGATGAATAGGTAGAGCACAGAGGATTTTTAGGGCAGTGAAAATGCTCCGTATGATACCATCATGATGGATCCATGTCATTATATATTTGTCCAAACCCATAGACCATACAACACCATGAGTAAACCCTAAGGTACACTATGGTCTTAGAGTGACAATGACATGTTGCTGTAGGTTCATCAACTGTAACAAATATACTACTCTGGTGGGGGATGTTGATTATGGGGGAGACTACACAGTGTGGGGGCAAGTGGTATATGGTAAATCTCTGTCTCTTAGCTTGAATTTTACTGTGAACCTGAAACTGCTCTAAAATCTAGTCTTGGGGTGCCTGGGGGGCTCATTCGGTTAAGCATCTGACTCTTAGTTTCTGCTCAGGTCATGATATCATGACCCTGAGATCGAGCCCCACATCAGGCTCTGTGCTCAGCATGGAGTCTGCTTGAGATTCTCTCTCTCCCTCTCCCTCTGCACCCCCCACCGCTTGCACTCTCTCTCTCTCTCTCTCTAAAATAAATAAATCTTAAAAAAAAAAACCTAGTCTTAATTTAAAAAAATGAATAATGTTCACATTTGAAGAAGAGCTACAAATGTGAGAAAAACAGTACTCATACAACTTTAGGGAACATTTATAGGAATTCTGGGAGGCCTTATAATGATTTCATCACCAAAATGGTGTGTAAGACCCACAGGTCTGCAATCACCCAGAGGAGGCACACCTGGCATACATTACTTGCTAGGAACCCTGAGCAATCAGCAGACCATCTGGGCTCAGTTCACTGGTCTCATTCTGTCATCTCTGAGCTGATGTCAAGGTCTGATATACAAGGATTAGGCTTTTTTACTCACACCAGGCACAGAGACTTCAGACCTCCTCCTTTTCTCATTTCAACTATTCCATAATCTAGCTAAAATTTCTTGGCCTCCAGAAAGTGGAAGAGAATTGACACTCTTGACTACCTACCATTTACTTCGTACTTTCTGTACATTATTTCTGTTTCTGTAAGCAGGGATCCTAGCAGGACCCGATCTACCCATTGAGAGTGGTCGAAGGATACCCCATCTCACAAGAAGCTGTTTGTAGACTCAGATTTGTATGGAAGCTAAAATGTCTTCTGGGAATGTATCTTGATTGCTGTTCACGGTTGGGGTTCAGACAAGCCTGACATACTTGAGGGTCATGGATTGGCAAGGTCTTACAGAGGGCAGGGAAGAAATTGACCCTAGAGACTCAGACTCAGCAACAGGCCCCAAGGGCTGTGCAGGAGGACTGAACTCGGTTTGCTGTGGTAGGTGTCAGAGGGTCTCTCCTTAACCCTGCCATTCTAGAACATTCCACACTTGAAAGGGCTGTTTCACTAAATTCTGACAAAATTCTGACCAGGCTATGGAGTTCACCGATTGAGTATAAATAAGGGAGAGAATATTGTCTGTCCTTATCAAAGCAATTACCCTAAGTCATGAATCTAGCAACAGTGTCCCACTGAAATACACAGCTCAGCAGACAGTGGATAGTTGTTAAGTGTGAGTCAAGCTGTCCTGCATCATAAAATTCACGTCCTCTGCTGTTTATCAGTGAATCTCTATTGCAGCCCCACCAAACAGCCAGCCTGAGCTGCTTAGCAGAAGCAGAACCCAAGCTTCGAGTGGTACCCTGGCAGAGTTCAGGGGGCTGGTGGGGAGAGGGGGCACCCTCCCACACTGAGAAACATCAGGACTACTGATAGTCTGTGTTCCGAGGAGGGGATTTCCTCTTGAGTAGAGGAACTACTGCAAATCCGGGATCAACGTTAATGCACCGCAGTTGTATCCTCAGGGTGTTGAAATCCGAGACATTTGGCTTCTATTCCACTTAATGTTCACAATACCGCTGAACGTAGGACACATATTTTCCTCATTTTACAGATGAATAAACTACTGTTGCAGTCATACTGAGTACCAAGCCACCGTAAAGCTCAGTGGCTCGCAGCCGTAAGCACTTACTTCTCACTCAGGCACCTGTGGGTTGGCTGTGGTTCGGCTGATCTAGGTGGGAATCAGCTGGGCTGGTTTCCAGGCTGTGGGGTGCGTCCAGGCATGCTCAACATGTCAATCCCAGGGCAGAAGGCTCCAAACTCCAACAGTGCAAGCATTTTTAAAAGCCTTCATGCAGGGGAGCCTGGATAGCTGAGTTGTTGAGCATTCCGCTCGGGATTTCCGCTCAGGTCATGATCTCCCAGGTGGTGTGGTGGGATCAAGCCTGGCATTGGGCTCCGCTCTCAGCAGGGAGTCTGCTTGAGATGCTCTCTCCCTCTGCCCCTCCCCCCCACTCTCTCTCAAGTAAATAAATATATCTTCTTAAAAAATTTTAAAAATAAAACCTTCATTCACATCGCTTCTCCTAACGCCCCATTGGTTAAAGCAAGTCACATGGGTAAGCTATGTGGGCAGGGAAGTGGATGCTTCCTGTCGAGGAGCAAGGGGCGTTGCTTTCAACTTATACTTGTCTGATGCCAAAGCTAGAGATGCTTTCTTGCAGCCTTTGCTCACTGCCCCCTCCTATGAATTCCCTGGTTTGTTGTCTTTACCACTGAATGAAGCAATTAACTGCGTGTTTTCGTCCTGTTGTTCAGTTCTTTGTGCTTTGGCATTTGCTTTGTCTCCGCAGTGGGACTGTTGAGGTATTAAAGCAGGGACACTTCTGGGTCACCCCCGCCCCGCACAATGCTGACACAGAGAAGGACCACAGTAAGTAGTTACAGAAGGACTGGTCAGGTATATCATCATACCGAGAAGCCTGCACTAAGTGCCACTTTGAGTATTCTGGCAGATTGTGTGAAAACAAGCCCAAAGAGCTGAGTGTGTAACTGTGGTCCCTCAGTGCTGGAGGAAAATGACAGCTCTTTGTTATTTCCGAGGATTTGCCACCAGCAGGTACAGCTGGATTAATCAGCACTGTGTCCTCCTTGCAGACTTAATTAGCAGCTCTAGTCAAAACTCAGCTTCTTGTTAAAGCCAGACTTTAAAAAAGAAACTGTTCCAGCCTTATATCCTTACTTTCAGTTACATGTCATCCAGAAATGAGATTAAAATCTCACTGTTTTAAATTGAGTTATAATTGACATATAGCTTTTGTGAAGTTTAAATTATACAACATGTTGGTCCGATACACTTATATATCGCTATGTGATAGCTACCATAGCGTTAGCTAACACTTCCATCACATCACATAATTATCATTTCTTTTTTGTGGTGAGAACATTTAAGATCTAGTCGCTGAGTAACTTTCAAGTACATAATACAGTATTGTTAAAAATTAAAAATAGAACTACCATATGATCCAGTAATCTCACTTCTGGGTATATATCCAAAAGAAGTAGAAATAGGATATGGAAAAGATGTCTGAACTCCCATGTTTATTGCACCATTATTCACAATAGCCAAGATATAGAAATAATGTAAGTGTCCATCAATGAATAAATGGATGAAGAAAACATTATGTGTGTGTGTGCGCACGTGCACCAATATAATGGAATATTATTCAGCCATGAGAAAGGGCATCCTTCCATTTGCATCAATATGGATGGAGCTTGAGGGCATTATGCTGAGTGAGATAAGTCAGACAGACAAAAATAAATACTTTATGATACCACTTCTATGTGGAATCTAAAAAGGCTGAACTCCTAGAAACGAAGAGTAGAATAGTAGTTACCAGGGCCTTGGGGATGGGGGAATTGGGGATGTGGGTCAAAGGGTACAAATTTGCAGTTACAATATGCATAAATCTGGGATGCCTGGGTGGTTAAGCATCTGCCTTCAGCTCCGGTCATGATCCCAGGGTCCTGGGATTGAGTCCCACATCAGACTCCCTGCTCAGTGGAGAGCCTGCTTCTCCCTCTGTCTGCCGCTCCCCCTGCTTGTGCTCGTTCTCTCTCTCTGACAAATAAATAAATAAAATCTTTAAAAAATGCATAAATTCTGGGAATCTAATGCACAAAATCTCATTTTCTAAAGAGAGTCAAGAAATGGGAGTCAGAGTGATTCCAGAATGCCCTTCCCCTAGTCAAATTGAGATAATTATGTGGGTTAACATTTAACTAAGCACTTACTGTGTACAGGGGTCATGCATTCATCACCTTGTTCAATCTTTATCTTACTTAATCTTATAGCTATTATAATTATAACTGCATAATTATTATAATTATTGCCCATTTTGCAGCTGGAGAAAATGAGGTTTAAAGAGGTAAAGGGACTCGCCCAGAGTCCCAGTGCTTACAAATGGTAGCACTGAGAAGTAAAACCCTGACCAAAAAAAAAAAAAAAAAAAAAAAAATCTGTGCTCTTTAATATTCACTGCTCAATCTGTATTGCATTCTTGTTTATTTTATTGAAATTATTTCAAACATTATAAAGTATAGCAAATAATATTCATGTACTCACCGATCAGTTTTGTAAAATGTTACCTTTTTCTTTTGTCCTTCAGTGATTGGTTTTAAAACACCAAAATACTACAGACACAGAACATGACCCACAGCCATCCCTCCTCTCTACTTGGGGTAACCATTACTTGAATTTAGTATTTTTGATTCCAGCAGATTTTTTAATGTTTACCACATATGTACATAAAGACAAACATTATATAGAATTATTTTGAATGTTTTAAAATTTTATTTACATAATATCCTTCTAAAATTTGCTTTTCATCCCACCTAATATGTTTGAGATTTATCCATGTTGATGCATATAGGAATATTGCTATATGTTTTATTTTGTAATTATACCATTGGTTATTAATTTTCCTGTTGGTTTTTGTTAGTATAAACAATACATCAATGTATATTTTCTGTCTGTGTTTCTTCATGCACATTTGCCAGAAGTTTTCTGTGAAAAGGACCAAAAACTGATAGTCCTGTGGCAAAGGGTGTATTTTCTGCCTGATTGCTGTGTGGGTCTCCAGTGTGGTCATACCACTTTCCACTGCCACCAGCAGGACCTGGGAGCCCCGCATAGCTTATATCCTCACCCACACTTAAGACTGTTAGAATTTTAAATATTTTCCAATCTAATGGCAGTAAAATGACAGCTCATTTTAATTTATAGTCTTTGATTGTTAGAAGACGTGCATCTTCATTGACCAGTCATGTTTCTTCTTCTGTGAATGTTTTGATCTTATTATCTGTCCATTTTCATATGGAACAGTCTGTCTTTTTCTTACTGATTTGGAACTCTGGATACTAATCATTAGTTACATGTGCTGAAAATTTATTCATTCCCCTGGTATATGACTTATCTTTTCACCTTTTTAATGATGTCTTTAATCGTACAGAAATTTTAAATTTCAATGTAGTTAATTCGCTAAATTTTAAGTATATTAATCTTTTATTTGAAAGGCAATACATATGGCTTAAAATTCAAGAGGTACAAAGAGCATATAGTGACAAGTCTCTTGCTCTTCCTCAGTCACCCAGTGTCCCTTGGCATCCTTCCAAAATTATTTTATGCATATAAACAAATGAAATATTTTCACCTTTGAACCCCAATATTAACATACTGTGTACATTGTTGTTTGTGGTGTGTCTTAGGGTTTTTTCACCCTTTATCTATACCTTGAAGATGATTCCATATCAGTACTAAAGAGTTTATATCTTACAGCTCCAGTATCCTATAGTATGAGTGTATTATAATTAATATTTAACCAGTTACTGATTAACATTTTGTAGTTTGCCAACTTTTGAGGAATACAAACAATGTTGCACTGAGTAACTTTGTTCTTTGATCATTACACACATGTGTGCATATGTCTAGGGAACAAATTCTTAGATATGGAAATGCATGGTTAAAAGGCAACTGTATTTTTGAAAGATATTGCCAAATTCCTTCTGTAGGGGTTGTAAAAATTTGCTCCCCCCAGCACTGGAAGAGGTCTGTTTTCTATACCACGGATGATACTATATATTAGACTTCTGGATTTTTACCAACCTGAGAGGTAGAAAATAGTATCTCAATGTGGTTGTAATTTATGTTTCTGTCACTATTAGTGAAGTTGAAATAAATAAAATATTTTTAGATTTTTTAAAGACCACTTGTATATATTTTTCTGTGATCTGTTTGTTTACATCAGATTATTGGTGCTTTATTGATTTGCAAAAAGGATTTTATTTCTTAGTGAAATTAGCTTTTTGTGATGTAAGTTGTAAATTTTTTTCCAGGTAGTTCCTTAGTTTTTTTTACAATACTTAGGTGTTGTTGTTGTTGTTGTTGTTTTAGTGATCTCTACAACCAACATGGGGCTTGAAGTTACAACCCTGAGATCAAGAGTTGCATGCTCTACTGACTGAGCCAGACAGGCACCCCCCATGGTGTTTCTCTACTTTTGCTAAACTCTTCTCTGATCTGATGTCATCAAAATATTTCTCCTGGGTTTTCTTTTTAAAATTTGTAGTATTTTGCTTTTTTACATTTAGTTTTTCAATTCATCTGAAATTGATTATTGTTTATGGTGTTAGGTAAAAAAGCAATTTTAGTTTATTTCCCATATATTATATATATTATAATTAGTTATTATATATAGTTATATAAAATATATTCAGCTATATTATAACTGTATTAGAACATATATACATATATATGTATGTATATGTGTGTATATATATCTGTATCACTTACTGAAAAATCCTTTCTGGGGTGCCTGGGTGGCTCAGTCGGTTAAGCATCTGCCTTCAGCTCAGGTCATGATCCCAGTGTCCTGGGATCAAGCCCCGTGTCAGGCTCTCTGCTCAGGCTCTCTCTCAGCCCCGAGTCTGCTTCTCCCTCTCCTGTTGCCCCTCCCTCTGGCTCATTCTTTCTCACACTCTTGCTCTCTCTCTTTCAAATGAATAAATAAAATCTTTAAAAAAAGAAAAGAAAAGAAAAAGAAAAATCCTTTCTGTCCCAATAGATTAGTAATGGCACTCTTAAAGATAATAAAATTTCCATGAATATGAGAATCTGAGTTCTCTATTCTAGCCTGCTTGTCTATTCCAGCACTTTGTAACCTTCTCACATCATGAACACATAGAAAAATATCTTCAAATTGCACATTGGAGTAAACAGAAGAGGCTGATGATCCCTCCTGGGGCTTCAGCTGCTTCAGACCACCCCAGGCCTCCCCTAACAACCCCAAGAGCTGACTGGATCAATATCTCAGCACATTTTTAACACAGGGGAGGAGCGTTGAGTCTATTTACCTTAATGACACACTGCTTTATTTCTATAATTACAGTTGACTCTTAAACAACACAGGTTGGAACTGTGCAGGTCCACTTACACATGGATTTTTTGGATACAGTACAGTATTATAGATGTATTTTGTCTTCCTTATGATTTTCTTAATGATATTTTCTTTTCTCTAGCTTAACTTATTGTAAGAATACAGTATATAATACATATAACATACAAATTCTGTGTTAATCAACCATTTATGCTATCAGCAAGGCTTCTGGTCAACAGTAGCTCCTCGTAGTTAAGTTTTGGGGGAGTCAAAAGTTATATGCAGATTTTCAACTACACAGGGTGGGGGTGGGGGATGGTGCCTGTAATACTAAATCTTGGTATTTGTCTGGTAAGGCAAGTCACTCCTCTTTTTTCTTCAAGATAGTCTTAGTTAATTCCTTTTTGTCACTTTGCTTTTCTAAAAGAATTTTAAAATCAGGTAACTTACAGATTAATTTTTGGAGACTTGAAATATTTATGTTATTCAGACTCCTTTATCCATGAACATGGTACCCATCTTTTAGTCATTATCCTCTTCCTAAAGCTTTAAAAAGCTTTTGGTGAAGTTTTATAATTTTTATTCTAAAGGGTTTTTTTGTTTGTTCTTTGTTTTTTTTCTAAAGATTTTATTTATTTATTTGGCAGAGAGAGAGAGAGAGAGCACAAGCAGGGGAAGCGGCAGGCAGAGGGAGAAGCAGACTCCCCACTGAGGAGCAGGGAGCCCGATGTGGAACTCTATCCCAGGACCCTGGGATCATGACCTGAGCCGAAGGCAGACACTTAACTGACTGAGCCACCCAGGTGTCCCTATTCTAAAGGTTTAACAAATCTTTTGTTAGATCTATTCTTTGGTAAATTATTGTTTTGTGGATATTGTGTATAAATCATGCCTTTTTCTCTTGCTTAAAGAATGAGGGGAACATGATAATGATAACAATAATATTAACACTACTACTTCTAATACAATAGTAAATATTTACCTTCTATATAGACAAGCATTGTTCTAGGGACTTTACATATTTTAACTTATTTGATCTTCAGAAAAACCTTATTAAGTAGTTTCACTATTATTCCCATTTTATAAATGAAGGAACTGAGACACTGACAAGTTATTTAACTTGCCCAACATTATCCCAGTTGGTGAATGGCAGTCTTGCTTTGGAGAATGAATTTTTAAAAATTTGAGGACACCAGAGGGGAAGTCCAAGATGGCAGAGAAGTAGGAGACTTTTGTTTTGTCTAGCCCCAGCAATTGAGCCATCAAATCATTCTGAACACCTACGAACTCAACCAGAGATCTAAGAAAAGAATAGCTGCAACTCTACAAATAGAAAAGTGACCACTTTCTGCAAGAATGACAAGATGGAAAAACCCACCTCAAAAAAGAGAATAAGAGGCAGTACTGACTGCCAGGGACCTAATCACTATGGACATAAACAAGATGTCAGAACTAGAGTTCAGAATAATGATTATAAAGATAGTAGCTGGGCTTGAAAAAAAGCATAAAAGACACTAGAGAATCTCTTTCTGGAGAAGTAAAAGAACTAAAATCTAATCAAGTCAAAATAAAAAAGACTATTAATGGGTGCAATTAAAAATGTAGGCTCTGTTAGGATAAATGAGGCAGAAGAGAGAATTAGTGATATAGAAGACCAAAGATGGAAAATAAAGAAGCTGAGAAAAAGAGAGATAAAAAACTACTGGATCACGAGGGGAGAATTTGAGAGATAAGTGATACCATAAAGCAAAACAATATTAGAATAATTGGGATCCCAGAAAAAGAGGAAAGGGTGGTGGGGGCAGAAGGTATATTGGAGCAAATTATAAAAAAGAACTTCCCTAATCTGGGGAAGGAAACAGGCTTTCAAGTTCAGGAGGCACAGAGAACACCCCTCAAAATCAATAAAAATAGGTCAACACCTTGACATGTAATAGTAAAACTTGCTTATCTCAGAGACAAAGAGAAAGTCCTGAAAGCAGCTCGGGACAAGAGGTCTGTAACCCACAAAGGTAGAAACATTAGATTGACAGCAGACCTATGCACAGAGACCTGGCAGGCCAGAAAGGACTGGCATGATATATTTGGGGTGCTAAATGAGAAAACTATGCAGCCAAGAATACTTCATCCAGCAAGGCTGTCATTCAAAATAGAAGGAGAGATAAAAAGCTTCCAGGACAAAGAGAAACTAAAAGAATTTGTGATCACTAAACCAGCCCTGCAAGAAATATTAAAGGGGATCCTTTAAGAAAACAGAGAGCCCAAAAGTAACATACACCAGAAAGGAACAGAGACAATATACAGAAACAGTGACTTTACAGGTAATACAATGGCACTAAATTCATATCTTTCAATAGTTACTCTGAATGTAAATGGGCTAAATGCCCCCAATCAAAAGACACAGGGTATCAGATTGGATAAAAAAACAAGACCCATCGATATGCTGTCTGCAAGAGACTCTTTTTTTTTTTTTTAATTTTATTATGTTATGTTAGTCACCATAGAATACATCATTAGTTTTTGATGTAGTGATCCACAATCCATTGTTTTCATATAACACCCAGTGCTCCATGCAGTACGTGCCCTCCTTAATACCCATCACCAGGCTAACCAATCCCCCCCCCCTCTAAAACCCTGTTTGTTTCTCAGGTCCATAGTCTCTCATGGTTCATCTCTCCCTCCAATTCCC